>NC_137956.1:6519458-6859040 GCF_963924665.1 Micromys minutus
CAGTGGGCACTCACTGCCCTTCAGAGGACCATGGTTTTATTCCCAACACCTACCGTGATACTCTTACACATACACGTGTGCATACATGCACACACATACATGTTCTCATTAAAAAAAAAAAGGTGAAGGCTGGAAAGATAGCTCAGTAGGTTAAGCACACTGGCTGCTCTTCCAGGGGTCCTGAATTCAATTTTCACCAAGCACATGGTGGCTCACAACCATCTGTAACAGGATCTGATGTCTTCTTCTGGTGTGTCTGAAGACAGCTACAGTGCACTCATATACATGAAATAAATAAATCTTAAAGAGCAAAAGAAGTGAAGCACATGTGTTTGCATGGGCTTGAGAGCTCTCTCGAGTCCTTCTGTCTGTCTGTCAGACTCCCTGTAGAACAGTAGTGACCAGCACCTCGGCTTTAGTTTGTGTGTCTTAGAAAACAACAATAGTAAGAAAGGAGTTGAGTGTTTCCCACCATTATTCTTCATTTGCGACAGGACTCTCACTGAAGCAGGAGCTTGTGATTAGGGCAGTGTAGCTGCCAGAAGGCACTGGGTGCTTATCACCTGTCTCTGCCTCCCATGTGCTGGAATTACAGGTGGCTTGCCACCCTTGCCCAACATTTTTGTGGTGCTGAGGCTCTGAGCTCTGCCTCTCACTCTTGCAAGGTGGTGGATTGATATTTTTTTGTCAATTTGACACAAGTTAAGAGTCATCTGGAATGAGGGAACCTTAACTGAGAGATTGCCTCTTTCAGGTTGCCTGCAGGCAAGTTTGCAGGGCATTTTCTGGATTGGTGACTGATGTGAGAGGCCTGTCTACTCAGGTGGGGCTGCCCTGGGCAGGTGGTCCTGGTTCTAAAAGAAAGCAGGCTGAGCAAACCAGGAGGAGCAAGCAAGTAAGCAGCACTCCTCCATGGCCTCTGAGGGTGACTTTGGTTTTGAGTGACGTGATGAATGGTGTTGCCATCAGCTGAGATAGAGAATACAGGGAGAAGCTTATAAATTTGGCTTGGGAAATGTTAAGTGTGTAGCATGGCTTGCATTGAAGAGCAGGTGGGAGTCTGGTGAGATGTGTGCTGAAGTGGCCAGCAAGCTACAGAGATGCTCCTGTCTGTCCACTCCGAGGGTCCTGGAATTGCAGGTACTCCTTGCCACAGCTGGCTTCCTTGTGGGTTGCAAGGATTTGAACTCTGGTCCATATGCTGGTGTGGCATGCATCTTACCAACTGAGCAATGTCCCAGCCCTGCCTTGAGAAAGGCAAAACCATACTCGCTAAGATTTAGTAAAGTAGTGTCATTGAGGTTTTTAGACAGTTTATGGCAGAGATTCTCAACCGTCCTAATAATCCAGCCCTTTAATACAGCTCTTCATGATGTGCTGACCCACAGCCATAAAATTATTTTGATGCTACTTCATAACTATCATTTTGCTACTGTTATGACTCGTAATGTGGACATCTGATATGTGACCCAAATGGGTCACAACCCAATTTGAGAACCACTGTTTTATGGGCGTACATGGGCTCATAAAGGAAGCAGTGGGCTGCCCACTAACTACAGTATTGCCCTTGCTTTGATGTTTCTTGACCCTTCTAACAGTTGTCATAATGATGATCAGAAACTTAGTTAATGTCGTGTACATAGCTAAACTGCCATCCTATTTTATGTTGCGTGAATGCAGTACCCGTTCTGCCTGGGGGAGCCACACTAGCTATTTAAAATGAATGCTGATGGAGAATGGGAGCGCAAGTAAAGAACCTCTCAACTCCTCTGTTTTGGGTTCTATAAATTTTTGAACCATTCAGTTACTTTGTTTCACTCGGCATCAGAGGCTAAGCTGAGCTGGAGTTGTGGTCGAGCATTAGGCTGAATGCAACAGAGTATTGCAGGAGATAGTGCTCAGTGGTTAAGAGTCCTGGCGCTCCTTCAAAACACCTTGTTGGTTCCCAGCACCCACACCGCAGCTCACACCCCATCTGTATCCAGTACCAGAGAATCTAGCACCGGCTTCTGTGGGCACAGACTTATATGTCGGCAAAGTGCACATATACGTAAAACAATACAAATTTGAAACAAAAGAAAAAGCATATATCCCAAAAATTTCAATGTGAAAGTGTCTGTTTGTAAAGGCTGTTTCCTGTTGGTGAAATCTTTGATAAGAAGAAATTTGAGTCAAGAGAGACATGTTACAGTTGCACTGTTATATTTAAAAAAGATCTAGTGAAAAGTTTATTTTTAAATTGCGTAGTTTTTATTTAAGAGAGAAAACAGTGCAGCCAGAAAGCTACAGAGATGCTCTTGTTCACCCCAGGGGGACTGGAATTTCATGTACTAATAACCAAGCTGGCTTCCTTATGAGTGTGAACTCTGGTCCATATGGTGGCATGCCTTTTACTGACAGAGCGATGCCTCAGCCCTGCCTTGAGACTACTTTTTAAGTGGGTAGATACTTTTCTATCTGTGATAGTAGAATTATGCTTTTTTAAAAAATATAATATAGGGAAAACAAACTGAATTAAACAGTATTGGTCTCACAAAGTGACTGAACAGTGTGTGGCTCTGGAGTCGAATTGTGTCCCACTCCATAATAATTGATGGGATTAAATGAAATGATTGATTTCTGCTTCCTTATTGACATGCATTTATGAGCAGTTGCTTTGACACCTTAACAGAAAGTCAAAGGTCGTAAGTTTCTTTCTTTGGGAGAATGAGAGCTTTCAGATGGCCGATCTCAGCAACTGCACCCTGGACCTTTTGCGTCTTCCATCTTGCATAGAATTGTTGAGGAGTGATGGTTGAAATAAACATCTCATAAATCAGCAGGAGAGAGCCTTTCTTCCTATGGCTTCTCAGAATGGGTGAGGACCAGCAGAATCCAGGCCGATAATGCTATGCTTTCCTTGGATTTTGAAAAACAAAAACAAAAACAAAAACAAAAACAAAAACAAAAAAAAACCTTTGACTAGGAATGGTCCCTTAGAATGGGCCAGCCTGTGTCAAGTGTGATTGTGTCTGTATTAAGCAGTGTGCTTAAAATAAATTAGAACATGTAACTTCTGTTAAAGTGTATCCCTTTTTTTCTGTTTTCCTAAAAAAGCCAAATATCTGTGACATGGGCTGGAATGGGGAGGGGTAGGAGCGTGGATGTTGCTGTCTGCATAGCAGATGATGTATGTTGTTTTGGTGGCTGGATTCTCGTGATACAGTGAATACGTGGAACATCTTGTAGGGCTCAGTTCTCCGCTCTACCTGCTGAGTTCTGGAGAGGAAACTCTGTTTTTACATATGTGTGTCTACTTTAGCTACCTGTCTGTAAAATAATGCTTTTGCACTTACTCTGTGGTGAACTGTAAGAGTTGTTCATAACTGAATGTGACTGTTTGCTAGATGGAATGTGAACTTTGTATTTCAGGCACTGAGGAGGCCATGGATTCAGGGCCAGGGCGGTCAGCATGGTGAGAGTTGACTAAAAACCTAGTACACATGGAAAGGAAGGCAAAGAGGCCTCTGATCCACTTTGCCATTCTCTCTGACTCAGGGCTGGTTGGGCCGTTGGACTTCCTCCTCCTCCTCCTTTCTTCCTCCACCTTTTGTTCCTCTTTCCTCTTTCCTCCCTCAGTCTTCCTTTCCTGCTTCTTCGTCCTTCCTCCCCTTTAGCCATTCCTTCGATGTCTGTTCCTCCCAGAGCACAGTGTTCTGCCAGCATTACAGCTCCCTTCCGTGGCCAGTAGCACACAGTCGGCTGCTCTCCCTCTTTTACAGCCCAGCACCGACTCTGCTACTGGTCAAGGCTTTTTTGTGACTCCAGACTCTCCCATCCCTGCTGCCCAGTCCACTGGCAGCACTCCACAGCCCTGCCTCCGCAGCAGCCACCAGCAATGGCCACTTTTAGCTGCTCACTGTCTCTGCCACCACTACTGCTTGCAAGAGCAGACCACCTGAGAGAGGCCTTTTATTGGAACACCAGAGAGACAGCCATCTCATGGAGAGAAGCAAACACCCTGCTTGCGCATCCAGAGAAGTGGCTCTGTCAGTTACATCAAACCTCTTATGCAAATGAGGGTTTGTGTTTCCACCAATCACAGCATTGTTCCCTGTGTACCAGTCACAGCATTCCTGTATCAGGCCAGCCTCCAGGGGACTTGTTTTCTCTCTAGCCTAGGTAGAAGTATTTGCAGGATCATCTAGAGTTCACTAGTGCTTATGATAGCAAAATCCCTTATCGGATCTGTTTGTAGTTGTAGCTAGGGCTGCACCCTAGCTGGAGCAGACAGCTGTGGACAGTGCCATTTCCTCAAGGTATTCACAGACTGTTCCGAATAGCTGGTTCTGAACAGTACACTAGGTTGGCTGCTCTACTGATAGTTCTTTTGATTAGGACAACCCAGACACCGAGGAGGATGTCTGCTAATGACAGAGTCATAGTCCCCCATCCCTTAGAGCCTAGCAGAAAATGAGCATCCAAAAAATGCTGCTACTAAGAATTTGCTGACACTAACAGCGCTTACCACCTCCCCTTCGCACTGTAGACTATTTAAGGGAGAAAAGGTTGCATTGTAGTCTGAGCAACCTTTCAGACTTGAAGACAGTTCCCATGCTGTGAAGTTACTACAGAGTCCTTTTGAAATCTTCTTGATGTTTTGAAACCTCTGTAGTGCCCCAAGCTAAAGGCTAACCTCCTGTTGAGTTTTAGGGATTAAATAGATAAGGAAATGGTTCTATATCAGGCAGAAGAACTGACCTGCTATTCTTAAACACTTATTGCTATATGACAGAAAAGCTAGTTTGGGGATATTGTGGTAATAACAAATTGGAATATTGTGATTAATTAAAAATTTTAATATTTAACTTATTGTTTTATTGTGAGTATATTTGTGCAGGTGGGTTTGTGTATGTGTGAGTGCACATCCCCAGAGTCCAGAAGAAGGCGTTGGATCCCCTAGAGCTGGAGTTACAGCCAGTTGAAATCAGTGACCTGAACAGGTCTTCAAAAGCAGTTAATTCAATTGCTGGGCCATCTTTCCAGCTCCAACTAATATAAAAGTTTACTTGGAGAGTCTGTTGATTTTTTTTTTTTAATACAAAGTTTCAAACTGGTGGCAACTGCTTTTCAAAGAGAATGTTGTGTTCTGTGTACATGAAAGTCTTTGTATCTTTATCTGAGGGGGAGAAGGGGCGTGCATGCGTGAATGGGAACGGGTTTTAGGAGCCTTGCTGGTTTGGCCGAACCTTCTTCAACTGGCGTAAGTTGAGAAGTGAGTGTTTATCTGAGTGCTTCATCACTGAGGGCTCCCTCTTAACACTTCTGCATTGGAATTAGTGATTAGCAGCAGGGCAAAGGAGAAGCAGCTGCAGTCCTGGCTGAGTCTGTCCCGCTCCGTTGGTGTAAGGTTGGCCCTTGCATGTTGGAGCTGGTGCTCCATTTGTTTCTTACCTTCCATGCTCAGGGCTGTTTGGACGGGATCCTCCATCCTCCCTTGGACCCTGGATGTTGTGATCCCAAATCAAAGGCCTTTATCTCCTCTACAGGGAAGGAGGATTAAGAACTTCCTGCTGCCTTTTCAAACACTGAAGGGCTTGTGTGGGGCCTGGTGTGGGTCTGAGGTCACCTATAAAGGCTTCAGATGTCCTCCGGTCCTCTGTCAGCTCTGGACTCTTGCTTTTAGGAACAGGGGCTAGACAGCTTTCCATTAACAGAATTCCTGAGAGTTTAATGCCTCTGTTTATAAAGTCAGTGAATCAATCAATTTACCGTGGGGATTATCTCAGGAAAATGTTCTTGTCTTTGAAGGCAAATGCAAAATACCCCGATTAACTTGGAAATTCAGATTGGCTTTCTTTGGGGTTTACTCATCAAGCAGAAAACAAAGGGTCAGCACTGAGATCTCTAGGAGAAATTTTGTTTCTGAGGGTAGCCTGGCATTGTACTCTTTTAACACCATGTCAATACATTGTCTTCTTTCTCTGGACCCCCTGCGGTGCACCATTCACTGGGAATTTGCAGTCTTATTGTTTAGCACTTTCAATTTTTATTTCAGGGCAGGGGGTTGTGTGCATGTGTGTGCTAGTGTGTGAGGAAGCTGGAGATAAAGCTGGGGGGTCTTCCTCAGTCACTTTGCACTTTTTTTTTTTTTTTGGAGACAAGGCCTCTCACTGAACCCAGAACTCCCTAACTCGGCTGGAGTTGCTGGCCCTCCAGGGGCCTCCCCATGTCCATGTCCCTAGCTTTGGAGCATCACCATGCCTGGCCTTGACATGGGTGACGGGCATCTGAATTTGGTCATATTTGTGCAATAGGCATTCTGTTGGCTGAGCATCTGACGTCTGCTGTTTTTTGATTCCTCTGCTTTTGCTGTCTTGAGCAACTCCATGCTTTCGTGAGGATGTGGACTCTGTCTGCTGCTGACATGTGGCCGTGGGAAATTCTGCTTCCCGGTCCTCCAGCCCTCTGACTCGGTACCCATCTCAGAACAGTTAGAAACTACTGTTGTAGTCTCCTCCAAAGTGTAGTATAGTTCCTGATGTCTTTATATGACACAGTGGTTGTGTTTAATAAAAGAAGAGGCCAGGATATGTTTTGGTTAGAGGCGCTGTATGAGCCTCAGTTAGAGGCTTAGTGAGCCCATGCTGAGGTATCCCTTACACCTGAGGTACCAGCCATATGATAGATTAAAGTATGAAATTTGGGAAGAGAAGGAGGGGAGGGGAGCCGGCCAGGAACACGTGGTGGGGGGAGGGATAAGGGGAGAATGGGGTCAGGGAGAGTAAGAGGGAAAGGAGGGAGTGAACAGCCCCTTTTATAGTAAGCCAGGCTTACCTGGGTATTGCCAGGTAACTGTGGGGTGGAGCCCAGGGGGAATGCTAACACTGGTCCCAATCCTGACCATTTCCTTAACAGAAGAGCAGGTCTCATTAAGCCATATGGACAGTTTACATGAGGGTATTTAAAGTACGTGACATTGAGCTGGGAAACCCAGATGTATATCCACAGCTGGTCCTGAATGCCATTTTAGCTGTATAAAACCATAATTTAGACACCAATCCTGGAACACTGGGCTGTGAGAACTGAACCTGGGCATGGTTATTGTCATCTGAACAATCATAGCATATCTGTGTGCAGATCATCTAGTTTTGCTGTTAACCAGAGAAGTTGGTTTTATGGTCTTTACAGTCTGTCTTTCATTGAGCACAAACTCTTTTGTATGGCATTGATTATGAGCAATCAAGGAAGCAGTCAAGCTGCTTGGCTCTTTCCACTGCTAACAACACCGAAACCCTATGGGTTAACCTTCCCCTGCACAGGTGAATGTGACCCTCAGTGGCAGGTGAAATAGGAGCTTCGGGTTTCTTTAACTCCACTCCAATAAAATACGCACTGTTGAATTTGGATTATTGAAAGCACCTTGGCCCACAGTTCTCAGCTTTTATGTTTCTGAACACAAGATTGCATCTCTGTTAGCCAAGAAAATACTAAGGGGCCGGAGAGATGACCCAGTTGATAAAGTGCTGATCAGGCCTGAGGAGCTGAGTTTAATCCTCTGGACCTAGGTAGGCACAGAGGCCGGTCTGTAATCCAATCACACAGGAACTGGAGCTGGATCTTTTGAGCAGGCTGGCTGACAAGCTGGCTGAGAGAGCATGTATGCTCAAGGTTGAGCAGGAGGGAAGCAAAAGAGGGAATTACCTGGTGTCAAACTTGGGCCTCCACATGTGTGCATATACAAGCATGTGCACCTACACATAAGCAAATACACATAACTACACATGCATATATGATTTTACAAAGGGAGCTGTTATATTATTACATGAATTTGCCGACAGGTTTAAAAGTCAGTGTCGATGCATACATAATGACGCATGTCATTATGGTTATATATGGTTATATATGGTTATATATGCCTCTCTCTGTATATGTGTATAGTTGTTTTCTGTTAAATTGGCTTGCTTCTAGCTAGGCATGGCGGCTCTATCTATAATCCCGGCTACTCAGGAGGCTAAAGGAGGGAGGTCACAGACCAAACATTTGTCAAGACCTTGTCTCAGATAAAAGTACTTGGGCATGGCTCAGTGGTCCTAGTTCAATCTCCACTGTCACACACACTGGTTCTGTCCTTAACAGCTGTTAGAAGATTAAAAAAAAAAAAAGACTACAGTACAAATATGGCTATTATCTTTTAAGGCCTGATGACTTGTTACTTTTAAAGACTCTTGTTTTTGATTGGACTTAGAAACAGAAGCTCCATGCTGCCTGATTTTTATGTCAACTTGACACAAGCTAGGGTCATCTGGAAAGCAGGACCCTTGATCAGGAAAATGCCTCCATAGGATTGGCTTGTGGGGCCATCGTGGGGGACATTTTCTAGACTAGTAATGATTGATGTGGAAAGGCCCCGCCTACTGTGGGCGTTGTCACCCCTGGCCTGGTGGTCATTGGTGCTGTAATAAAGGAGACTGAGCAAGTCATGAGAGTCTAGTAAGCAGCATCCCTCCATGGCCTCTGCTTTAGTTCCAGCCTCCAGGTTCCTGCCTTGAGTTCCTGTCTGGACTTTCCTCAGTGCTGGACCTGTAAGCTGAAATAAATGCTTTCCTTTATGGTGTCTTCTCACAGCAATAGAAACCCTAACTAAACAAGTTCCCAGAGAGGGCAGCCATGTCTCTTGGCAGTTTGCTCTTAGTATTTTTCTTTGACTCCCTTCCTTGGCCATAAGTTTGGCATATTTTGCAGTTTCCTTATTTTTCTTACTGTGTAGTTTCTGCAGAGCAATACACCAGAATTTGTGCTGCAGGACACATGGAGCAACAATTCTCTTGCTCTCAGGAGCTTTGGCTTCTTAGTTTAAGAGCTTTTTCTTCTCTTTCTTTTTTAAAAAATAACTTATTTATTTTTACCTTATCTGCATTTTTTTCCTGCATGTTTGTGTGAGAGTATTGGGTCCCCTGAAACTGGATTCAGGGATGGTTGTGAGCTGCCACGTGGTTCTGGGAATCGAACCTGGGCCCTCTGAAAGAGCGGCCAGTGCTCTACGATGTAGTGGTACTGGCATCATCGGCGGGAAGTCTGATGAAGATTCTGCTCCCCCTTTCATTCACAACTGCGGAAGCATAGTGCTATCTTGTCACTTCAGGAATCAATCAATCAACCAATCAATGTCTCCTTCTCTCCTTCCCTCCCTCTCTTTCTCTCTTTCTTGTTGTTGGTTGTTGTTTTGCTTCGCTTTAACAAAGCCCTAATTGAGAGCACTCAGATTGGCATCTAAAATGCATCTTTGAACAGGCTTGGCTTCCTGGGTCTATAACAAGAACGCCTCCAGAGCAGGCACACTCTGCGCTGGGTTTAGCCAACTTGCTTCCTGGGAAAACCTTGGTTGTAGTTCCCACTCAGACCGCTTGACCATTCCACTCTTCGGCCAGAACATCAGTTGCTGCCCCTGAGGCCACGCGCTTCTTGTGGAAAGTATGACGTTTGCACTTAGCATCCATCTGACAACCGGTAGCTTCGAGGCAGATGTTCAGTTTTTTCTTGATGTAGCCTGTCACCTAGGAAGTGCCATGAAGAAGAGCTAGGTCTGGTTATTAGTCATTGCTTTGTGAACTGAATGTCATATGTAGACATTAAAAAAAAAAAAGACAGGGTCTTACTATGTAGCACTATGTGACCTGCAGCTCACAGATATCGGCCTCCTCCAGAGCACTGTTACTAAAGGTATGCATCATTGTATCCGCCTTGATTTTTTTTTTAAATTTATTCGTACATTTTAAAGTTATATATTGTATATACATTGTAGATATATTTTGTAGAACAGATATCTAGTTATATGGAAGAGAAAAGAAAAGCAGGCTTTTTATATTCTGAGGTGACGATGCCTGCGCTATCACTGTCACCAAGCCTTGGACAGACACACACATGGGCCACTCAGTAATCGGTGAATGCCACCCAGGCTTTACTTGGGACTCCTTTTATATGGGGTGAACAACAAAGCCGGGGGAGGCCAGGTACAGGTGTTTTCAAGGTAAAGATAGCTCTGATGGACCGTTCTGGGGCACGGTTAAGAACCACATCGGATATAAGGAAGGAGTTCTTTAGCAAAACAAGTGGGGGAGGGGAAAATAAGGCCAAGCTCCAATGGCGGGTTACAACACTGAGGAACCTGTATTACATAATGTGAGAGGCTAGCACTGCTATCATCCATCAACTATAAATTGTAACCCACCTATCCATCAGTCCACCGTCTACTCACCCATCCATCAGTATTACCATCCAGCCATCTAATCCATGCATCTATGCATGCATGCATTTATGCATTCATCTGTCCATCTATCTGTCCATCCATTCATCTATCCATCCATCCACTGCATATTATTTATCATCTACCTACCCATCCATTTACCATCTACTCATTTATCCATCCATTTATCCATCCATCTATCTATTCATCCATCCGTCCATCCATTCATCTATCTATCCATCCATTCGTCTATCTACCTACCCATCATCCATCCATATACTCACCCACCCATCAGTCATCCGTCTAGTCGTTTCCTATCTATCTACACAATACAGAACAACACTGTGAAATCATAAAGTAATTTAATGTAGCGCAGCTCCCAAGTATGTGTTTACAGTCCTTGAGAATAACTATTTCTGGAAGCAAAAAGTGTCCTTACCAGAGATATTTCTGTCATGAGTTTGAGGTTCTTCTAGTTTCTCCTTTCCATATGGACTAAGTTGCCAAGTGATACATTTGGTTACAAAAGCTCTTTCCTGCTTTCTTGAGTCTCCTGTCTGTTACTGGTGCACAGTGTAAAACTGTGTGGAATGTTCTTCCTGCACAGTTGAGCTGTTAAGCAGAACTAATTCTTTATGGAATGACAACAAGGCCTAAGAAAGGCATCTCTTGGGTAGGGCAATATGAGGCAATCGCCTGGCAAACTGCTGAAGGACACTGGGAAAGACAAAGCACGGAGATCCTCCCCACCCCCATCCCCCACCCGGAATTCATCGGAGCCACACAAGTCGAACAGCTCTGAAGCTTGGGTACTGTGGCTGACAGTGCTGTTTTTTTTTTTTTTGTTGTTTGTTTGTTTTTTGTTTTTTCTTTTCTGTATGGTTTGCTGCTTGTTTTTGCCATCAGAGGAGCCAGGGATAATCACTTGATAAATGTGTTAGTATGTGCCATACACTCTGACCACACACTGGCTGCTGGGAGACAGATACTACTAGAGGGGGAATCCCACTTGGGGATGCCTTTCAAAGAGAGATCAGATTTTACTGCCAAACTAACAGTGTTCTGTTGGGATTATGGGACTGCCATATGGAGGCTGATTATGCAAGGTGAGGTTTTTTTTTTAGCGCTTTTGCTGTTGTTGCTGTTGAGGAATAAAGAGTGGTTGGAAAGATGGAAGGGAAAGCAAAGAGTTATTACAGCTCTAGAGGAGGGGCATGACGGCAGTGTTACGGCAGTTTAATGATTATAAAAGATGTATCTGTAGTTTTCATTAAAAATGTTTATGTGTGTAGGCATGGTATGTATGTGTAGATGTGTGTGTGTGTGTGTGTGTGTGTGTGAGAGAGAGAGAGAGAGAGAGAGAGAGAGGGAGAGAGGATGAATATGAATAGGAGCCTAAGTGTGATGTCAGGAGCTTTTTTTTACTGCTGGTCCACATTATTCATCAAGGTAGGCTCTCTCAATTGAACCCCGAGTCCAGTGATAAGGGCTGGTGTTCCAGCTGGCAGCGATGTGGATTCTAGGAATCTGAGCTCGCTGGTCTTCAGGATTCCATGAGTCTCAGGGACTTAGCGTAGCCCATCCAGGGTTTGAGTGATTTTGCGCATGCACTGAGCCAATCCCATTGGCCCCTCCCTGTGATTTTCTTACTTCCTCTGCCTAGTTTACTGAGTCATGTGGTTTGTCTTGCCCCCAAATCTTTCCTTAAATTTTAGTTAAGTCGACTTTTGTCACAGAGTCAAGTTCCCTGGGTTAGTGGTCCTGGGTTCTATAAGAAAAACAGGCTGAGCAAGCCAGGGGAAGCAAGCCAGTAAGCAGCACCCTCAGTGGGTAAGTAATCTAAAGATAGATAATAGACAGACAAGATAGTAGAGCCCTATGTAAACTATATATAATAATATAGGATAGATGGATGAATGGATAGATCCACTGATTGATAGATGAATATTTTAGTGAAAATAGAACTGAGAGAAAAATGTATTCTAGGCCATGCTTTGTGTTTGTTGTAGATCTTTTAAATGCTTTTAGTGTTTGTTATGAGCTTATAAAACAGAGAAGCAAAGAATAGTCTTCATGACCTTGGGGATATGTAAGTATCTCTAGTTTTACATTGGAAATGGGGATAATATCATCAAAGAGGGGAGAATGGTCTTTGGGACTCAGTTTTTATATCTGTCTACCCACCCACCCACTCACCTTTCCAACCATTCATCCATCCATCTATTCATCATCAATCCATCCATCCATCCATCCATCCATCCATCCATCCATCCATCCATCCATTAGTGTATTCTTAAGTACATTTTATGTATAGGTCAAAGAAGAATTTGAAGTCACTTTTCTTCTATCAGATAAGTCTCAGAGGTCAAACTCCGGTTGTTAATCTTGAATACAAGCACCTTTACCCACTGAGTTATCTTGCTGGTGCAGGAGTCAGCTTTTAAAATCTATATGTGCTGGGCACAGTAGTACACACCTTTGATCCTAGAATTTAGAAGGAAGATGTAAGTGAATCTCTGCGTTCAAGACCAGCCTGGTCTACAGAGCAAATTCCAGGCTAACCAGGCATACTTAGTGAGGCCCTGTCTCAAAACAAATAAAAAGAAAACAAAATCTGTGTGCTGTTATCTTGCATTCAACACAACTTTTTGTCTTAAAAATATGTGTTAAGAGGTTGAAGATATGGCTCAGTGGTTAAGAGCACTGGCTGAGTTCCCACGTGGCAGCTCATAACTGTCTGTAGCTCCAGTTCCAGAGGATCTAACACCTTCATACCAACATACATGTAAGCAAAACACCAATGCACATTAAAAAATACCTGTATCAAGAAGCTGTAGAGATGGTGCAGTGGCTAAGAGCATTGGCTCTTCTTCCAGAGGACCTGGGTTCAATTCCCAGCACTTACATGGCAGCTAGCAACCATCTATAGCTCCGGTTCCAGGGGCTCTTCTGGCCTCAATGGCTACTGCAGATGTATCAGATGTACATTCAGGCAAACACTCATACACGTAAAAAAATCTCAACAAACTTTAAAGTTCAAAGGATTAAAAATCCATTTCATAAGAAAGAAGAGCCTTCTTGAAATTTAGTTTCAAAACAGTCATAAGTAGTATACGTACTTGTTCATACGTTGTGTGTGTGTGTGTGCATGTGTGCACATGTGTGTGTGATGGGTTAATGTAGGTGTCTCCCTCCATTACTCCATCTTATTTTCAGAGACAGGGTCTCACTGAGATTCTTGCTTCAGGGAGGCTGACTAGGCTGGGATCATGACAGTAGGGACCACGCTGCACCCTAGTCCCAGCCCTGGGATCACCAGCACAGAAGCACCATGACAGCTTTTATGTATGTGCTGGGGACCTGAGCCCCTTGAGCTTCCCAGGTTCTCATGCATATGTGGCAGGCACTTCAGCAGCTCACGGTCCCCATGACACCAAAGCTTTCCCCATCTGACCGTAATTGCCACACTCTCCTACCGTGACACTAGCAGCCCCACTCTAGGACTGCATGTGACATGGCTCTTGGGCTCTTGCTTCTTTTACCCTGCCTAATACATTGCCATTGGACTGTGTTGTGGAGCAAATTGGTAGTTTAACCCTTCTACGGCTGAGTGGTCACCCTTGTACTTGAAGGGCCTCAAGTTTGTGATGCTCACGAAGAGAGCTTCTCTGAATTTTCTTGTACAGGTTTTTGTGTCCGTGCAAGTAGCAATGGAATAAGGCTCCCTGGGGGAGGGGGAGTGGGAGGGAGGATTGGAGGGAGGGAGGGGGTGAGAGAGAGATAGAGAGAAGGGGAGAGAGACTCTGTGTGTGTGTGTGTGTGTGTGTGTGTGTGTGTGTGTGTGTGTGTGTGTTAACCTCTATAGGTTTAGTTTCCTACATGGTGGATTACAATCATCTGTCACTCCAGTTACAGGTCTGACACTCTTTTTCAGTACATAGGCATACGTGCAGGCCATTTCAAAACCTTTGTGGTTGTTGTTTTTTGTTTTGTTTTTGAGACAGGGTTTCTCTGTGTAGCTTTGTCTGTCCTAGGGTTCACTCTGTATATCAGACTGACCTCAAACACACAGTGATCTGCTTGCCTCTCTGCCTTCTGAGTGTTGGAATTAAAGGTGTGCACCACCACCTTCTGGAAAAATGTAAAAACTTTTAAGAAATTACTTTTAAAGATTTTAAAGAAGAAACTACTAAAGCCATCTTCCAAAGTGACTACCACTTTGTATTCCCACCAGGTTACTTGGTACTTTCAGTTCTTAGATAAAACTTTATAATTGAATATGGCTATTCATTCTGTTTGAGAAAAGGGCTGACCTGAGCCAAAGAAGGTATGTGTGTGTGTGTGTGTGTGTGTGTGTGCTCGCGTGCACGCACCCCCTTGAGTGCAAATACATGTGTGTTCGAATGTTCGAGCATGAAGTTTGTGTTCTTGTGTATGTGCATGTGTGTGTTCATGTGTGTGTGTGCAGGTGTGAATATGTGTATGTATGAGCATGTGTGAGTGCATTTATATGCATGTATGCAGATGCCAGTGTTTAGAGCCATATATCTTCTTTATCAATCTCTACCTAATTTGTTGAGACAGATTTTCACACTGGCTGTTTTGTTTAGACTGTCTGCCCACAAGCTTCCAGAATCTTCTGTCCTCGCCTCCCACATTAGGGTTACAGGTCTGGTCAGGTAGCCATGCCTAACCTTTTCATACGGGTGCTGGAGTCTTAGGCCAGGTCTTAGTATGCACAGCAAGTGCTTCGCCCACTGAACCATTTCTCCAGAGTCCCCACTCCTATTTTTTATATCTACTGTACATTTTTTATAATTTGTTCTTTGATGGATATGTATTTATACATATAAATTTATATACGTATTTGTATGTAAATATGTAAAAATACGTGTTTTACATTTATTTGGCTCCTGTCACCCTCACCCTCTCCTGTCTCCCCTTCATGCCTGTCATCCACCCCCTAGAAGTCTTCCCACATCTGTGTCCCACAGAGTTTCATGGGTTTGGAGCTATGCTTAGAGCCTCCAGGGCTCACAGCTGAAGACAGTGGTGCCCCTCGCCCAGAATTTATCAGTTCAGTAGGGAGGGGGGGCCCTCACAGTGTTCGTGCTGTGTACTTTATTCATGCTGGTTCCCTGAGAAAGAGTCCAAAGTCCGTTAGACTGGTGACCATGTCACAGCCTCCACCCTTTCTCTCAGGTGTCCTGTCTGCCGTCCCAGCATGTCATGAGTTTATGCACAGGTCCTCACGTTCCTCTGCCTGTGCTAGGACTTACTCATAAAGAATCGCAGTGCTGAAAGCATTCACTGAAAACGTTGCACTGACTGTAAGTCGTCTTTTCTCATGCCTGGTAGCATCTGGCTGCCACCGCTGGCTCCTTCAAGCAGACTTTGGCCGATGGGCCAAAGTATTTAAAGCACTCTGACTTTGGGGCCCATTGAAATCACTGCCTCTGTCTTGTTCTTAAGCTCTTTGCATATTTTAGGAGACAGATGTTGGAACAATGACACTTGTCCTTTTGTAGAGTATGCATTGGAAGCATGCCAGAAGGTAGGAAGGCAGAAGGCATGCCAGCAGAGGCCTGGGAGAGCCTGCACATCAGATTCTTGTGTATCATTTAGAACGTGTTGAGGATTAAAAGTCTTTTTTAACCTTTTTAACCTTTATTTTGTCTGTTGGGAGCCGTGTGTGCCCTGGTATATGTGTAGAGGTCAGAAGACAGCTTGGAGTAACAGGTTCTCTCCTACTGTGGGACTTCCAGAGAACCAATGCAGGTCATCGGGCTTGGTGGCAAGCACCTTTATCCAGAGAGCTATGTCTCTAGCTTGAGTTTTGTTTTTTATTTCTGTTTTGTTTTTTAATGGCTACAATAACCATATCTAGAATAGCAATCTCTATGAACTAAATAATATATTCTATGATGATACATTATAACCCCTTAAGAACTGACCTTATTGAACAGAGTGATTTGCTCAGTTTGAGCAGTAAGATGTGTCCAAGCTGTATTTTTCTCCCTTTTCTCAGGGAGAAGAGGGAGACTTCCCTGAGTTTGAGAGAGATGATACAGTAAATTAATTCAGGAAGCCTGTTAAGTGCCTGGTATATGTACTATTTATTCCTGGCAACAGACAGACAGAAAGATACATTTTCTGAAGTAGAAAAAAATGCATAGTCTTGGTAAGAAACCAGGACCTAAAGAAAAGTTAAGAAAGTTAGAACATTCATTTTTTTAATTAATTACATTGTGTGTGTGTGTGAGAGAGAGAGAGAGAGTGTGTGTGTGTGTGTGAGAGAGAGAGAGAGAGAGAGAGAGAGAGAGAGATCTGTGTGTGGTTATATGCACTTGAATTCCTGTAAGATGTCCTGGAGCTGGAGGTCCAGGTGGGTATGAACTGTCCTACCTGTGTGCTTGGAACAAAACTCAGCTTCTCTGCAAGAACAGTACATGCTCTTAACCACTGAGCCATTTTTCCTTCCCCATCTTGCCCAGTCTTAAAGGTAGAATAACTTGAAAATGTATTCCTTGGTCAGTTTATACCTGCTGACCCCTTCATGCTGTGATTAGACAATTTCCAGATATTTCCAGCCGCGGGGCAGTGTCTGAGTACAAGGACTTGCCAGAGTGAGATCTGATGAGGCCTAATTTTTACTGTGTTTGCTTAGTAAATGCACTGTTGATTGAAACACCAGGGACATAGAAATAAACTTAGCTAATAGGTATAAAACTCAAGAACAAATCTCTGAAGTTGTGGGTGTTAGAAAGACAGAGTTAGAAATCTGAGGAGCTGCTGGCAGATTCCCCCAAAGCTACTGATTGGAGGCTTAAAGATGGTGGGGCTGGATGCACTGGAAAGTGACTGCTGGTTGCTACCTGTATTCCCCTGCCATCTGGGATCCTGCTGGGACAAGTGGAGTAGTGGTGATTGGTATAGTTTTCCCTCACTCTGGACCTGGTGCTCACTGCTGACCTCAGTGCTAAGACCTGGAGCTCAGTGCTGACCTCAGTGCTAGGACCTGGAGCTCAGTACTGACCTGCAGTGCTAGGACCTGGAGCTCAGTGCTGACCTCAGTGCTAGGACCTGGAGCTCAGTGCTGACCTCAGTGCTAGGACCTGGAGCTCAGTACTGACCTGCAGTGCTAGGACCTGGAGCTCAGTGCTGACCTCAGTGCTAGGACCTGGAGCTCAGTGCTGACCTCAGTGCTAGGACCTGGAGCTCAGTACTGACCTCAGTGCTAGGACCTGATGCTCAGTGCTGACCTCAGTGCTAGGACCTGGAGCTCAGTGCTGACCTCAGTGCTAGGACCTGGAGCTCAGTACTGACCTCAGTGCTAGGACCTGGAGCTCAGTACTGACCTCAGTGCTAGGACCTGGAGCTCAGTGCTGACCTCAGTGCTAGGACCTGGAGCTCAGTGCTGACCTGCAGTGCTAGGACCTGGAGCTTAGTACTGACCTCAGTGCTAGGACCTGGAGCTCAGTGCTGACCTCAGTGCTAGGACCTGGAGCTCAGTGCTGACCTCAGTGCTAGGACCTGATGCTCAGTGCTGACCTCAGTGCTAGGACCTGGAGCTCAGTGCTGACCTCAGTGCTAGGACCTGGAGCTCAGTACTGACCTCAGTGCTAGGACCTGGAGCTCAGTGCTGACCTCAGTGCTAGGACCTGGAGCTCAGTACTGACCTCAGTGCTAGGACCTGATGCTCAGTGCTGACCTCAGTGCTAGGACCTGGAGCTCAGTACTGACCTCAGTGCTAGGACCTGATGCTCAGTGCTGACTTCAGTGCTAGGACCTGGAGCTCAGTGCTGACCTCAGTGCTAGGACCTGGAGCTCAGTGCTGACCTCAGTGCTAGGACCAGCTGCTTATAAACCAGGCATCAACATCCCAATTGATGTTAGTGTAAGAACACTTTATATACACATTTTATCAACAGCTTTTAAAAGTAACATTTTCTTCTTATACCGAGAAGAGCCTATAAAGTTGTTATAAGTTACCAAATGAATTATTACAAATTATTTATCTATAGTTTTTAATTAAAAATATATTAACTATTTATCCTGGTGGCTGCTGCTGCTGCTTCTCCTCCTCTTCCTTCTTCTTAAAAATAAAGTCTCTTTTTATATTTTTGGCTGGCCTCAAATTTGCAGAGAATCCACCTGTCTCTGCCTACTAAGTACTAAGGGACTGCCACCGTGCCCAGCTTTTAAGGATGCAGGAATGTCCCACTGACTTGATATGCAAGCACTTAATTGGTTGTGCATTATTCCCAGTGTACAATCACTGACTTACATGCCGCTTTCTGATCCAGTAAAAGGTTGGGGACCGGTTTCATCTGAGCGGCCTTTACAGCCCTGGCTGTAAATCATAGAAAATGATTAAGTGGGCAGATGAAGAGGAAGTCACAAATCAAATAGGCACTTACATTTATTGTGTTTGCAAGGTTGTTTTTTGAGAATGGCGCATGTTTTGGGGGACCTTGTGTCCAGGCCGTTTTATAGAGATCTGGCCTCTTAACAGCTCTACTTTAAGGGCTCCTCGTGCAGTGCTTGGCTTGTTTAGCTAGACCGTGAAGGAGGTCAGGTTTCACAGGAGGCTGTAGGCTTGTAAAGGCATACCGTTCTTGCTGAAACAAAGCCTACATCAGGAAGCAGGCTGAGATTTGGGTGAGGATATTTAACTTTGTCACTTAAAAAAAGACCCCACCCCACCATCAAGCCTTAGAAGGTTCCAGCACACAGGAAGGGTTTATTCACTTACTCGGCTTTAAACACATTAAAAAAAAAAAAAAAATCAAGGCCTGGGAGATGGCGCACTGAGCCAGCTCAGTGGTAAGCTGCTTGTCAGGCAGACACAAGGACCAGAATTTATATCCGAGAAACCCAAGTCTATGCAGGGTTAGGGCAGCACCCTGCCTGGACTCCCAACCCTTGGAGGAGGAAATATCCCCAGAAGTGGCTCCGGAGAGCCACATTCTCACGCTGTGGGCTTTGATGGATAGACCTTGCTTCAGCATCTCAGGTGGGAGAGAAAGTATTCCAGATGTCGGTCTCTGGCCTGCAGGTGCATTTGTGTGTGCATGAAAAAGCGTACACATACACATGTATACATGTATACACACGAAAAAGGAGGGGAAAAGAATGACCAGAACAGAGCCAGGCTGGCTTCCAGCTTGGAATCCTCCGTCCTCAGTCTGAAGTGTGTGTCACAAGACTTGCCTAGTTTTTGTTTTGTTTTTTAAAAAAATAAATGGCTTATTAAATAACTGGAGTAATTTAATTTACATACTTTCCCCTGTAGAGATGAGAGAACAGCCTCAGCAACGCCAGTAAACACAAGGTTTTATATGTTTAGTTTTGCCATGGGGGCAGATGGGGTTTGGAAAAACCTCCTGCATGCTGGGTAAGTCCTCTACCACTGAGCTGCAACTTCAGCTCCAAGCAGAGGTTTTAAAGGCATCTCTCTGGTCAGAAACTCAGGGGTTTGACAGTGTCTTAGCCAGCTAGGAAGCCAGTGCGTTTTGGTCTGTTCTGAGCAGTGCTGCTCAGAGATAGGGAATCTGCAGTTCTTGTCTTCCCCAAAAAGGTTGAGTGGCTCAGGCTTGCAAGAGAGTTCATGCGTAGTCTTGCTAGCCAGCAGACTTTGGGTCTTGGCGCCCACCTCTTAGCTAAATATTAGGATGACACCGCTACAAAAATTAGAGAAACTAGACAAAAAGTATGCCATAAAAGGCTTGAGACCTGTGCTGTGACATTCTGTACTTTACCTCCCAACATTTATGGCAGTTTGAGCCACCGACTTGCACAGCAATTTAGTTAAATACCGCTTTCTACTCTCAGACAGATTCCTGAATGCAG
Organism: Micromys minutus; assembly: GCF_963924665.1. Lineage (NCBI taxonomy): Eukaryota > Metazoa > Chordata > Mammalia > Rodentia > Muridae > Micromys > Micromys minutus. Next base: position 6,539,536 of record NC_137956.1, read on the forward strand.
CCCTCTTTGCTGTGTCCTTCATTGGATTATTGCCACCTGAAGTGCACCAGACACCAGACAAATATTTGTCGAATGAGTCGGTGGACTCAGGAGAGATCACTGTAGTCTAAAAGTTTGCTGAAATGAATACAATTAAAAGACTTTGAGGAGTCAGAGAATCTAGCCTGCTATTGCATAATGCAGAGCCGATCCGCACGGCTTCACGCTGGATAGTCGTGTAATCATGTGAACAGTAGGGTTGATGCTAATGTATGATTCACGGAAATTGGCTCCTTTGCCTTATAATTTTGCAGAAAATCTATAAGAGAAGAGAGACATTTTTTTGGTGGGAGTGGACATTTTATATCAAAACCATAGCAGTGTGTGGAAATCTTTACAGACTGGGTCTTGACTAAGTGGGGCATTCTTTCTTAGCAAGCGTGAAGCCCTGGGCTCAGTGCCCAGAGATGCTACATGTGTCTTTATACAATTTAAAAGTGACTGTCTAATTAGAGTTTGAATTTGAAGTCATTGATGCCAAATCACTTCTCTCACCTCCACCAACTAGCCTGTTGTCTGTACCCAGTCTAGAACACGTAAATTGTTATTTGGCATTAACAATTTCACTCCTTCCTTACACTGTACCAAGGATACATACATTCCATCTGTCCAGTAATTAAACTAACCAAAACTTATTTACTTTTTGCTTTGAGACAGGGTCTCACTATGTAGCCCTGGCTGGCCTGGAACTTATTATATAGACCAGGCTAGCCTTGAGATCTGCCTGTCTCTGCTTCCCCAGTACTGGGATTAAAGACAGCATTTATTTTTTAAAGTGTGTGTGTGTTGTCTCTGTGTGTGTGTGTGTGTGTGTGTGTGTGCAGGTGCCTCAGAGGTCTGAGATGTTGGCAGTTAGGAGTTATCTGATTCTGATGCCGGGAAATGAACTAAGATTCTCTGTGGTGCTTTATGCTTTTAACCACTGAGTGTAACAACACTTTCTGACAGCATTTAAATTGGAGTCAGTTTTTATGTGTAAGTGATATAGCAGGTTAGCAGGTCGAGCTGTGGAGGCCCTTAACAGATGAAAGCCAATGTGAGTTAAACACTGCTACAGTGGAACATACATGGAAAGGGGATTATGGGGCACATTTGTAAAGGGAATTATGAGTTACTTTTCTCATCGCCATGATGAAATGCCTAACAAATGCAACTGGAAGAAGAAAGGGTTTATTCTGACTCACAGTCGTGGGTGGTCTGTGATGTCAGGAGTCAGGGTGGAGGGAGTATGGGGCAGCTGGTCACCTGCATCTGCATCAGGAACCAGAGGGAGGCACTTGCCGGTGCTCACCTCCCTTGCTGCTTTTCAGGACTCCCTTGCTGCTTTTCAGGACCTCAGCTATAGACATCTTCCTGTTCCAGGCTGGGCCTGCAGGCATGGGCAGCTGCACTCAGCTTTCCGTGTGCTTTTCAGGATCATCTCAAGCCTGGCCAGCAGACGTTGACCAGCCATCTCCCAGCCCCAGCTTCCCTTCTTTAGCAGGGAATAGCAGTGGTGGTCTGCAGGGGCCAGCAAGATGGCTTAGTGGGTAAAGGTGCTTGCTGCCAGGCTGGAGTTCCTGAGTTTGATCTCAGGACCACCATGGTGGACGGAAAAATCCAGCTCCCACTAGTTTCTCCGTGAATTCATATTCATGCTGTGTCACGTGCTCCTCCGACCCCAGTACACACAGAATAAACAAAACGAGTTGTTTCTGTAAAGGAAATGTGTATTGGTAGTTAGAACCTGATGTGCTTGGACAGTGGTTCTACAACTTTTGGTGTTACTCTTTACACTTTTAAAACTTTTTAAGGAGACCTGAAGAGGGCACAAGGTCTTCTTAAATTGGAGTTAAAGACAGTGTGAATCACTTGATATAGGTGCTTGGAGCTCAACCCAGGTAGTCTGCAAGAGCAGCCAGTGCTCTTACCCACTGAGCCATCTCTCCACACTTACTCTTGTTTTATACTTGTATAAATCTCTTTACTTTGCTTAATGAGATCATGTGCCTCAGAATTGACTGGGTCTGCTGCAACACGTTCCCCCCTTGTAGATCTCAGAAAAACTCTATATACCCAAGAGAAAAGAAACCTAAGAAGGCAGATGATGGTTATTTTGAAAATGGTTTTTACTCTGAGGTTCTACTGTGTGCTGCTTTTCCACAGGAATAAAAATATTTCTTACTGACACGAATGAAGAGTAACTTAACCTTATTTCAGAGTTTTGAAAGTAAATCCGTCTGATAATATTTTGACTACCATAGTCCTCTAAAGACCAGTAAGCTGTCTACAGAAATATACAGTTGAGCCCCAGGCAGAATTTGGCAGCCTTCTGCCCTTTTACCCTTTCTAATCTAATAGAGTCTAACCCCTGCTTCTTCACATTTTCTTTCTGATTTCTGTCTCTATTGATTAACTGTGAAGGCATTTTGAACTGGAGTCTCAGGAAGGGAGTTAGTCCATCCTCAGGGTCCTGTCTTTGTGTCTTGGAGAGCTTAGCTGAGGGGAAGGTCACTTCGCTCCTGATGTCTGGACTCCATCAACATGCAGAACTGTAGACATTGGGGATGGCTCCTTGAAGACTGTGTAGTATAGGAAAAAATAATCTGCCCCAGAAACATCAACACTTCAAGACTTATCTCCGCTTTGGAAATTCGTGAGCTTTTGCTCTCCCTCGTCTTCCTCACTCATGCCGTGGTCCCACCTTCCCCCTGAGCATTCAGTATTCTGGCTCTCCGCTGCTCTTTAAATCCCACTGGACTTGTGAGACTCCTCTTTTTGGTTCATCCTGAGGCACTGCTGGCTTCTTCTGAAACAACTATGACATTCTTCCTGTTTCTTCACATCCTGTGAGCACATGGTCCTGTTCTTTTCCTTTGTGCTTGTCTTATATTGCTCCGCTGGCCTCTAATTGTATATTCTCCACTTTGGAATTCAATGGGGTTTTCAAAAGCCAATCCACAGAGATACTTTGATCTGGATAGTTTTCTTTATTTTATTTTGAAAAAAATATTTTATTTTTAATTGCGTGCGTGTGTCTGTCTGTATGTGTATGATATGCATGTGTGTGAGAGCCAGAGTTACAAGCACTTGTGAGCTGCCTGGTGAGGGTTTCAGGTATCAAACGCAGCTCCTCTGCAAGAGCAATACTTGCTCTTAACTTCTGAGCTGACTCTCCAACCCTAGTTTGTCTTTAATTTCCCTTCTTTCCGATATCCAGTATGATTAGGTTTGTACTGTACTGTAGAGTGTATAATTACATAGTATTTTGGATAATTACTTTTCTTACAGTTATTTCTTTATGTTTTCTCTCTAATAGTTTCCTGAGACTATGTTCAGAGTTTTAAGTTCAAGGAAAAAGAGACTCCCCAATTTGTGCCCCTTTCCTATTTTCAAATTATTCATTAAGTCATCTCTGTGTGCTTATTCTAATTTGTCCAATTTTGTCCTAGCTATCTCTGCGTTTGAAGTCCATCCAGTGTCTACTGAAGTCCATGAAGGTGGTGTTGCTAGGTTTTCATGCAAGATTTCATCAACACCCCCTGCAGTTATAACGTGGGAATTTAATAGGACAGCCCTGCCTGTGACCATGGACAGGTAAATGCAGCATTTCTGTTGGGATGTGACACACAAGTGCTGAAGACATCACAGGGGGAAATGTCAGAGGCAGAAGACATGGTGGGGTTCCTTTTCATTTAGGGTGGCAGTAATTGATAGCCTAAGACATTTCTAACTTGGGTGAAGAATCCCATCATTATGACTGGAGAGATGGATCAGTGAGTCAAAGGACTTGCTTGTCTTGTAGAGCATCTGGGTTCAGCTCTTAGCACCCACATTAAAGCTCACACTGACCTGTAACTCTAATTTCAAGAGGTTTGGTACCTCTGGTCTGCTCTCAGCCGAGCAGACAGATGGTACATGAACACATACTCAGATATATGTGCAAATACACAAAATAAACGTTTAAAAAAAGTTTTGATTTCTGCCTGCTTTGAAGTATACAAAAGTCATTTGTTTGAAATGGTAGAACACCAAGATAGGGGAACAATTTCAAAGTATTTTATTGAAGGGGAAGAACATGTCTAACTCAAGAATATCTTAAATCTTTTGTCCTTTCTTTTTGTTCTTCAGACACAGGTAGCTCTCTGGGTAGCCCTGGCCATCCTGGAACTTGCTCTGTAGACCAGGCTGGCCTGGAACTCAGAGATTCATCTCCCTAGTGTTGAGATTGAAGGTGTACGGCACCAGTGCCCAGCTGTTTATCAGTTTTTTTGGACTCAAACAGTGTTTACTCATCTTAAGGTCAAGCGGCCTAGCACAGTGCAGTCCAAAGAGATTCTTATTTGATACTTACACGCTGCTAAATTATTATAAGTATTTGTTTTCCCTACTTAGGCCATTATGTCTCATGAAGGACAGAAAACTTTGTATATTTAGTTAAAACACTGCATTTCATAACACATAGTGGTTTTGAATCTGAGCCTGGCTATCTCAGTGTTCAGTGGTGCTGTGTGTGACAGTGTGTCCAGTGTGATGTGTGCATGTGGCGTGTTCAGAAGTGAAGTCACATGCCGCAGCACATGTCAGCTTACCGGAAGCAGCTCACTGCATGTTTCATGTTGAATTGGCCTTTCTTGTTGCATGTGAAGACATGTTTTGCTTTGGCCAGTTTTTTATGACTCCACACGTTCAGTTTTTGTGATCCTACGTGGGGCTGTGACCCTGTTTCAGAGGCCGTGTCATGGAGAATAATAAATAGCTCTTAGCGAGGTCTTAAAAAAAAGGTCAGGATTTCGAGAATAGCTCATCCTAAGACCTTAGACACTATCAGCTAAATCGACAGAAGAATGTCAACAGGACCTCATTTGTAAAATTAGCGTGCAGAATTTTACAGACAGTGTGCTGCAGAACCGTTCACATCTCAGAGACCTGTCATGACCCAGATGAAATAGAATCGGGCTAGTGTTTTTACTAGTGTTGTTTGCCAGGGCTGGGGACTGTACCCCGCGCTTCCTATGTGCCAGGCTGGTGCTCACCACACCCCAGCAGAGGCTAATATGTTACAAAGATCTTTATGGTATTGTTCCCAGCATGGTTAAAAAGGTTGAACGGGTCCATTCACGTCAGCATTTATATTTAGCAGCTATAAAGAGCTACGGCACGTTCGGTTACGGTTCTTGTCTCGACAGGGTGACTGCCCTGCCTTCAGGGGTGCTGCAGATCTATGACGCTGGACCGGAGGATGCTGGGAAATACCGCTGCGTTGCTGCTACTATAGCTCACAAGCGGAAAAGCATGGAGGCCTCGCTAACCATCGTCCCAGGTACCACACCAGTGGTTTTGTTTGTTTTCTCCCGTTTTTCCGAGAATTTTGACTGTCCCGTCTGCTTTCCTTCTGGCTGTAACAACTCTCTGTCAGCATTTTGATGATATTTACATTTTTGTAACAGATTTGGTTTGGGTTTGATGTTTTCAGGCAGAGACTTAACTCCGTATCTCATCCTAGCCTTGAATTTGTATCCCTTTTTCTTGTGCCTCCCACAGGGTTGGGATTACAGCCACGTTTGGACTGTAATCTGTTTAGACCATTGAATGCTTGCTTTACACATTTTTCACTTTTAAAAAAAGATTTCTTTATTTTATGTATGTAAGTACACTGTAGCTGTCCTCAGAAGAGGGCATCAGATCTCATTACAGATGGTTGTGAACCACAATGTGGTTGCTGGGAATTGAACTCAGGACCTCTGGAAGAGCAGTTTCTGATAGGATACTCCTACACTTAAGAATTAACTGCTAATAAATATGCATCTGGAGGTGTTGTGGGACAGACTATTCCTCTGGGGAGACACATGCACCCCAAATAGGGATTCTATTACAGACCAAAGTACTAATACCACCAAAGTCCAGCTTGGTGAAGCAATGGGTTTTGTTGGGGTTACTTATAGGAATGTGGGTGAGAGGTTACTTACAGGAGCAGAAATAACTCAAAGGCATCTGTGTCACCCAGGCACACATCCGAAAGTGCATGACAAATCACCAAAGCTGGGGCCTGGGGCACGCTGCACAGCCTCCAGGCAGCTCAGGAAGTTGGAGAGTGACCTTTCCAAGTGACTCACTGTTGTAACCTATCTGTCCCAGGGATCTCACTGATCCCTATCTTTTCCAGGTGGCTGGGCTTGTCTAAGAGCCTCCATTGTAGACTGGCTTCTCTGAGAGAGAGCCTCAGCAGTCCTTACCGTAGATACTCTTGGGGTAGGAGGGGCATAGTGAATCCAAGCAGTTTCAGGGACTTCCTAAGCTATTTTGCGTTCTTTCCTTTTGGTGGCAATGAGCTTCCCTGAAGGATAGAATGTTTCAGTCTCTGAGGAAATTACTGTGCAACAGCAGGGATAATTTAAAAAAAACATTCTAGAATTTACTGTAATAGTTACAGAACTGAAAATTCTAAAAAACCATTGAGTTAAACACATCCTGTTGGTGAATTGTATATGATGTGAGTTAGACCTCAGTAGAACTTAAAAAAAAATCTTATTTCAAAAAAAGAAGGAAAGGGGCTGCAAAAATGGCTCAGCGGTTAAGAGCACTGACTGCTCTTCTCAAAGGTCCTGAGTTCAATTCTCAGCAACCACATGGTGGCTCATAACCATCTGTAATGAGATCCAATGACCTCTTCTGCTGTGTCTGAAGACAGCTACAATTTACTCATATACATTAAATCAATCTATCAATCAGTCAGTCAATCAATCAGTCTTTAAGAAAGAAAGAGGAGAAGGAAGAAAGAGCAAGGTGGTAGTGGTGTGCGCTTTAATCCCAACACTCAGGAGGCAGAGGCAGGCAAATCTCTGAGTTCAAGGCCAGCCTGGTCTATAGAGTGTTTTAGGACAACCAAGGCTACATAGAGAAACCATGTCTTGAAAAACAAAACAAACATATATAAAAGGCAAGAGCTGGACAGGTGGCTTTGTAAGGACATTTGTACAAACATGAGACCCTGAGTTCCTGTCCCAGCACCACATAGAAGCCATGTGCCCTTAACCCCTAGCTCTGGGACTAGAGGCAGGAAGGGTGTAGTAGCCTCCTGGCTAAGAGCCCAGCCCCAGGATCAGTGAGGGACCCTGTCTCACAGGAATAAAATAGAGAATGACAAAGCAGGCTAACTGATGCCCTCCTCTGGCCTCATACACACAGGAAGGAAAGAAGGAAGAAAGGAAGGGAGGTTAGGGGAGGAAGGAACGAAAAGACTGAGAGGCAGAGAAAATGAACAGGATAAAAAACGTAAGCAGGGTGGGGTGACACTCACTGGAATCCCAGCACTCTCTAGAGACCAGGAGTCAGAAGATCTTAGTAATATTGGGAATTGGAGGCTAGCCTAGGCTATATGAGATCCTATCTCAAAAAAAAAAAAAAAAAGGAAAGAATAAATGAAAAAGTAAATAAGAATCAGTGTTTTAATATGCTTCTTGTGATTTATTTATGTATTCTGCCTTTTCCTGCCCAAAGCTAATGAGACCAGATCCTTCTACACGCCAACCATCGTAGCCAGTCCACAGAACGTAACAGCGTCTCTGCATCAGACGGTGGTGCTAGAGTGCATGGCCACAGGCTATCCCAAACCCATCATTTCCTGGAGCCGTCTTGGTAAGCCAACACCCTTGGGAGTGGGAGTCAAGGGAGTCCTTACCTTGTCCCCTATTCCTGTTAATGAGACTGACAAAATGTGTATTTCATAGACAAGACACATATTTAGCAGCTGCATCTGAGCAACTTCGTTTTAGTTTTGCAACCTATGGAGAGCTTATGCACCAGAGAAATTGCTACTTTCTTTTTTTTTTACAGATTTATTTATTCTATGTATATGAATACACTGTAGCTGTCTTCAGACACACCAAAAGAGTGCATCAGACCCCATTACAGATGGTTGTGAGCCACCATATGGTTGTTGAGAATTGAACTCAGGACCTCTGGAAGAGCAGTCAGTGCTCTTAACCACTGAGCCATCTTTTTAGTCCGAAATTGCTACTTTTTAATGACTGATCTCAGGGATAGTGAGCTTTTTGTATAATTTCAAGTGAAGTGCCTTGTTTCAACTTCCCTGTTCTCTTTGAACTAGATCACAAGTCCATTGATGTCTTCAATACTCGGGTACTTGGAAATGGCAATCTCATTATATCGGATGTCAAGCTACAGCATGCTGGAGTGTATGTTTGTCGGGCCACCACCCCAGGCACTCGAAACTTTACAGTTGCTATGGCAACGTTAACTGTGTTAGGTATGCATTTTTTCGGTAATCAGAGAAGTTTGTGTTTTAATGTTTGCCATTTTAATTTCTTCCTTGGTTTTCTTTTGTAAGGCTTCGTCTTGAATTGTCTGTGTGTGTGTGTTTGAGTGTGTGTGTGTGTGTGTGTGTGTGTGTACACATATCTATACACACATGTCATTGCAGTTCCTAAAGAGGCTATCCCCTGGAGCTGGAGTTACAGGAGGTTGTAAGCTGCCCCATGTGGGTGTTGGGAATTGAACTTGTGCTCTCTGTAGGAACATCAGGTGTTCTTAACCACTGAGGCATCCTCCAGCCCCATATAGCTTACTGGTAACTGGAGTTTGGCAGCAGTGATAGGGAGGCTAATAATAAGTGTTGTAAAGTTCACAGAGCACTGTAAAGGAAAAAAATTAAACTCCTGTGTTAAAGTACCGCTGTAGAGTCATGCTGAAGTCACCATGTTTGTGTGTATAGTTCCATGCTTCTTATTTACGCCTCCCTTGTCATCCATCATGTCTACACACATTTAACAGTGTGAAATTAAACTCAGTGACTGTACGTGTTCGTGAGTGTCCTCCCATTGGGTTTAGATTAGATGGGTGTTGGGTATACGTACTGACTGTGTGTTCACAGGTGGTCTCAGTGAGGGAAAGTAGATGCTGAACATAAGAAAGAAGCACTCTCCTTGTTTTGTTTCTATTGCTGAGATAAAATACCTTACCCCTAAGTCCCCCTCCCTCAGAGGAGAAAGGGTTAATTTTAGCTTATAATTACTTCCAGATTACTGGTCATCATTGTGGAGAAGTCAAAGAAACTTCAAAAAGCTATTCTCATCCAATCCATAACCAGGAGAAGAATGCATGCATGCTCACTTACTTGCTTTTGCTCAGTTTGATTTCTCCACTCAGTACAGGTCAGGATTTCCTGCCTAGGGAATGGTCCCACCTACAGTGGTATGGGACTGTGTCTTCCCATACCAGAAAGCCAGGCCTCCACAGGCCAACCCAATGTAGAGAGGCCCTCACTGAGACTCAGCTCCTAAGTGATTTTAGGTTGTATCAAGTTGACGATGAAAGCGGCCATCACCTAGCTCACTATAGGAGAGCCAGTCTGTTAGACATCTTTGTACATGGGACTCGTCTCATTTTTGTATTCTTTCTTCACTTGTTCTCATCATTCCTATTGAAGCCACAGATTTATTTTTCCCTATAAAATAGCTCCTCCTTCATTTGTCGAATGGCCTGAGAGTTTAACAAGGCCTCGGGCTGGCACTGCACGGTTTGTGTGTCAAGCAGAAGGAATTCCCTCACCCAAAATGTCCTGGTTGAAAAACGGGAGAAGGATACATTCAAACGGCAGAATTAAAATGTACAACAGGTAAACTATGCTACTCTGCTACTGTTTTAAATAAAATAATGCCTTTAATAATTTTTGCATGAAATGGCTACAGTAACATTAAATCGCCACATAATCTAGACAGTTAACACTAATTGCTTTTCTGTTGCTCTGAACTTTATATGTGTATTATGAGTTAAGTATGAACTGTAGAATAGAGTAATAAATAATAAATAAATAAATAGAATAGTAGCTTTCTTACTAAAAGCCATTTTAAAAAAAAAAACAATTGAAGCAAAGAAAATCTGGCTACCATGAATGCTAATGTTGGCTGAAAATATAAATCAGAGTAATTTTAAGTAATCAATGAAGATTATTTTTTAATTAGAGCTGTTTGTTCTCAGCATATGAAAGGTGCATTTAACAGTAGCTTTTGGATGTCATTCTTAGGATTATTTTGTGGATATAAATACTTCTTTCTTTCCTCAGCAAATTGGTCATTAATCAGATCATCCCGGAAGACGATGCTATCTATCAGTGCATGGCTGAAAACAGCCAAGGCTCAGTTCTGTCTCGAGCCAGACTGACGGTGGTCATGTCGGAAGACAGACCCAGTGCTCCCTACAATGTGCATGCTGAGACCATGTCAAGCTCTGCCATCCTTCTTGCTTGGGAGAGACCGCTGTACAACTCAGACAAGGTCATTGCCTACTCGGTTCACTACATGAAGGCGGAAGGTAAGCAGCTTGCAAAACCTTAGTAAAGCACCGTTTGCTGTCATGGGTTTCTTTTCAGGGCTTGATGGGTAAAGTGCTTGCCTGGCACACATGTGATCCCCAGAACTACAGAGACCTGATGTGATGGCTCATACCTCTGATACTAACACTTGGGCACGAGAGGCAGGCAATTCAGGAATTCAAGGCCGTCTTTGACTACATAGCAAATTTGAAGCCAACCTGGGCTATATGAGTCCCTAGCTTCACCAAACCCAAATTAAAGGAAATATTTGTCTTCAGAATAAGTAAAAGCTTACGTTACTGTCAAGGGAATTTTCACCCTGTGGACCTGTAGAACATTAACTTCTTTCTCTTTTTAAGGTCCAATGACAAAACAAAGATCTGTTCCACACTGAGGTTACAGGGCTTGCGGAGAGAATGGGAGTGGAGTTACTGACAGGGGCAGAAATAGCCCCCAAGTGTCACACACAGAGTCTTTATCCCACAGATAATGGCACTCCCTCTCCCTTTGCCCAAGTCTTCTCCAAACTCTATACTCTAGCTCCTTCCTGAGACCTTGAGGCCATGTACAATTAAGGTCAAGTTGCTTGCACTCCTTGCAGGCTGTAGCTGGACACAAATACTTATGTGAAGGTACGTGACCCTCCCCATACTCTTCTTGGGCACAATATCAACAGTCAGACAAATCCTGCTATAGTGGCTTTGTAGAGAGCAAAGCCAGCTGGTTTTACAAGATGTTCTTAAGGAGAATGATAGTTGTTTCGAGATACGATCTCACTTTGTAGCCCTGTCTGGCCTGGAATTCACCATGTAGATCAGCTGGTCTTGAACTCACAGAGATTCACTTGCCTCCTGAGTACTGGGATCAAGGACATGGATTACCATGTTCAGCTAGTGTGCTAATTTTTAGGGGGATGTAAGCATACAAGATTCTACATTTTGTTTTGTTTATTTGTTTTTATTTATTTATTTAATTTAGACAGGGTTTTCTCTGTGTAGCCCTGGCTGTCCCAGAACTTACTTTGTAGACCAGGCTGGTTTTGAACTCACAGATCCATCTACTTTGCTCCTGAGTGCTGGGATTAGAGGCATGCCCCACTACCTGGCTAAATTCTGCAATTTAAAATTCTATATATGTTGAATATTTTCATTTTGACAGAAAAGTAAGCACAGTAGGGTGGGATGCAGCTTAGTGGTAGACATCTTGAACAGCATGGATAAGGCCCTAGGCTCAATCCCCAGTACCGCCCAAAGAAGAAAACATTATAAAAAACGTTGAACAAGACATTCTTGTGATATTTCCTTTCCTGTGTCACATTAAACATCAGGAGCTGGAGAGACAGCTCAGCGCTTATGGAACTTGCTGTGGTTCCATTCTCAGAGCCCATACCAGGTGACTTACTGCCTGTGGCTCTAGCCCTAAGGGATCCAGCACTCTCTCTGGCATCCTTTGGTACACATACATACATGTAGGTATTACTGGTTCCGATTACTGGTCTCGTTTTGGTGATTACGAAAATTTTTTTTTAACTTTACTGTTAGGCAAAACTGCTGTAGAAACAGAAAAACTATTCACAACGATTTCTCCATTGACTCGGTTTATGAATGCTAGTACAGAAGCGGTCTGGTTTTCTGCAGCTTACATTATAACTGGGGGGCACATTCAAAGAACAGTGTGATGCTAACACCAGGTGCTGATGCTGGGTTTTACACTCTGCAGCAGTGTTTTGAAAAGAGATATTTTGAATGTAAATCAAGGGTCCTGGTCGCAAGAAGAATGTTCAGTTAAGAGCATGCTGGAGTGCGTTCATTCTCTCTGCTGACTTAGGAAGGTGAAAGGAAGGCTGGCTTGGCGGGGCCCATGCTTGTTCGCTATTGTGCCGGTGTCCTTAGAGCCCCTGCGTGCCACTCAGCATTCCATTCAGGGGCAGAACAAGGCTTTTTAATTTGAACTCAAGGACTTTGTCTAGTAGGTCAGAAATTGTACTATGCAGTTCCTAATTAACGAGCCATTAGCCAGTGTGTTGTGAAACGCCTTTAATCTTGTCTAATTAAAATGCTATGAAGTTAATTCAGAAATGTGGGAAAACTCTGTGCTGGAATGTGCCTTCTGTTTTGTTTATAAATCCAGTGCAGGGAGAAGGGGCTGGCGCCCAGAGCGGGCTGACAGAGTTGACAAGCACGGCCTGTGACTGCGCACAGTGGCTGGCAGTGCCTTGGCTCCTTTCTCCAGGTCTGCACCACAGGAATTAAGCCCACACAGACAAATCCTCTTCTGTACCTTGCCTTGCATAGTTTATTAAGAGTCCCTGAGAATTTGTCCCCCTCTTTAAAAAACTGAACATTCACCATGGGACAAAACATTCTGAGTTTATTCTTCCGTTTTGTTTTTAGTATTAAAAAAAAAAAAAAAAAAAAAAAAAAAAAAAAAAAAAAAGCCCCGTGTTGGCCCATGTAATATGTTCTCCAAGGGCAGAACGAGAAGCTCAGCAGCCCAACTTTTCATTTAGTTTGTTTTTTTAAAAAGCAGATTCTCGGCATGCGCCACTGTCTCTCTGTTCCACAGAAAGCTGGGGTTTAAGCTGGGTCGTTTGCTTGATGCATTACAGGGTCCTGCTGTACTGGCCTCTCCTCTCTCACTGTTCCTTACGGCCCTGTCAGCCCTGACCTGCTTTAAGTTGATGGTAAATACCTTTGGAGAAGATGGGCTCAATTCAGGAAATGATCCAGCCATTTTTTTTGACAGAAAACCTGATGACTTTTAGGCAATAAGGAGCTTTCTGTGCACTGAAGGGTTTTGTATGCTGGGTTATAGAAGACAACAGAGATAATCATGAGGGGAAATGGCTTTGCTAAGTTTATTTTGAATATTGGTCTTTTTAATTATTATTGCTGTTTGTTGTTTGGGAGATAGAGTTTCTCGGTGTAGCCTTGGCTGTCCTGGACTCCCTCTGTAGACCAGGCTGGCTTTAAGCTCATAGAGATTCATCTGCCACTACCACCTGGCTGAATATTTGTCATTTTAAAACATGAATACTTTGGTCTAGGTTTAAATAACGAGGAATATCAGGTGGTCCTTGGAAATGACACAACTCATTATATCATCGATGACTTGGAACCTGATAGCAACTATACTTTCTACATTGTGGCATACATGCCAATGGGAGCCAGCCAGATGTCGGATCATGTGACACAGAACACGCTAGAAGATGGTAAGAAAGTGCAATTCTGGGTTATCAAGTGTGAACTTGTGCAGAGTTGGTAACTTTCAGTAGATGAGTCTGTCTGATTAAATGAAAACAGTCATGTGAAACCACAGGCCTGTTGCTCCCCCAAGTCTCAGCCTTGGTTTTTGCCATAACATGATAAATGATACTTCAGAAAATACTCTGTGTGTGTGTGTGTGTGTGTGTGTGTGTGTGTGTGTGTGTGTACAGTATTCAGAGAGGGCACTCTATTCTCTGGAGCTGGAGTTAGAAGTGGCTGTGAGCCACTCACTGTGGGTGCTGGAAACCAAACTTGGGTTACATATAAGATTAGTATGTGTGCTTAAATGCTCAGACATCTCCCTGGCCCTGATAAAGAGCACTTAAAATATTTATTTATTTACTTATTTATTTATTTGTAGATGCATTTACCACAGTGTCTGTATTTAGGCCAGAGAGCAGTTCATGGGATTGGTTCTGATCCTGTCCCTCCTTTTGTGTATGTCTCAGGATTATATCCAGTCATCAGGCTTTATTAATGAGCCATCTTTCTGGCTCTTAGGGCACCTTTTATTTATGATTTATAATATAAATTTTAAGAGTAATTAAGTTTTACATTGGGCTGGGGATGTGTCTCAGTGATAGAGTGCTTGCCTACATTGGTTGACCCCCAGAGCCACAACCAAAAAACAAAGCAAAAAGGCAAAAAACCCTGAACACTTTCTTTGTATGTTCTAATTAGGTTGCCAGAATAATAGATAGAACATGGGTTTTATGGGAGATGGAGAGATGGCTTAGCAGTTACGAATACTTGTTGCTTTTGAAGAGGATATGGATGTTCAGAGAGAGAGAGAGAGAGAGAGAGAGAGAGAGGGAGGGAGGGAGGGAGGGAGGGAGAGAAGAATGAGAGGGAGGGAGGGAGAGAAGAAGGAGGAGAAGAGGGAAGGGAGAGGGTGAGAGAGACTGAAAATTGGCTCTAACTTCAGTTCCAGGGGGTCCGATGTCCTCTGACTTCGGGGGCTCTGCATGCACATGGTACAGACAATCACTGGTACTCATAAAACAGCTCTTTTTAAAGGATAGTAAATGGTTTTAAAATAATAGTATGAGATTTTCTAGGCAAGAGTCCACTCTGCTCAGTGCCTCCTTCCCTGGCCGTTGATTATTCCATTTATAAAGGGGCCTTGGAGCGTCCTCCAAGCCTGACCTTAACAGACTTGACACTTTTCCTGCCCAGACTTAATTCAGAGGAAGCTGCCATACAACATCGGCATGCTACACACAAATAAATAAATATAATAATTTATGTATTAAGTACAACTCACATTCATTTTTAAGGTGAGGCTCAAAGACTTCTCAGTTGCAATTATAGGTTCCGGGCTTCCTCGATTTTCCGTGACACACTTGCCTTTGCTTCAGAGGGATTTTGGTAGACTTTTTTTTTTTTCACATATGATTAGCAAATATGCCCATATTCATCACAGCCAATGGCGGCCATACATTTGTAGCGCCCTCCTTGCGTTTCCTGTCCGGCCGGAAGTTGGCGTCACTGAGAACCCCTGCTCCAGCCCGAAGCATCTCCAATGTGACCATGTCCTGCATTGCCATTAAAAGGATTCCATAAATAATGATTCTAAATCTTTGTGAACAACGTATTCTCTCATTTCACTAGTGCCCCTAAGACCTCCCGAAATTAGCTTGACGAGTCGAAGTCCCACAGACATTCTCGTCTCCTGGCTGCCAATCCCGGCCAAGTACCGGCGGGGCCAAGTGGTGCTGTACCGGCTGTCCTTCCGCCTGAGCACCGAGAATGCCATCCAAGTTGTAGAGCTCCCGGGGACTGTGCACGAGTACCTTCTGGAAGGTCTGAAGCCAGACAGTGTCTATCTGGTCCGGATTACTGCCGCTACCCGCGTGGGGCTGGGAGAGTCATCGGTGTGGACGTCACACAGGACGCCCAAAGCCACAAGCGTGAAAGGTAACACCTCCCAAGGACTGTTTAGGAAGAGAAGGAATGTTTTTACTTTTGAATTATGTTTCACTCTTTCTTACATGTACTCTTATGTCTAATGTTGATATAAGTATATACGTTAAGATTCTTATTTTATGTTTTATGTGTATGGGTGTTTTCCCCGCATGCACATCTGTGTACCACTGGGTGTGTAGTGCCCACAGAGGCCAAAAGAAGGTGTCAGAGCCCTGGAACTGAGTAACTGATTGTTAGGAGTTGACAAGTGGGTGCTGGGATTCGAACTCTGATCCTCTGGAAGTGCAACCCATGCTCTTAACTGCGGAGTCCTCTCTCCAGCCCATATTTTAAATTTTAGTTTTAAAATTTACGTTTGCAAATAATGCATAGACTATGAACTTCATTGAAAAGTCCTAAGCCTTCCCTTGAGACTGGCACACAGTTGGTAGAGTGATTTCCTAACATGCACAAAGCCCTGAGTTCAGCACCTGGAATATCTTACACCATGTCTAGTGGCTCACATCCGCTGTCCCATAATTCCAACTCTGGAGAGAAGCAGAGGTGGGAGAGTTAGAAGTTCACTGGCTGTGGTTACTGAGCTTAAAGCCAGTGTGGGATCTGAGAACCCATCCCCCCCCCAATAAAAAGTGCAAAATGAGGAATGGGACTACAGTGTGGTAAGTGGTGTGCTCACCTAACCATATGTAAGGCCCTGGGCTCATAAATAAATGTAGTAAATGATTAAACGTTTCTGTTTGATATTCACCTTTCCCCCCCAAGTCTATCTGTGGGTCCAGCTGCTGATCACACAGTTTGCTTAGCAAAATTGTCATGGCTGGATCAGCCCCAGGCAGACTGAATACAGAGGGAGCGTAGGAACTGAGACCTACTGAATAGTATTGAGTGTTTTAAATCAATAGTTCGAGAGACAGGTCCAAACACAGGAATCCAACATGACTGGTTTATTGTCATTTGACAAGAAATATTCTCCAGGAAAAATTAGACTGCACAGTTGACTCTTTTATTACATACACAAATATAGATGTCTTGTGATTTACATGACAGTCTTTTAGGTAGCATATTTTAAATCCCATTCCTAAACTTAACATCGTCATAAAATTTGTGAAAGTAATATTTGTGTGTGTGTACGTGTGTACATAGTCAAAGTCACATGTGTGGAGTTTGAACTCAGTTGGTTAGATTTGGCGGTACCCCTCTTTACCCACTGAGCCTTCCTGCGGGCTTGTTACTGAAATTGTGAACATTGGGTTAAAGTGTAACGGTTGGACTTTGTCACCTTGGCTTGGAGCTGAGAAGTGTGTGGTGCTCTTTGATGTCCTACCGACTGTGGGTGATTGTCACAGTGCTGTCTGGTGAATTCTTCCAGCCCCTAAGTCTCCCGAACTGCATTTGGAACCACTGAATTGTACGACCATCTCTGTGAGGTGGCTGCAAGATACCGAGGACCCGGCTGCCATTCGGGGCTACAAGCTGTTCTATAAAGAGGAAGGGCAGCAGGAACATGGACCTATCTTCCTAGACACCGGTGACCTGCTGTATACGCTCAGCGGCCTGGGTGAGTGTGTCTGTATCATGCAGGTCCTTGATCTTCCTGCTGTGGCAGTCTGAGGACCGTTATTGGGTGTAAGAGAGTTGAATGGTACTACCCAAAGTGGATTTCTCTGTCATTTACAGTTCTCCTTAAGCTTGAAATGTTGTCTTTCCTCTTTTCCTCCTGCTCTGGGAGTCTTTTTCTCTTGTTAACCATCACTTTTGATACAGGGAGCTCTAGGTTTGTTGTTGTAGGTATCCAATGGATGTAGACGAGGAGCGTAGGGTCTGTCAGGATGGCGTAGTGGGCACAAGCACATGGTGTACACACCTGATGACTGGAATTCGATCCCCCAATGTCAGAGTGATTCCTAGAAGTTATCTTCTGACCGCCACGTCTGTGCTGACACTGGACACCTACACTTAAACTTACACACGTCTATTCACACACACACACACACACACTCACACACACACACACAAAGACTGTGAGTGAAGTCAAGATTTTGCAAAATGCTTGATTGATAGTAAGTATGTTTAACTTAGAAATTGTCTGGTTGCTATGTTTTATAAAGCAATTTACATAAGCGATATGTAATAATGCCATGGCCTCCATCCCAGGCCGTGACCATGAATATTACTTCATGAACTCAGACACATTGGGGATAAAACATTGACCTGTGCTTGGCTTCATCTGTGTTTTCAGAGACACTGGCTTGTTTGTTTGTTTCCCTTATTTGGGAAAAGAACTCCATGATGTAATTGTGTTTAATAAGTTATGAAACTGGGCTAGGGGTGGCTCAGTGGTAGAGGGCCTGAGTAGCATCCATGGAAACCCTAAGTTTACTACTCACCTCAGTGACGGGGATTGGAGGAGATAGAAACACACAGAGACAGAGACACAGACAGACACACTGCGAGATCGAAAGAGACCCACTGGACTGCTGTAGCATCTTATGCACACAGTAGGGGTTTATGAAGCCCTGTGGCTTTTCCTTTTAGATTGCTAACTCTTGGAGGACTGTAAGGGGAGAGGCCTAGTGCTCTTCATGTGAGTAACTAGGACATGCTAAACCTGTCCCCAAATGCAGGAACAGAAATCCATCCCTTGGTTCCTTGCCATAGTTTTCCAGATGGTGTTTTGCTTGTAATCTTGTTATTCCATTTTTAATTTAATCTGTATTCAGTTAAATAAATTTACTGTCACTCTCTGTCATGAAGCTTATAAATGATGAGGAGTGACATATGGTCCAGGTCGAGCTTCTTTAATCTACTGCTTACGATGATGTTAACCCAGCCTCTAGAGCCCCAACCCTTTCCTGTTTCTGTCCCTCTACGGGTTCTCAGTTCGCCTTCCCTTTGCATGAGCTCATCGCTGATGAGAGGGGACTTGTTGGGTTTGTATCCAGTAGGAAACAGGCTGTGAGAAAATTGATGTAAGCCGTAGATCGGGGCTGGAGTTGGCTCTGCGGTTAAAAGCAAGTACTACTCTTGCAGAGGACCTGAATCTGGCTCCCTGAATCCATATGGCAGCTCACAACCACCTGTAAGTGCCAATCCAGGGGGTCACCTGCACCGACACATAGACACTCGTGCAGACTCATAAACAAAAATACGTTTTAGGAGCTAGAGCTATGGCTCAGTGGTTAGGAGCATTTGCTGCTGTCCCAGAGGACACAAGCTCTCATAACTATCTGTAACTCCAGTCCCAGGAGATCTGACAACCTCTTCTGGCCTCCAAAGGTGCCAGGTACACACATACCACATAGACATATGCAGACAAAACACTCATATGTATGAAATGAATAAATATTCGAAAATATACGAGAAAAGCATCTATAGACTCACCTCGGTACTTTGAGGTGTTTTTTCCCCCCTTATTGTTAAAGAACTTGAAATATGTAGAAGTAGAAATTTAATCCTCGACCTGTTTCTGGGGTATACATTCCAGCTAGTTTACACTAAAGAGTCAACTGGCTGGTTAGAAAACAAACATAGCAGAAATTCTGCTTGTGGAAGAAACGCAGAGAAGTGTTGCTTGCAGGCTTTGGCAGTCAGCTGGTCATGGGGGTGCACACCCATCATCCCAGCCCTGTAGGCACTTCCCCCCTAGGCCGCAAGCTCAGGACCTCTGCATGGGGCTGGCTGGCAGGGATGCACTTGTGTGGGCTCAAGTAGTGTTCAGCAGTTGAGCGGACTGTCTCCAAGGTGCCGTCTAACCTGAGACCCCGACTCTAATCTTTGTTATTAAGTTCCCACCAGGGCCTGGCCAGGCTTTTGGCAGGCAAGTGTTAAGACGTGGGAAGGGAAGGGTAGGGTGTTGTATGGAGGGGACAGCTGACCATCTGGGACCATTTTTAGCCAGAGCATCTGGCAGTGGCTGCCTGTTTAACAGAGAGTGATGTGTCCAGAGGGCAGTAGGTTAAGGGAACCCTGTCTGTGCTTTGCCTGGTGAATGCCGGCTTTCACAGAGCCACAGCTTGGGAAGGGTGGTCCGAGTAGACCCAGCTTCACTAAGTGGCCTTGGAAATGAATTCACATGCTTCTACTTGCTGATCGAGTGTCATTTCATATGACAAACTGCTTTCTCGAAATTTCATTTTCACATTAACCCCTTCTGATGCCTTTAGAACCCCTCCCTCCCAGCGTTCATTTCTGGTAATTAAGTTTTCAATTTAAAAAGTATGTCATTGGGACATGGTTTCCCTAGAAATATGCATAGCTCTTTGTTCTAAAAGACAGAAAAGCATTTATTAAAGGATTTATACCTTTAGTGTTTTTTTTTTTTAATTTGACATGACAAAAGATATGCGAGGTTCAATTCCCTTAAAACAGGGAAGATGAAGTCAAATGCTATTTAATTGGCTGCTTGTACAATGTTCCCACCAAAACCTGGTCAACTGAATTTAATTGGGTTTATTAGTGGGAGATATTTTAAATCATTTTTCTCAAGTACCTCAGAGCTCACTCAGTTCCTTTGTCTGCGGGTTGAAATAAATTCTCATGTCTTTAAAAATTAAAATATAAAATAATAAATGCTTATATGTGTGTGTACATGCAATGTATAAAATATATCATTATAATAGCATATAATATAGAATGGTATAAAATATAATAGTTTGATATAATGTATAATGGCGTTATATGTACAAGGGCTGGAGTCCAATCCCCAGCACTTAGAAATAAAGTGTGATATGACTTTCGAGGGCCCGGAGGAAGTATCGAATGCTTCTGCTTTGCTCAGGTTTGACTTTAGAATGCAGTTTGCTTTCCTGCGATCTGGCTTGTGTTGTGGAGGAGAAGAAGGTTTAGGCTCGTGGTGTCATCGTTTGCAGGAGCCCTTCTCAGTGCTCTGATCCAGGATTTATTCTCAGCCTTTCCTGCCTCTCTGAGTTCATCCAAGTTACAAGACAGATGTTTGCAATATTTATCACAAAAATAAACAAAAACAAAATTAATAGAACATCTATGTTCCCTGACAGAAGATTGAAAAAGATCTTATTTGTTTTCTTATGTTTTTTGTTTGTTTTGTTTTCTAGATAGGGTTTCTCTATGTAGCTCTGGCTGTCCTGTAGAGCAGGCTGTCCTGGAACTCAGCAGAGAACTTCCCGAGTCTGTGCTTCTGGAATGATGGGATTAAAGATATGGGCCGCCACCACCCAGCTTTACAATAATAAAATTTACGTTTATTTATTTTTATTTTGAATGCTCACGTCATGGTGTGCTTGTGGAAACCAGATAACAGTTAGTTCTTTTCCCTACCACGTGGGTCTGGGGATAAAACTTGTGAGTGTGGCAGCAAGTGCCTTTACCTACAAACCCCTTTCAGCAGCCAAAAGAAGAAGCATTAAGTTCTGAAGTTAGTGTATCTGTTTCCACAAGCCAGTGCAACTAGAGGTACACCTCTGATTCACTCTTTCAATCTGGGAAATTCCTGCCCGCTGTTGAGTCTTCTAGAGTCGTCTTGGGAATCTGAAGGTGTCTGTCAGTTCTCCACCACAATCTAGCTTCTCCAGCATTCTGACAGCTCAGACAAGAACACCAGCTACGGACGCATCTCTCTTGCTAGAGATGACTTCAAACTGTGCAACTTGATGACAAATCCTGACTCTTTGCTTAAGCTTTTAGCTAGAAACAGCAGCAATCCTGTCTGTGTTAGAATGTTAGGGTGGAGTGAAATAATTCAGGTTGAGGCTAGTGCAGCAGTCTGCAGACTGCATCTGAAGCCTCGAAGAGATGCCAGAATCCCATTTGTAAAAATCCCTTTCCAGACCTGAGAGTGGCAGATCATGAAAGTAGCACAAATGCAGCCTTGGGTTGGATCCCAGCCTAGGGGGAAGAGTCGATCTCTCAGGGTGGAGCCTGTGCCTGAAAAAAAGATCCCCAAGTAGTTTTTTGTTTTCGTTCATTTATTTACTTATTTTTTTTAATGGTGGTAATGGTGTATAGACTGTGGGGATGGGGGTACACAGGGTTCCATGATTAGTTTGGAATTTGTCCAAGGTTGGACTTGAACTCCTGATCCTCCTGTTTCCATTTGTTATGCGCTAGGATTACAGGACTGTGCTATCTCAAACCAGCTTCACTCAAATAATATTTTATCATAATTATTTCATTAGGAAATAAATATTTCTTGGGATA
Organism: Micromys minutus; assembly: GCF_963924665.1. Taxonomy (NCBI): domain Eukaryota; kingdom Metazoa; phylum Chordata; class Mammalia; order Rodentia; family Muridae; genus Micromys; species Micromys minutus. Next base: position 6,561,253 of record NC_137956.1, read on the forward strand.
TAGTGTGTGTGTGTGTGTGCATGTGTATGTGTGTGTGTGCGTGTATAAATTAACCACAGATCGTGTTAAGCCCCAGATTTTACTCAGTGAGTTGAGATGAAACCTAAATTTTTTGCATTTCTTTCACTTTGAGAATAGAGAATCTAACCTAAAGGTCAGCAAAATTTTCTCCTGATGAGCCAGAAAGTAAGGCTTTACTTAGCTTTTGTGCCTGTGTTGTGACCTGAGTTCTTTTGTCTTCACTAAACCCCTGGTGTTGAAGCCCTGAGCCCTAACTCAAAGTGCTTAGAAATAGGACCAGTGAGAGCATCCTGAGGGGAGCGTGGTCCTGAGGCTGGGGCTCTGAGGCACTTCTTACTTCACCAAGGAAAGGAAGGAAGGCACGAATAACAGAATAATCAGAAAAGAGAAAAAGAATTAAGTATCTAGGTACAAAAGGCCCAGTCATGAAATAAACCACTCAGATATGGCCCACCAAAGCCCAAGGGGGCTTAGTCTCATGAGGTTCAGGAAAGAGAAGGAATCAGGGGAGAAGCAGAGGAAAGGGGTTGGGGAGGGGGCAGACCATTTGGGACTTCGCTATTCTAGCTCCCCTGACCCTCTCTCCCATAAATTCAAGACTTCTTTTTTCTTTAAATAACTATTTATTTATTTACTTCAATAAAGTGAGAACACTGTAGCTGTCTTCAGACACACCAGAAGAGGGCATCAGATCCCATTACAGATGGTTGTGAGCCACCATGTGGTTGCTGGGATTTGAACTCAGGACCTCTGGAAGAGCAGTCAGTGCTCTTACCCACTGAGCCATCTCTCTCCAGCCCTTCTTATAATGCCTTGTTTTCTATCTGTGAACAGAGTTACATTTTGACTCAATGTTTCTTGTACCTGCTTGAGAGTTCCTGAGTGCTTTGGATTCCCATACTCTCTTTTCTGGTTATAGAGCTGACTTTTTACACAGCTGATTTGTTTTTTCTTTTTAAGGATTACAATTAAGTAGACTTGACATTTCAGACTCAGCAGTGCTGTGGTTGGTAAGGATCACATCAAGTAATGGTCTTGAGGTTGAAGAAATGGCTCAGTTGTTAAGAGCACTGGATGCTCTTCCAGAAGACCTGGGTTAGGTACACGGCATCCATATGGCAACTTACAATTGTCTGTAACTTTTAGTCCCAGGGGTTTTGATACCCTCTTCTGGATTCCTTTAACACCAGACATGCATGTGGTGCATAGATATACACGGAGACAAAACTCCCATACACATAAAATAAAGTAAATAAAACCCTAAGGAAATAGAGGCTTGCTGGCAGTGCTGGCTCAACCTGTAATCCCAGCCCTTAGGAGGCTAAGGCTGAATGGCTGGGAACTTGAGGCCAGTCTGGACTACAGAATGAGATGCCATTATGTGAGCCATGGTAGTTTGTTTGTTTTGTCAAGATTTTATTTTATTATTTTTTATTATGTGTATGTAGAGAGTGAAGGGGATATATGCAGGTGAGTGTGAGTGTCTGCAGAAGCTAGAGGTTTCGGGTCCCTTGGAACAGGAGGATAAGTGGTTGTGAGCGATCCTGCGCAGGCGCTGTGAACCGAGCTCAGATTCTCTGGGAGAGCAGTGTGTGCTCTTTATGACAGCCTACACCGTGGTCTGTGCAGTGCCTGGCACAGGAATTTGCTTTGCCAATGTCACACAGAGGCCACCTTAGAAAACTCAACCCTGCCTTCCCAGCACTCAGGAGGCTGAAGCAGGGGCATCACATGATTGGGATTGGGTGGGAATAAAGGGGAAGACCCTGTCTCAAAACCAAACACTAAAAATCAAACCCCGTAAATTGGTGACTGTCTTCCAATACCACTTTATTTGTGGACACTGAAAATAAGAAGAAAAATAGAAATTTGACATGCTTCAAAGCAGTAGGCTATATTGTTTGGAGCTGTTTTTTGTTTGTTTGTTTACCCGCTGTGTGATCCACTTCAGTGCCAGCAGTCTATATTCTCTGACGCTGGGCTGTTTCAGTGCCAGCAGTCTATATTCTGACGCTGGGCTGGTTTCGGGAGGGGTGTTGTTTGTGTTTGTGGATTATAGGGCTCACGTCCCTCTTGCTTTCTTTATCTCTTACTCTGTAGTTCAAGGTAGATGTGACTGGCTCTGTAACCCAAGGTGGACTTGAACTTAGGATCTTCCTGCCTGAAGTTTTCAAATGTTCAGGTTATAGGTATGTGTTATTACTCTCCACCCCCAATAGTATTCCCTCTAAAAGTAATTTTACAACCAATTGCATCTAGACATGTCCAGCCTGTGACTCAAAGACCAGACGTGTCCTGGCATGGCTACAAACGAATCCCAATCATTTGTAGAAGACAACACCACATAACAATGTTGAAAGCCAGGGTGTCACCTGACAGACCATTTTTAGCTCATATGCTGGGTCACAGGCATCTATCTGACTGTGTTACTATTTTATAAAGTGCAGACTTTATATAGTTTATGTTCAATATGTTGCCACGAGACCGGCAGCATAGCCTGGACACTTACTGAAATGCTGAACTTGGGGCTCCTCCATATTTGTCTCTTTCATGTGTAAGGGTAATTAACGTATTGACACGTCGGTTTACCGGCTTTACGCCAAGTGTGACTGTGCATCTGACCATATCACTTCTTTGCTAGTTATCTCCCAGGACGAAGGCAAGTCTAACAGAACATTCCGTCCCCTGAGGAAAATTAATTATTCTAGGCTTGGTGCCCCTCATATTAGGAAGTTGTGACAGTGTCCAATAAATTCTGTTTCGTGTCATGGAGTGAGCAAGGGAATAAGCAAATAGCCACGGATTTCATTAATTCACAATGGATTTCATTAATTCACAGTTTGAACAATGTGGTGTTTAACTCCCCAGGTAAACCTGGGAGCCTTTAGTACTCGCTCAAGAAAAAAATATTTTTCAGCCCACTCAGTCATGTGATGGGCTCTTGGCCCTTCATTCCTGTTTGCACAACCCTCCACAGCAATGCGGAGCACAGACCCACAGTGTTCGGTGGAACTCGGCAGGTCTACCCGAAGGGGCCGGTGCAGGCTCTGCTCCCTTTGGCTACTGCTGGGATTATGTCACAGTAGATTCTTGGTCTTGCAAGTCAGAAAACAACCTAAATTTAGAAAATTCCGACAGTGAGCTTCAGTAACCCCTGGCAGTGAACTCCAGGATCCACACTGTCCTCACAGATGAGGAGTTGGCGCCTGTGCTGTTTGTGAAGCCACTGCCTAAGAAATGGAAGTCACTAGAAAAACATTGTTTTCGTAAAGGATTTCTTTTATTTTTAACTATGTATATGTGTGTGTGAATATGGACATCATGAGTACTGATGTCTAAAGAGGCCGGAAGAGGGCATTGCATCTCCTCGACCTGGAGTTACAGATGGTTATTGAACTGGGACCAAACTCCAGGTCTCTGAAAGATCAGTACACACTCTTGTACCTGAACCATCTCTTTAGATTCCAGAAAAGCAGAATTTCTAATTTTAGGGTGGACGTAATGCATATTTTTTTTTGAAGGACCTGTTTTTAAAGGCTTGCAGGGCTGTGCATATCTGTACCCCAGAACTGGGGGTGAGGTGGGGGCAAAGACGGGAATGGCCGAGTTTGCTGGCTGGGCAGCCTAGCTGAGGAACCCAGCCTGAGCTCCAGGTTCCATGAGAGACCCTGCCTCCAGGAAACACAGCAGTGAAGTATGGAAGGAAACACCCAGTACCCTCCTCTACACACTTCAAGCACCACACCCACTCCAAACTTGCACTCAAGCACATACACACAAATACACACACTCACACACACACACACACACACACACACACAAACTTAGACTCACATAAGGTGTAGCAAGCTCAGTTTAGAGTTGTCTGAAACAACTCCCGTGTACAGAAAGAATATTTATTTAAGAGCATTGTGAAAAGCTGCGTCAGTACTGGCAAGAAAAAACAGCCATGATGACCCTCACGGCACTCTGCAGAGTGACGGGCCATCATTCACAAAAGGTGACATCACAGATGATTGCTTTCATGGGGCATCCTCAGAGTCCTGTGTGCACAGAAGGGAAACGACCAGCGGCTTAGTGATTGCCTTAGGGACTGGGCTTCCCCACCTAGAGGCAGCCTGGAAACCAACACACAGCAGAGTTGTGTTATTGTGGTGATAGTTAAATCAGAAGACTTGTAAGTTTTCACTGTGGAGCCTTCTGCACAAAGAGTAGCAGTTCTCAGCAGCTGTTAGCGTTTCTAAATGTGACCGGTCAGAGGAGCTCTGAGTGGGTACTGCTGCATTTTGAGGAAAGCGTTCAGAACACCCAGGCTGGGGAGAAGGAAAGGCACTCAGCTTTCAAACATGACACACCTCAGTAGCGTGTCCAGGAAGGTTTAGTGTCCCGTGGATATGTTAGTTATTTCTCTCATTGCTATGACAAATATCGGACACAAAATATTAAAGGGCGGAAGGGTTTCCTCTGGCTTGCACCATCTCTCTGTCTCCCTGGCTGTCCTGGGGCTCACTCTATAGGCCAGGCTAGCCTCAAACTCAGAGGCTGTCTACCTCTGCCTCCCTAGTGCCGGGATTTGGGATTGAAGTTATGTGACCCATGCCTGGCAGGACCCAGTATATCTGGCAGTGCTGCCCTGAGAGAAAATAACAGGATTAAACAGAAGACACCAATCAGGGCTTGTTTAAAAAGAAATTTAAGTAAGGGGTGGGGACTGAGGGGCATTTTGGGTAAATCTCCCTGAAGGTTTCTTTCCTGTGTGAAGGTGAAACTTCAGATGTGATCTCTTTCTGAGCTACATCTTTCAAGGGAGTTCTTAAAAACAAAACAACAAAAAAACCAAACCACCAAGACCACCAGAATTCTTAATGTGTGGATGATGCCAGAGTTTGATGCAACTCTAAGCTCCGACTCTGTACCCGTCGCCTCTAGAAGCTACATAGGAAGTTCAGGGTGGCCATTTGTGGCTATTAGGGGATGAAGTGGCTCTGTTCTTTGAGAGTGGTGGTAGATTATTCCCTATGCCTTAACCGATGACTCATCCTAAGCATCCGTGGGCAGCAGTAGTTGACCTCAAGTGAGTTAAAATACATGCATACTTACATGTGTACATACATATTCGCATACATATGTACATACAGCAGGCATGAGGGAGCTGGAGGTGGGGGTGAAGGTTGATTATGATGGAGACACATTATATGCATGTATGAAAAAGTTTAAAGAGTAAAGATAATGGATAAAGAAAGAAACAGAAACAAAAGTTTGGACTTAGCCCTGTTCTGGCAGAGGATTGTTCTAAATCAGATTTCCAGCAAGTCACAGAAGATGGCTGAGTTCTTCAGCCGGTAGAAAGCATTCTTGAGGCCAGCATCAAGCACTGGTTGCTTTTCCTTTACACGCTGCAGAGGTGAGACCATGACACCACCCCAGAGAGAAGTGCCCCTCTAGTTTCTGCTGTGCATTGTTTGGTTATGAGACTGAGCTTGTGGCCGTGAGGTGCATGGCTTTATTTCATACTAAAACAAAAACAAAAAAATATTTTGGAGAGATTCCATTTTTCATGAAGTTGTTAGAGTTATCTTTTAAAAACAGTTCACTTTTCCAAAAATGTCAAACCCAATGAAGTCTTTGTCAACAGAATTTGCTGGGGTTTACCTCTGACTTTTGAAGTTCTGCCTTAACAGCCTCCCTGAAAAGCTGTCTAGTTAATCAAGTGAGCTGTAAGCAGAAGCCCAGTGTTCTAGCTACTTAAAAACAAAAACACAAAAACCAATAAAGTAAAGGTTTCTTCCCTCCCCAGAACAAAATTGCATCTGCCTAAATGGCTTCCCTTTTGTGAGTTTACAGTTTTACTGTTTTAGCAGCTGTGTGGTGGGAGGGGCCTCGCTGCATCTGGTCTCTTTGTGGACAACTGAAAAGTCCAATGTTTGCTCCCGTCCCTCGGGAAAGCACTTTATCCACAGGCAACATGGAAGCTTTGTTTTTTCAGAACCTAAATTAGCTCCATGTGATTCACAAGCTTTCCTTTTTGATTAGGGAAAAAAGAAAGAAAGAAAGAAAAGAAAGAAGGAAGAAGCCAGTGCGCCCTAAAAGCCCACAGCACAGGTATCTGCAGATAACCCTTTGACCTTTGGCGCCAGGCAAAGGTTTACAGTAGTTACTTCACACGCTAGTTTGAAAGGAGGCCTGAATAAAGCCAGGCCCCCATGGAGAACAGAAGCGGAGTGAGGAAGTCCCATTCTTTTCAGTAGCTCTGGCACTTTGTCACTTTGTTTGGCTTTCCTCTGGTCTGTGTAGAGCGGAATAATACCGATTGTGGTGTTTTTCAAAATCAACTCTAACTGGTAAACTTTTAGGGTCTGATATCATGTGGTGGAGGCAAGGTTATGCCAGCCACTACCTGACTCTGTTCACATCCCTCACCCTGCCAGCTGTGTCGAGTTACATTTCTTTCTTTTTCTTTTTAAGTTTAACTTTGGCAATTTTAATTGGATCTACAGTAAATATGACACAGTATCAGTATTTGTTCTTGAAATTTACATGAAGATTTCAATTATATTTTTTGACTAAAAATTATGTAAATAAGAATTATCTAGCTAGATATGACATTTTCCTCTCAAAAAACAACCCTTAATACTCTCCAGTCCTTTTTCTTATTTATTTTTAAGTCTGAGTTGCCAATGAAGACACAGTCATGTTCTTCAAAGACACTTGACACTTTTCTAAATCTAAAAAAATTTAACGCAATCACTCCTGAGAAATGCTTTTGGTTAATAATCAAGTTACATTTCTGATCGAAATGCCTGGATAGTTCCATTTTCGGTCTCAGCTTTTGTTGGGGGTCAGGGACTCGGGTACCAGATCAAAGCCAGGGCTCTGCCACTGAGATATGTCTTTAACCCACTTGGTTTTTGTTTTCTTTGCCTATTTGTTTAAGAAAGAAAAAAGCAACAGGAAACTTTTTTTCCCCAAAAGTATAATTGAAAGATAAAGGAGATTGGCAGTCACATAGAAACAAGATACACGGTGTTCCCTGTTTGTCTCTATAGGAAGAAAATACACAATTTCCCGTTTGTCTCTAGCAGGAGATTTTTAAAAAGCTTTATTCCATGGGATAGTTAAAATCAAGACACTTAAAGAATGTTGTGTTTTCCATCTGATGATATCAGATCTGTTTAATAATTATTTAACTAATAGCATCTCAGCCTCTTTAACTTCTTCGTCTCTCCTTTTGGACACCCCACTACTGTCTACAGTGCTTGTGTTTTGAAGGGTATTAAACTGAACTTACAGTTTTACTTGTTGCTACCCTTCTGTGTGCCCAAGTGCATGCCCCTTCCACTTAGCTGCTGGTTGGTACCGAAGGCCCCTCACTGTTGCTTGGGCTACAGTTTCCAGCCGTTACTCTTAGGAACGGAGGTCCCTGTAAACTTCGCAGTCTCCAGTGTTTTAAGTCTGTAATCATGCTAAGTGCCTGCTGTCTCTTACAGAAGGAGGAGGCCTTGTAGGAAATTAAATCAATGCTGTCCCAGCGTTGATGCTCAGACCGCTCTGGAAGGTTCTGGTGAATGTCAGGAATTCTTAGATGCCTGAGGTCCTTAAAGAGCTAAGTTAAAGAGAGCATTTTTTTTAATGCCACCATTAACACATGAAAAAAAAAGCTTCTGCTGAATGGAAGAAATTGCTGAACTACAGTAATTACACTTGGAGACTTTATTTTGGTTTTGTTTTGAACTTTATCCTTTAAAAACTGAATGCAAATGAATTCCAAGCTTTGTTCTAATTATCTTTTCTGTTAAAAGTAAGGGGAAGTGCTGTAACTGAGACCCTTGTTGGGAGAATGTTTTTGTCTTAGGCTTTAAAGATAGTTTTGTATGTTTACTTTTTAAGGGAATAATAAAATGTGGGCCACACATGTAAGTACATGAAAGGCACTGGAGAGATGGCTCAGAGCTTAAGAGCACTGGATGCTCTTTTACAGGTCCTGAGTTTAATTCCCAGGAAACACGTGTTGGCTTACGCTACCTATAATGAGATCTGATGCCCTCTTCTGGTGTGTAGGCATACATGTAGGCAGACCACTGTATACATAGTAAACAAATCATAAAAAAAATAAGCAAACGAAAGCCTATACATAAGCACACATTGAAAGGAAAAAGAGATATCCGGTTGTAAGAAAATCTAATCTCCTCACACGGGGCACCAATGTGAGGAAAGGGGGATATGGCCCATGGGGCTGTGGTGAGGCCTGGAGGTGAGGGGAATGCCTCTGGGGGATCCATGTTGGGAATCCTTTCCCCCTGAGGGACCAGCCACACTATGGTATAGTACAGAATAGAGTTTATTTAGGTCATGGGAAGTTAAGAGGGTAGTAGAGGCAGAGAGAGAGAGAAGAGAGGAATAGAGGAGAAGAGGCGGGCTGTGAGCGTGTGGGAGGGAGGGGGAGAGGAAGGGTAAAGGGGGAGAGCAGGAGAGAGAGCAAGAGAGAGAGGAGGGGCCAAGCAGCCCCTTTTATAGTGTCAGGTCACTGGGGCGGAGCATACCCGACTGTTGCCAGGTAACTGAGGGGTGGGGTTTACAGAATCCCAACACACATGGTAATAAAAAAAAATTACTGACTCTGGGGTGCAGCCAAGTGGTGGGACACTTAGAGCAAGGGTCTGGCTCTCTCCTCGGCAGTACAGAAGAAAACAGTTAAAAATTAAATAGTTGTAGCTGGGAGGATACTGATCTGTAAAATGATGGCTGCATTGTCAGCGTGAAGACCTGAGTTCTGCCTTCAGAACCCACGTGAAAGGCAACCCATGGTGGTGAGCCCCTGAGCCCCAGTCCGGGGAAGGCATGAGGATCTCTGCCACTTGAGGTCCATCTAGTTTAGTGTAATCTGTGATCCTGAGGCCAGAGAGGAACGCTGTCTCAAAACCAAGGTGGTCGACACCTGAGGACCAACTCCCAAGATGGCTTCTACAAGCATGTATACATACAAACACACATATGCATGCTTCCCTCCGTAAACAGACACTCACGCAAATACAATTATAATGGAAAGAAAGTTTTGTTTTTTTTTTTTAATTGGAGACTGACTACTGTTTTAAATTTCTTTCTTTTTTTCAATACAGGGTTTCTCTATGTAGCCCTGGCTGTCCTGAAACTCACTCTGTAGAGCAGACTAAACTTGAATTCACAGAAATTCACCAGTCTCTGCAGATTAAAGGCATGGGCCACCACCAGCCAGCCTGTTCTGACATTCTGAATCTGGTATTTCCATGTGACTTCAGTTGTGAAGCTTTAGAGTCTTGAGAAGGACGAGGACATTTGTCACCTTGTCCCACAAGTTGCAGTTATAAACCGCAGTAAATATTATGTTGGAGGGGTAACGAGACAAGGGCAGAACACAGTCTGAGGGTGACACTGAACTGACCTGGGGGATCTGCAGTAACTAAGGAGGGGGAGGCCCCGGAGGAACAGTGAATAAAGGAGGGTACAAGCCTCAGCCACCGCAGTTGTGGCCGTAGGCTGAGCCTGGTGTCTGCTTCTGTCTAAATAACCTGAGATTTGATGGCGGGGAGAAGGCAGGTTAGAGTTGGGGATTGCACTGTGTGGCCCAGGCTGAACTCTACCCTCCCATCCTCCTGCCTCAGCTTCCAAGAGCTAGGATTACCTGAGCTGCTCAAAGCACCTTACCTTACCCAAACTCGGAGCTCCTTGGCTAGACCAGGCTGGTTCGTTTCTGGGAACCTCTTATCTCTGCCCCTGCCTCATGCTGGTTCCAGATATTGCCACCTTACCTGTCTTTCACCTGCGCGGAGCACCTAAGCGCAGGTGCTCATGCTGACGTGGCAGGCGCTCACGGACTAAGCCATCTCCCCGGTCCTCATTTTTCTTTCATATAAGACAAATTGAAATGATTCAACGTAGAAACGTAATCTACAATCAAAACAGACAAGTGGGTAAGATGAGGAACAGGAATTGGTGAACTTCAGACATTCATGGTAAAGGTGGGAGCAGAGAATGAATGAATGGCTGTTTTAGGGACCAGTTGGGTAGCACAAAAAAATAGAAGGACATAGTATATGCTCACTTTTACCCAGACCTTTCTTTAGTAGCGACCAGCATTGGAAAGCAGAACAATGTGCAAGAATATCCACTGTGCTGTTATAACCCCCTAATAAACTATGGTCAGGCTGGTGACATGGCTCAGCGGGTCAAGACACTCGCTGGCAAGCCTGGAACCCTGACTTTAGTACCTGGAATTCACGTGGTAGAAGAGACCCAAGACATAGGCTGTCCTCTGATCATGTCGCATATACACACATGCAAGTAACTAGACATGGTAAAATGAAATTAAAAGGTAAACTACAGAATGTCAGACAATTTCAGCTAAGTGTGGGCACTGACTGGGGTTTTAGAAAAATATTTAATGGGGGAAGAGGTGAAGAGATAATTAGCAGTAAAGAACACTGGCTGTTCTTCCCCAGACATGGCAACTCACAACTGCCTGTAAATCCAGTTCCTGGGAAGCCAGTGCCCTCTTCTGGCATCCATGGGTACTGCATGCATGTGGTGCACAAACATACATGTAGGCAAAACACCCATCGCGTAAAAATTGCTTTAAATTGTTAAAAATAAAATGAAAACATTTAATGCCTTCACAGTTCACAGTATTTAGTGAATGTGAAAAGCAGATTATGAAGTACAATTTTTATAACCCAAATAACAGTGCTTAGGTCAGATGCTGATAGCGGGAACATTTTCTTTTTTAATCTCTATTGTATAACATTTATGATCATAAGGAAAAATTACTAAAATTGTGGGGAAGTGGGAGGTTCTGGGGAACAGACCCAAGGCCTTGTGTCTGTTGGGAGAGCTCTCCCACTGAGCTGTCGGGACGATGACCCAGGTTCTAGTCCCAGCATCCACATGGCTATTCACAACTGTTATAAATTCAGTTCCAGGGAATCTAACACTCATGTCTTTGTTCCTATATGTCCTTATGTGATGCTCATAAACATATATACACATATATGTATATGTGTATATATGTATATGTGGAAAGAAAATAATAATTAAAATGTTTGAAGTTTTAAAATTATACTTATCAGGGGTAGAGAAGACAGTTATGTGGTTAAGAATGCTTTCTAGACTCCTAGAGGGCCGGGGTTCAGTTCCCAGCACCCATGTCAGGATTTTCATACTCACCTATAACTAGCTCCAGAGGATCCCAACCCCACTCTGATTTCCAAGAGCACCCATGCAGACACACACACACACACACACACACACACACACACACACACACACACTGACACACTCATACACATAAATAAACACAAAACAAATCTTTGAGTCACATTTCTGTATTTGTGTGTGTGTATACATTTTTCACACCCATCTTCAGTGGATTCAGTGAGAACTAATGTGTGTGGGTGTGTGAGACAGTGTAGTTCGTGTGAGGTATATGTACATGTGTGCACACAAGCTACAGGAGAGTATCAGGTGTCCTGTTCTGATGTCTCTCCCTTATTCCTGTGAGACCTGAGCCAGGAGCTAGCACCCCAGTGATCTGCCTGTCTCCATGTCCCATGGCTCTAGGGTTAAAGGAACACATAACCATGTTCAGCTTCTTCTGTGGGATCCTTAGGCAAGTGCTCTAGCCCCTGCATTGTTGCCTTAAATAGCAAATGGCCCCAGGGCTGGGAAGTAGCTAAGTGGCTAAGGTGATTGCTATCCCAGCCTGAAGACCTGGGTTCGAATCCTGGGACCCACAGGGCAAAAGGAGAGAAAGGATTACTAGACATTACCTCTCCTCTCCACAATGCGCTATCATATCATCCTGACACATATACTCATGAAATAAATAAGCTTAAAAGCTAAAATACACATATACACACGTGCATGCACACACACATACACACTCACAAACACGTGCACACACAATTCACACTCATAAATGCCCATACACTCAAAAACACACTTGAACACGAAAACACACACACACACACACACACACACACACACACACACACACACACGTGAACCCTTCTATCCCATAGGGCTTCATTGTTTTCAGTTATCCGAAAGGTTGGTGATTTGAATAGAATTTACATGCACCATTTTTAAGCCAGTTAAAATGTTGGCTTGAATCACAGGATTCTCCTGTTAAGTGTGAACATTAACGTCGATTTCCCAGTGACGCAGCGAGTGTAAGTAAGTTGTAAGCCTGTGCCTTGTGACTTCCAAGGAGGCATAAACGAGAGTGAGGGTTTTACTCCGTGACTGATGAGGCTGCACTTCAGCAGCGTGCTTCCCACTTGGGAAGAAATTGAAGTGTGGTCTCAGGCTCACGCCTGCCATCTCTCCCATCCCGCACGAATACTTTGAACCACCAAGGGTTGCATGTTGAGGGATGGTTATCAAACTACAGATGTTTTTGTAATGCATCTGGGCCCCTCCACCCAAGTCCCTGTGGTTCAGAGAGTGATGGATGATATTTTCACGTTGCTTCCCTCAAGGGTCAGAATGCCATGGTGGGTCCGTGACTGGGAGGTGGGGAACTGTTAGTCCTGGAAGGAAATTTATTTCATGGCTTCAGGGGAAGTTCGGCTGTCATGAATAGGCTTCCTCTGCCAGTCTATAAAAATATTGTTTGTAAGGAACCGATGTGTGTGAAGCAGACAGGGCTGCTACTTAAACAAATGTGAGGTAGGCACAGTAGCGTGTGAGGCTTGATGCCTCCTCCGGGGGCTTCAGGGCAAGCTCTGCTCTGGATGAAAACACTAACATAACCAAAGAACTTTATTCCTTTTCTTAAGTAAACCTCACTTGTAAATTCGATAGCCTCCAATTATCTTATTAGAGATGCTAACACTCTCTTGTGCTGGAATTGAAATTTATTTATAATAAACAGTCCATTTAGTTTACTTGTTTCTGTTTGTTTTTAATGCAGTCCAGGCTTGCCTGGAGCTCACTGTTGTAACCCCAGGCTGGCCTCAAACTCCAGGGAGCTCTGTCTGGCTCTGCGTCCTGAGTGTGTGGGTTGAGGAACTGCCACAGCACATCTGGCTTCTTTTACTCTTAGATTATTTGGGAGCTTGTGCACGGCACAGCCTCATTAGCACTATTCATATGCTGCTGTCATGAATTTGGGGACAGTTAGACTGAGTGTTTTGCCAGCGTCTATGTCTGTGACAGTGTATGTGCCTGGTGCCCAGAAGCCAGACAACAGTTCCCCAATGAGCCACAGCGCTTGTGCTGGGAATCAAACCCTGGTCCACTGGATAAGCAGCTAGGCCTCTTAGCTACCATCCTTTGGAATCTTTTTTTCTTCCTACCCACAGGAAGTTATCAACCTTCAGCTTCTCTCTGATGATGGCAGAGTGAGAGACTAAGCTTACAGAACAGGACCTCTGGGCCGCCTTCCTTCCATGCTGGCCCACAAGGAAAGGTGAATAAGTCAGATTCTCTCCCATCAGGGCTCAAGTAAGGAGCTCTGCACCCTAAACTATTGATTAATCATGCCTCGTGGATGGAATCTGACATACAAAAGTAAAATACATGATCTGAAAAGAAGTAACATGATCAAAACATTTCATGCATAGTTCATTGAGAGAGACTGCTCTCTCTGGGTCTCAAGCAGTGAGTTGCAGCTTCCCTGGTGGTGGGGTTCTGGATAGAGCTTGTCAGTAGTGTATGCTTATTTTGATAGCGTTAATACTAAAATGGAAAGGGTTTTCCTTAAATCATCCTACACTCGCCAAGAGAGAGGGGGTATTGTCACTAGCAGGGATAGAGGTGCTGTTTGTGTTAAGGGCCTTCAGGAGGCCAAGCCAAAGGACCCTAATCTTTTTAGGTTTAGACAAATACCCTCCCTTTGGCTTACAGGGAAGCCTAGGTTGGGAATTTACACACTCCACGGCCTCACAGAGCAGTTTTGTAACCTTTTGTCACAGTCAAATAAAAGTGAAGTTTGTTTACAACTCTGACAAAGTGAAAACCATTCGTGATAAACAGGCGGACAGAAAAATCAGCTTGTAAGTAAAGGGGATGGGTTTTTTAATCTAAGCTTAAAGCAAGATTGACAGTCTCAGCTAAAACCTGACTTTATTCAGCTCGCTAGCACATTTGAACAAAACAGTTGAGGCTATGGATTTTCCCTCCATTCTAATAAATGTGTTGGTCATATGAGAATGGATCCTAAAAAGATCTGCCATGTGGTGAGACAGACGGGAACTTGGAAGCGGTGATTTCATGCGTGGAACAGGTACATGTGAAAGAGAATGAATCTACTATATTTGCATACCCACTAAAAAGTGATTAAGAAAACAAAAAGAACAAGAAGCCCATTCCTCCAATAATGTCTCAATAGCGGGGGTGGGGGGTGGGGGGGGGAATGGGACCTCCAGTCACTTGGGAAACTTGAGGCCAGCCTACTGTTGAAGTGAGATTTAGGCTCTGTGCAGTGCTTCTGTGTGGTGTCTTAATGCCCAGGGCTGCTCTCCGCCTTCCTTTCCCACCCATCCCCCTTAGCATTTTTGCTGCCCCTCGGCCTGCTGGACCAGACTTGGGCTGGCCCCAGATTCTGTGTCAGAGGCCACGACCCAGGTGTCACAGCAGCCCCTACTGCTGGCCTCCTCTCTGAATAATTATATGGGGGGTATTGTTTGGGAGGGACAGGCTCCAGGGCAGTGCAGTCACCCTGGCTAGCCAGACCAAGGAGAGCTCTGGTCGGGGTTGCTGGGGAACAATGGCCTGGGCAGGCTTGCACAAAACCTGGCCACACAAAAGATTAAATTAAAAGTGGACATTCGGTGGGGTGCTGGGCCTCATCCCGCAGAGCCTCTCACCTTCCTAACTCGGTTCCCGTGTCCTCTTTTAGTATCTTTCCACAAGCTGACCTCAGGCCAGCAAAGTTTGAGAGTGCCCCTTTCCTTTGAAAACATATTCTGGCTTGACTCTCTTAGGCTTTGAAGCTGTCTTAATTGAGGCATATTGTGGCTGCTATCAGCGAGCTTTCTCTGGTGGCCCTTTGAGTAAATAACATAAAGCAATATGTAGTGAGTTCTAAAACAGCACTCTTTATTTTCTTGTTAAAAACCTTACTCCCTGTACGCTTTATTTAAATTAAAAAAAAAAAAAAGACCTTAGAAATAAAAAGCCACACACCTAAACTAATTAGACCTCTGAACTCTATATGGAAGTGACCTTCTGTATAGTTAAAACAGCCGTTCTAAAGCTGCGAACCTTCTATTGTGTGTTGCACTCTGGTTACCAAACACGTCTGTATACGTGTATCCACCACCAGAAATGAAAAATCTCCAACAGACTTAAAACTAAGTAACTTAGAGCAATACATGGTGATTTTTAAAACAACACTATTTTCTTGAGGGTGCTTCATGGGGCCACTCCAGTGCCATCAGATTTGTTAATTGAAGATTAACATCGGATGAGGCTCAAGTCTAGAGGGTTACTTCCTCTTCCTTTGATGTGGGGGGAGGGGGAGGGGGGGATTACTTTTCCCACCACCTGGGAGTTTTCCATAGAAAATGGCAATTAAAACTCTCTGCATCTTAGATTTAAATGTGAGAGACGCTGCTTCGCTCCGGTGAGGTTTTTTCATGGTCTTGACCTCAGGTTTTCTCCTAATTTTATCAAACCCTGACCTCTTGCTTCCCTGGAAGATCCCGAGGCCTCATGAACAAGCAGCAACTGCAGGAAACAAAGGCTGGCTTCATAACCCTGGCTTATCTCTGTCTTTGGTCTGCAGCCCAGTGCTTCGTAAATAATTGTTTTCTGGTGTGGGTTTTCTAGTATGCAAGCCAGAGAGTTGGCCCTGCTGCACGTTGATGTGGTTTGAGCTCAATGCCCATTGGTATGGTCGCTGTCTTTGGCCAACCCTAGTGAGCACTCCGTGGTGTTTGGGAGAAATATAGAATGAAAACTTCCTACTAAGTCAGCCTGCTACAGTTTGCATTTTGTAGGTTTAAATAAAGTGCAAAAATAGACCAATGATCAGAACTTACAGAACTGGAATTGTTTAAAAACAAAACAAAACAAAACAAAAAACCAAAAAACTCCGTCTATTGGATAGCCTGGTCACAGTGACTACAGCTTTAATCCCAGCACTCAGGAGGCAAAGGCAAGGGGATCTCTGTGAGCTCGAGGCCAGCATAGTCTACAAGTTCCAGGACAGCCAGGACCACACAGAGAAACACTTCCTTAAAAAAAAAAATCAAATGAACAAAAAAATTATTTGGTTTTTTGTTTTGTTTTGTTTTGTTTTGTTTTGTTTTACTCTTGAGACAAAGTATCAGTTGTATATCCCAGGCTGGTCTGGGATCAGCATCTCCTGTCCTAAGTGCATGGCTCAAATGTTTTCTCCTTAAAGTGTTTCACTCCTTACTGTTTGTACTACTTGGGTATTTGCTTGTTTCAACTGGACTCAAGCTAGAGTCATGTGAGAGAAGAAAACCCGAAATTGAGAAAGCGCCCCCATCAGATTATCAGATAGCCTGTAGGTAAGGCTGTGGGGCAGCTTCCCAGCCTAGGTGTTGGAAGTGAGCAGCCCTTTGCCACACAGGTTCTCTTCCGTTTGTGTTGGTTACCCCAGGTTGAAAGAGGGAGATTTCTTGCTGCCTCTCAGTGCTTTTCAACAGCCCATTTCACCAGCTGCCTTGTGTGTATTTACAATACAGTTTGCAGCGCCCAGCCTGGCTGCTCTCCTTTTCCCCAGTCTGTCCCCAGACCACCTCTCATGTGACATCGCTGCTGCAAACCTGGCCTCCCGCATCACTGGTTCACACTCATCTCCTGGTCCTCTGCTTCCCAGGTCTTCCCAGGGGCAGCTTCTCAAATGCCACCTCTCTGGTGCCTCTTTGCGCTGAATTAGAACTAATTAGAACCAATTGTTCCCACTTGGGAATACTGTCTGAGCTTTAACAAACTACTTTGCATCGGTTAGACCCGTCTTGCCCGGTACCTATTTCTACTGTTGTCACAATTCCTTAATAGCTAGTGTTCTAACCTTGCAGACAGTTCTGATGAGGGAACAATGACTTGCACAGCCACAGAGCCATCTAAGCCTGAAACCTGAATCCCCCAGTGGCCAAGCTGTTTCTCTCCCCTGCATGGTTTGCTGTTCAGCAGAGAGCACAAGTGTCAAGTGTCTTTCTGAATATTTTACAGTATAAACTCCTAATCTCTACTTTCTAGGTGATACCATGATCCAAACTTAAATAGGCTTAATCCAGAGTCTACTGAACTCGTGTGTGTGTGTGTGTGTGTGTGTGTGTGTGTGTGTGTGTGTGTGTGAGAGAGAGAGAGAGAGAGAGAGAGAAAGAGAGAGAGAGAGAGAGAGAGAGAGATGTGCCTGCAGAAACCAAAAAAGGGGGGGTGGGGATTGGATCCCCTGAGGCTGGAGTCACAGATGATTGTGAACTGCCTATGAGGTTTTGGGTACAAAATTTAGGTTCTCTGAAAGAGTAGCAAGTACCCATAACCACTGAGCCATCTCTCTGGCCCTCAGGCTTTCTTCTTTACTGCTTGATAGTTAATCCAGACTGTGGTTTGGTGAAATTTGCTCAGCAGCTGAATTCCGTTGGACCTGCTTTCTTGGGCCTGCTAAAATCAGTTGGAGTCAGTCCCATTCCAGTACAAAGCCAGCATCCCTCTCCTGGTCGACACACCCATGCCATCTAGTGGTGCAAAGAGAAAACAGCACGTTTTTCTAGTAAAACTGGACAAAGGCAAGAATTTTAGTTGTTGTCTGACCCCCGGGGGCACGCTGCAGTGAAAAATGGGCGTGTGATACCAAATTCTTTAATAGATAATGTAAGAAATTTCATAAAGAAGCAGTTGTGGTTCCAGAGACACAGTTCAGCAGTTAAGACTGCTTGTTAGAGGATCCAAGTTTGGCTCCCAGCAACTATGCTGTGTGCTTCACAACCACCTGTAACTCCAGCTCTGGAAGAACAAAACCCATCCATGGTTTCCAAGGTTACCTGCACACATCCGCTCATGCCCATACACAGACACATGAATAAAATAAAATAAAAGTTAAGGGGGAAAGAGATGCGTTTAGCACTCCGTTATCGTTAAGTCATATAGAGTACATCTTATGACAATTTTGGCATTGCAGAAACGAGCGCTTTATTAGCCTCTGTTTTTCTTGTTCTAACTTGAGTGTAATAACTAATTATATAACAGATTGGATTAATCTTGGGGTCCATCTGCTTGCTGTTCTTAGTGCTAACCCTCAAGTACTTCCATATTTCACTCTTATGAAATACTTTACTGTTCTTTAATTGGGAAGACATTTAGTGGCTTGTTTTCCAAAACGTTTATTGTCTTCGGGGCTGTTGAACGAGAGCTTCCATGATTCATTTGGGAGACTCGGGGAGGCAGCTCTTCCTGTTGACCTTCATTCATATGTGTTTCAGACACACAGCTGGGAACCCTTACCTGCCCTGCGTGCCAGGGAATATTAATGAGGATGGTGAATTGAGTTCAGCTTGAGGACTTACTCATTACTAATTTCCTGGTATCCTGGGCTCTAGGCCTGCTTCATATAAGCAGATGTCTTTGGTCTTTAAACACCTCGAAAGATGATTTGTGGTAAGCCATGCTGAGGCTGTGTGCTCTCCTGTTCTATTGCAGTGCAGGGACCACCTCTGTTCCCAGGGCTGTGCAGAATGTTCTGATAGGCTAATTTCACTTAATACTCATGTCTGTCAGTCCCCTTGTATCTCTGTCTTCCAAATGGAAATAAATGAGGCTTAGAAGAAGAAGAGGAACTTGCTTAGATCTATATAACTAGTAACTCATATAGAATGTTTATGGACATTTTGTTTCAGTTTGAGTCAAGGTCTCACTAAGTGTCCCTGGCTGGCATGGAATATGCCTTGTAGAGAAGGCTCTGGAGCTCACAGAGTTGTGTCTGCCTCTGCCTCTGCCTCTGCCTCTGCCTCTGGTGCTGGGATTTGAAGGTGTGTACCACCACATCTAGCAGAATGTTAGTATCTCCTTTGGTGTATTTAGCAAGAAAGCAGAGGCTGGCCAGATGGCTCAGTGGTTAAAGCATCTGATGTAAAGACTGACAACCTGAGTTTGATTACCTGGAACCCACGTGTGGTAGAAGATACTTACTGCTCTGTTCACCATGGCATGTGTGCATCTACCTACCTACACACACATACACACACACACACACAAATAAAAAATAAAAAATAAAAATGTAACAAAACATCTTAAGGAAAAGCAAGGGCTAGAGAAATGACTTAGAGCAGTTAACAGGTGCCTGCTGTTCTTCCAAGGAACTCAGAAGTTTGTTTCCAAGTACCCATGTCAGGAGGCTCACAAATGCCTGCAACCCCAGTTCTCGGGGATCTGACACCCACTTCCGGCTTCCAGTGCCACTGGGCATACACATACAGACACACATACATGCACATAGGTAAAAAGAAATATTAATATTAAGGGTCAAAGCAACAGCAAGATTGTCTTTTAACCCTTGGGTCTTAGTCAACCCCTGACCTTTGACATTCTGCCAGTGTTTACCTGACACCTGGGAGCTCTTTCTTGGTCAGCCAGCCAGGCCTCTGGGCCTCAGTGAGGCCTGTGACTGCCTCCTGTGACTAACAGTCCCAACAGATGAGCATGTGGAGAGAAGTAATCAGGAAGGAAGGCAGTCAAGGCCCAGAGCCAGCAGAGGAGAGACAGGGGGCTCTACCTCAGCAGCGGGCCAGGGCCCTCTTTGTCTTAGAAAAGCAGAGGCACATTCGTTTGACTGGAGACCACAGTCGCCCTCATGTAAGCTGCTACTGCAGTGCGAACCATTATTAACCAAAATGTTTAGGGGCAGTAACATGGCTCGTCGCGTGAAGACGCCTTCCATTCAAAGCTGGAGAGCAGGGTTCCAGTGGAATCTCTGCTAAGGGAGGACAGCTCTAATTCCACGAAGTTATTCTGTGGTGCGTGCGCACGTGCACATACACATTCACACACACACACACCATTAAAAACATTTAGAATTAAATTTATAGTAAATCAAAATTATTTGGGCCTTTTCATTCCTGACCCATTATTTTTATACATCTTCAATTTTTAAAGCAGAATTTTAAAAGGTTTTTAATTTTATTTTATGTGTGTGTGTGTGTGTGTGTGTGTGTGTGTGTGTGTGTTTGTGTATGCATGTGCCTGTGGAGGTCAGAAGAGGCGGTCAGATCCCATAGAGTTGGAGGGTTTTTTGGTTTTGGTTTTGTTTCTGAGACAGGGTTTCTGTGTGTAGTCTTGTCTATCCTGGAACTTGCTTTGTAGACCAGACTGACTTGAACTTAGAGATCTACCTTCTGCCTCCCTAGTGGTGGGACTAAAGATGTGCACCACCACAGCCAGCAAAGCTGGAGTTACACACCGTGCTTCTGAGCCGCCTGATGTGGGTGCGAGGGCAGAAACATGCTTCCCCACTGGGCCATCTCTCCCGAGCCCTCTGAAGCAAACGCTGTCCTTCTGCACCATTATGGTGGCTCGTGCCCGTAATCCCAACCCTTTGGGAAAAGATGGCGAGTTCAAAGCCGGCCTGAACAACACAGGGAGACTCATGCGTGGTGTGTTCTTTCTGTGCCCTCCTTCTTCCTGCTTCCCTGAGAAACTCCACTGTCCTCTGTTGCTTTGCTCACTCAGCTGGTTCCCCTCAAACCACCTAAGTGCTGAGTGGCCACACTTAACTCCAGCAGGACTGTGACAGCCTTCCTCTCTGCTTTGCCACCTGAGGGGGTGGTCTTCAGAACTCAGGTTTGGGACTTGAACTGTTTTGTGGGGTCTAGTCTCTGTGTTTGCTTCTCTTTCAGATGTGAGTTCCCCGTGCTTAATTTATTAGTCTGCACTCTCCCTTCTGTTCATGATGGAGGTTTATGTTTTCTTCTTTAGCTGCTAAATCTCAATGCCTGGTAACTCTCAGGGGTGTGTGTGCACACGCATGTGTGTGTGTGTGTGTGTGCACGTGTGTGCACTCGAGCGCGCGTGCACATACATGTGGAGCCAGAGGTTGTCTTCCTCTGTTTCTTTCCACTTTGTGTTTAAGGCTGGGTCTCTTGCTGAATCAGGAATTCACTGACTGGATAGACTGCAGGCCAGCAAGTCTCAAGGGTCTTGTCATTGCTTCCCAGTGCTGGGGTTACAGGAATGTGCCATGGGACTCAGTGGGTGAAGTGTTTCCCATGCAAGCATGATGACCTGGGTTGTGATCAACACCCACATGGAAGCCAGGAGTGGTGGATGCCTGGTGCTCACTGACCAGCTATCCTAACTGAATCAGTAAACTCCAGGTTCACTGAGACACCCTCCCTCAAAAAATAACATGAAGAAGTAACTCCAGATGATGCCCCGTGTCGACTTTTGGCCACATAACTGTGTTCACACACATATCTGTGCACATCGCTTGCATATTTGCATGCATGTACACACACAACCATCCCAGAGAAACGAGCTCTCTTATACATTCTCACAGCTGCCTAGTCAGTGTTCTGTAAGAACGGCCCTACCGTGCCAAGCTCTGAGACAGGTGTGTCTCATCTTTCCTTTTCTGTGTCCACTCCATCCCTGGTGTGGCGGTCTACTATCAGCAGATGCTCTTGACCCAACACTGCGTTCTCCATTCATGAGAGTCTCTGTAGGTGAAACCTGGAATATAGTCAATGTATGGGTCCAATAATCGGCCGAGAGAAAGAAGAAAATGTATTCTAATTAAGCAGTCATTAATCGGAAAGTTGGAAATTTGGTGCTGAATGTTGGAAATTATTTGGGTCATGAAATTTAAGTGTTCTGTGTTTTCTGATAAGTACTTTTACTCTCAGTTTTGATGTGTGTGTGTGTGTGTGTGTGTGTGTTCTATTTTGAAGCTGGCTGTAAGAGACAACTTTCTTTTCTGATAGGAACATGTATTTATGCAAAGTTAGAGGCTTTATCATAGGCTCTCTGTCTAGACTGGGAATGGTAGTGCATTCCTTTAAATACTGCACTTGGGAGGCTGAGATGGGAGAATTGGGAGTCCAAGGCCAGCACGAGCTTCCTAATCAGGCCATCTCAGAGGGGGACAGAGTAGAACATACATGTCTAACCACAAATGCCCAGTTTCAGGCCGGCTTTGTATGGCCCCGAGCCTCTTCCTCACCACCTTTGTGCATAGCTTATAAAAGGGGATCGAAGTGCACCTAAGAGGGAGTTGTTAGTTTTTCTGTTTCTTTGTTTTAGTGCGGAGACTTTTTCTGCATCTCCTGGTTATTTGGTTGGGTATTTTTGTTATGATTTCATCTTTGTTTTGTTTTGTTGTTGTTTTCTGGGTTTTGGAGACAAGGTTGCTCTGTAGTCCCAGCCATCCTAAAACTACCAATGTAGACCAGGCTTGCCTTGAACTTACAGAGATTTTTTTTTTTTTTTTTTTTTTTTTTTTTTTGAAGCACTGATTTTTGTCCTGTGTGGATCCTGGGGATAGAATTCGAGTAGTCAGGCTTGGCCGCAGGCATCTTTACCCATCAAGCCTTCTTGCCTGCCCAGGACATCTTTTAAAATATATTTTAATATAAAGTATTAGAGTATATTTATCAGTTTCTAAATTCTAAAATATATTTATCAGTAGGCATGTACAATCTTAAAAATCACTTTGGAATTTCACAAATGTGTCTATTTTTCAAGTTTTAAATGCTTGAATTTTTAATGTGTGTGCTCTTAGGATAACTATGAATTTCTCATCTGTCTACTGTGAATGTGGGTGTGTTTCATTTGTTTAAGGAAACATGGCAAATATTCATGTACACCAAAAAAACTGCATGGGATGGATTTCATTTCAATGCTGTAGTAATTAACTGACACCAGTAGAGGGCGCTCCAGCTCACCTCTCTTGAGTTATTTATGGGCTTGAAAAGGAAGGTTTCTCCCAGACTCATTTAGAAATACTCAGAGGTTCTACAGAAGGGCGTTTCTAATGTTCCCTAACCCCGAGGGAAGACATGCTACTCTCGAATATAATCGCCTCATCAAAACATATCTGCATAAAATAACTTTTGGGGACACATGGACTCATGATAGAGGAGAAACTGAGGTAGAACAGGATAGAACTCTAAGCCAGCCTGGACTGTGTGGGAAATTTAAATCTAACCTGGGGTACATAATGAATTTGAAGTCAGCCTGGGCAAGACCCATCCTTAAAAATATAAATAAAGAAGGCTGATGAGATGGCTCGGCAGGTAAAGTTGTTTGCCATCAGGCCTGTGAAATGGATTTCCAGAACCCACACTCTCAACGTTGTCCGTGTGTGTGTGTGTGTGTGTGTGTGTGTGTGTGTAAGTGTGCCCCGCACATGGATACACAGACATACAAAATGAAGGAATGAAATGCAATTTAAATTTTTAATAAAAATGTGGTTATTTGAGGAGGAGTTGGTGATGGTTTGAAACTGGGTTTAAACACATTAACTTTAAGGATAATTAGTCCCAGTGGCCATGTTGCTAGTGAGCAGGAAGAGCCTTGGGAAAGGGGAAAGAAAGGTCCATTGTTCTGAAAGCTGTCAGGCCTCTGGAGGGTGGTCATCCCAAACCTACACTTCTGCTGGGGTTTCTGCTCACAGCCAGAGGGCTGGTCTGAATTATTGCTGCTGCTTTCCTTTCTAGACCCCAGAAGAAAATACCACGTCAGGCTACTGGCTTACAACAACATGGAAGACGGCTACCAGGCCGACCAGACCGTCAGTACTCCCGGATGTGTGTGTGAGTGATAGACACACAGTTTTCCGATGTGACCCACCCCTTGTTTGAAATTGTTTCCCTACTTCTAGAAGACTGGGGGGGGGGGTAAATTTCTTTATATCCTTCAAGCTGCTAGACTCGTCTTGAATAGGTGGATACTCAGAAAAGTGGGGTGTTTAAATTCTAGCAAGCAGAATGCTAGACATTAACTGGGGAAGAACACGTGGGTTTCCTCTACACTTACTTTCCCTTTGTCTGCTTTTCCCCTGAGGCCCTCAATTCTACATGTTGTTTCTAGCTCTGGCTTTCTCTGCCGTTGACTAGCACCTTGATTTTCAATCTGGTTTGTTGTTATTGTGGGTTTTGGTTTGAGGGAGTAGCTTTTATTATTATTATTTAATTTTTTGAGACAGGGTCTCACTGTGTAGCCCTGGCTGTCCTGGAACTTGTTATGTAGACCTGGCTGGCTATGTAGTCCAGGCTAGCCTCGAACTCACAGAGACCTGCACGCCTATGCCATCCAAGTGGTGGGATTAAAGACCTGTGCTACTCTGACTATCTAGAGCTATTGTTTTTCAAAATTCAGTTAAGCATTTGATGCCTTATGCAACTCACAGAGGAGTTTGTTAATTTGAGTGAGTTGGAGGCTGGTTAGTTTGAGTGAGTCAGAGATAAACCAATACCAGACCGATTAGTTTGAGTGTGTCAGACACTGGTTCCTAGTGTCTTGGGAAATTAACGCTTTAGTCTCAGGAGTAAGTAAGAGACTGGTGGGGAAAAGCCCTCAGATCCACTTACAGTAGAGTACTCCCCCTTTCCTTTACACTGATCTTATCTTCAGCACTAACCCTTGCAGTAAATTCTTGTTGCATTTCTCAATAGCTGTCCGTGACCGAATGGTCCCTCCGCCACCGCCACCTCACCATCTCTACGCGAAGGCAAATACCTCCTCGTCCATCTTCCTGCACTGGAGGAGGCCTGCATTCACCACCGCCCAAGTCATTAACTACACCATCCGCTGTAACCCTGTTGGCCTGCAGAACGCCTCTCTGGTTCTCTACCTGCAAACGTAAGTAGCTCATCCTCTCGGGTTTTTCCTTCGAGGTCCTAGCTTCTTACTGACTTGGGCTCAGCACGGGCTACAGCTGAGCACTCGTTTCAGGGTTGATCTAAAAATGTCTGAAAGATTCCCATGGCTCCTTCAGTTCTGACAGCTACACCTCCTTGATGTGAATCGCTACACTGACTGTTGGGAATATGTTAGTGGTGTTAACAAACCCCTTAATCTTGATCACAGATCAGAAACCCACATGCTGGTTCAAGGACTAGAACCAAACACCAAGTATGAATTTGCTGTCCGGCTGCATGTGGGTCAGCTCTCCAGTCCCTGGAGTCCCGTGGTCTACCATTCCACACTGCCAGAAGGTAAGACCGCAGCTTCCCTGTGGACTTTATCCTTTCGGTTTTATAACTTATTTTAGTGTTGTTTGTCTTGTTTTAAAATTTTATTTATTTATTTCATGTATGTGAGTACACTGTCAATGCCTTCAGACACACCAGAAGAGGGCATCAGATCTCATTACAGATGGTTGTGAGCCACCATGTGGTTGCTGGAAATTGAACTCAGGACCTCTGGAAGAGCTGCCAGTGCTCTAACCACTGAGCCATCTCTCCAGCCCTTGTTAATATATTTTAAAGACGGGTCTTACTATTTAGCCCTGACTGTCCTGAAACTCGATTTGTAGACCAGGCTGGCCTCAAACTCACAGAGATCTGTCTGCCCTGGCCTCCTGAGTGCTGGGATTTAAGGTGTGTGCTGCCATGCCTGTCTTTAAAAACAGAAACAAACAAAAATAAATAACTAAATAAATAAACAAACCCGAAACTCTATTAAGGATAGATTTTAAAGTATATGTGTCACTTTGAATTAAACACAAGTGACACATACCTGCCATCCCACACTTGGGAGGCAGTGGCAGGAGACTAAGAAATTGAAGATTATCCTCATCTCCATAAAGATGTCAGGGGCAGCCTGAGATTAGAAGAAACCAAGTCCATACGTCGATTTGAGAGCACACTGTCCCACACACCGAACAGCTGATATGTGCTTCTTTGTTTTCCTACATTTTGAATTTTTTCAATATATTTAAGGCTTTTTTTTTTCCTTCTAGGAAAATTCAAAGCAAGCGAGCTTTAAGTTCTGTCCCTTTGAATTTTTTTCTTCAGTCAGTCTTGACGCTCAAGTCTCAGCTCACTGAAAATGGAAGACGCTGGGTTATGCTGTTAGAAACTCATGTCACAGCCCCTTTTCCTACACGTGGTGCTGCATGGTGCCGTGTATGAATAGCTGGCTGTGCCGGCGCTGAGTCCTGTGGTCCCACTGTCCCCGGATCTGCCATGCTTTAACAATATCCCACAAAAGCAGTGCCCAACCCATTTCTTCATACTATGAGCTGTCGTTAAACATGGGGTCAGCTGATGTTCTGGAATCTCACGGATGTTCACCGGCAAAAAATATTATTAGAGTCTGTTCTCTAAACACACTGGTTCCTAGTGTCTTGGGAAATTAACGCTTTAGTCTCAGGAGCATCTGCTTCGAGCCTTCTGGGTCAGGTTCCTCTAAACATTTTAGTAGGGGCTGCAGTTTAGAGTCGGTACCTATGGGAACTTTCTCTGGTGAACTGAAGAACAATCTGCGCTCCCTCTGTGTTCCCTCCCCTTCCCTCTCTGTGCCAGGAAGTCTTTCTAATGGCTTTGCTCACGCTAGACAAGTGCCCTATTGCCATAAACCATTCTGATTAACAGTGATATTTTAAAAGTCCTAAAAATTGTATCCTTTAGACCCATCTAGAGTCCTCCCTCTTTATGATTTTTAAAAAAGTGTTTTAAACCTGAAAGTGAAATTAAGATTGGAGATATAGCTCAATGGGTAGAGCGCTTGGTAATCTCCCAGCATGCACGAAGCCCTCAGATCTATCCCAGCACCATATCAACCTGATAGAATGGTGGATGCTGACCCCAGCACTCCAGAGGTGGAAGCAGAAAGGTCAATTATTGAAGGCCAGTCTCAGCTATTTCCTTTTATCACAGTGAACCTCAAAAGAAAAAAAAAAAATGCCATAGTTTCTGGTTGTTCAGACTCCTCTGTCTGTCAGCCAGCATTGGGGTAATTAGAACCCCTCTAATTCTCATACACTGTCACTCTGTGTTCCTACAGCACCCACAGGCCCCCCGGTGGGGGTAAAGGTGACGCTGATAGAAGATGACACTGCCCTTGTTTCCTGGAAACCCCCAGATGGCCCAGAGACAGTGGTGACACGCTACACCATCCTGTACGCTTCCAGGAAGGCCTGGATTGCCGGCGAGTGGCAGGTCCTACACCGGGAAGGTGAGTACGATCACAGTAAGTCACCAGTGTCACGGGAGAGATGAGGGGAATAACAGGGAGTCCACACTGAAGTTACGTTCGCATTTAGAAAGGAATAAGTTGTTACTGAGTTTTCAGTTTTGTTCAAAGGGCATTGGCAAGGCATATCTATCCCTTTAGTTTAGTTATTTATTGTATGTGTTGAGTGCAGACACGCATGTGCCTCAGCGCACACACTGAGGTCAGAGGACGGCTTTCAGGAGTTGGTTCTTACCTTCCACATTGTTTGGGCAGGGCTTTGCTTTGCCTCTGCATGCTTTGAGATAGATGACCTAAGAGCTTCCAGACACTTCTGTTTCCGCCTCCATTCTCTTGGTGGGAGCGCTGGTGTTACAGACACTGCGGCCACGTCCAGCCTCGGGCAGTAGGTTCCAGGTCGGCAGGGTTGCTCAGTAAGCCCCTTTGCCTGTGCAGCCATCTTGCTGGCTCCAAGGTTTTTTGTTTGTTTGGTTGTTTTTTGTTTTGTTTTAGTTTTTTTGTTTGTTTGGTTTTTTTTAACAGAGAAAACATGATAAAGGTTTAAGAGCACCGTTTAAGATTCTTTTTTTTTTTTTTTGAGAGAAGTCCCCCATTCTCCCTCTTTTTTCCCTTTTTTAAGATTTGTTTATTTTTATTTTGTGAGTACATTGTAGCTGTCTTCATGTACATCAGAAGAGGACATCAGATCCCATTACAGATGGTTGTGAGCCACCATGTGGTTGCTGGGAATTGAACTCAGGACCTCTGGAAGAGCAGTCAGTGCTCTTAACCACTGAGCCATCTCTCCAGCCCCGTTTAAGATTCTTAAACATTGGTCTGTTTTTAGCTAAGGAATACTAAATTACCAAAGTCTTAATATTCTTGCTGAGTACTTTTAACATTACGTTCTTAAGTCTCCCTTCTGGATATGTTCCATGTGTCAGTTTAGATGGGGAGTCTAAAGTGTTATTTTGGCATGCCCTTAATTCACACATGCTGGAAAAGGAATGTTTGCCAAGCAGTTGTAAGTTTAAGGCTTCAGGGGTGGCAGTCCACATCTGTAATCCTGGCACTTTTGAGACAAGGAAGAAAGAGTCCAATCTTGTGGCTAGCCCAAGCCTATCATTTCACAGGGGAAAAAGCAAAAGCTGGGGATTGTAATTTTCTTTTTTCTTAAAAAATATTTTTTATTTACTTTTATTTTATGTGCATTGATATTTTGCCTGAATACACATTTGTGTGAAAGTATCAGATTCCCTAGAACTGGATTTACAGTAGTGAGCTGCCATGTGGATGCTGGGAATTGAACCTGGATCCTTTTGAAGAGCAGCCAGTGCTCTTAACTGCTGAGCTGTCTCTCCAGCCCAGCTACCACCACCCTCCCCCCACTCCCCACCCTGGTTTGGTTTGCTTTGGTTTTTGGAGACAGTTTCTCTGTATTGCCTTGGCTGTCTTGGAAATCGCTCTGTAGACCAAGCTAGCCCAAACTCACAGAGGTCCATCTTCCTCTACCTCCCAAGTGCTGGGATTAAAGGTATGTACTGCCACTATCTAGCTATTTTTAAAAATTTTAAATTTACTTTTAATTACGCATACTTGTGGGTTTGTGCACATGAGTGCAGTTCTTCTCATAGGCCAGAAAAGGACAACAGATTTCTTAGAAATGGAGTTTTTGAGCCACCACATGGAAAAGGAACCCAGGTCCTCTTCAAGGCTAGCCTTCTCTCCAGCCTTGTAAGCAGAAATTGTGATGGTTGGAGATGCATGTTTTCTGTTCTAACCAGCCCAGCCCTAATCAGCCAGTGAGGAGATTCGAAAGGACCTGGCAGTTATGTTGGATTGTCTGTGGTCTCCTGTACCTTCTCAGACCTCTCTGGAGGGTCAAGCAGTTGTTGCATTTTCTTATTGATTTGGTGAATCTCATAAGGATGGGGAGTCTAGAAACAGTGGGGTGGGGGATGTTGAGTGTGGGAGGGAAAGATAAGCCTCCGGAAACAAAGTGTTAGCAATCTTGGTGAGTCACGCTTACATTTGCTGATGTCCCACTAGAGACAGTATGAGCATGACAATCGGGACTGCCCACAGGTGTGACTAGGTCTCTCACTGAGGCCTCTTTAGTATCATCGTCTAGCTTGAGTTCTTTAAAAATGAAAAACATTTCAAGCCAGGCAGTGGTGGTGCACACCTTTAGTCCCTGCCCTGGGGAGGCAGAGGCAGGTGGGTTTAAGGCCAGCCTGGTCTACAGATCGATTTCCAGGACAGCCAGGGCTACACAAAGAAACCCTATTTCAAAAATCCAAAATAATGTAAATATTTGGCTGGGGGTAGGGTGGGGTGGCAGTAGGGATGGGTGAAGGAGGCCAGAGGGCAAATGGGGGGAAGGGTTGGTTCTCTCCACTGTGTTAGTCTTGAGGATCAGACTTTGATTATAACATTTGGTAGCAAGCATCTTTAATCTCTGCTGTTTTTCAGGCCCTAGCATATGCTTTGTATTAGATTTATTTTTACCTTTATTTCCACTTCTGTGTCTCTGCCCCATGTGGGCAGTGCTTACAGAGGCCAGAGGAGGACGCTAGGTCCCCCAGAGCTGAAGTTGCCCAACATGGCTGCTGGAAGCTGAACTTGGGTCCTCTGGGGGAGCAGCATTTTTAACTTTTGAGCCATCTCTCTACCCCTGCCACAATTCTGTTTCAGTCTCTCATTTCTGAGATGATTTACTGACACAACACTTGGCGAAATGACAAATCTGGTTTAATGAAGTTCCATGAACATTAATAAGGAGTCCCTGGAGCACATAGCCTTAAATTCTTCCTTCTTACCGTCCTAGAAGGAAACAAGAATTTCTTCTGCCTGTTTTCAAATTGACCTGTTCAGGAGTTTAGGAAAGAGCTCAGAAATGAATATCTTACCTCATTTCTGGCTCCATGGAGACTCGGACGGTAATTGTAGGCTTTTGCATCTGTGCGAACCTTCCAAACTACGTAATTGTGTGCAGGAAAACAGGGTCTGTGTGGCTGAGATTGTTCAGGAACATTCTTGTGAGACGCTTTTGTCATGTGTTAAATGCAGAGAGCTTTCTTCATAACTAATGCCCTGGCTCGGAAAGAACAAGTAAACAGTGTAAGAAAAAGCAATAGAGTCTTTGTTTGAGAGAGAAAATGGGAAGGAATCAACTTACCTACAATTGTCTAAAAAGCAATGACTTCAGCTTGGGGTGAAGAACTTAACATGGAAAACTGTCTTTGTATCTGAACATCAGTGTTAGGATGGCGGGGGCATGCGAGAACATGGGAAAATAAGGTTTTCGCCATGCCTGATAATATTTATTTATTTTCCAAACAGGGTTTCTCTGTGTAGCCCTGGCTGTCCTGGAACTAGCTCTGTAAACCAGGCTGACCTTGAACTAAGAGATCTTCCCAATAGATAATATTTAATATATACAAATTTATACATATTGATGTTCATATTTAATAACAAGTAGTCCAAGAATTCAAATTTTTCGAGAACCCAGATACTTGTGATGGTGGGCTGGCGAGGTGGACAAATGAAGGACATTGCCACTAAAGATGACCACTAACCACCCACAGGATAGGAGGAGAGAACTGTCCTTCAAGTTGACCTCTGAGTCCCACCCACAAGCCTCGGGTGCTCATGGGGAAAGACTGTTATGCCGTTTTCTTTGTGTGTGTGTGTGTGTGTGTGTGTGTGTGTGTGTGTGTGTGTGTAACTGAAATCATAATGAACAGAAAGATTTGTGTACATCACATACTGCAGATTCACTTACAAAATTTAACTTTAATTGGGTTGGGGGTATAGCTCAGCTGGTGGGATGCTTGCCTGGCATGAATCCCTGGGTTTAATCCTCAGCACTGAATAAAGCTGGTTGTGGTAGCTGGTGCATGGCTGTATCTCAGCACTTGAGATGTGCAGGCAGGAGGATCAGGAGCTCAGGGTCAGCCTTGCCTACGTTTATGTTTGTAGGAGGGTGTCAAATCTTGGAGTTACAGACAACTACGAGTTGCCATGTGGGTGCTGGGAATTGAACCTGGGGCCTCTAGAAGAGCATTCAGTGCTCTTAACCAATGATCCATTTCTCCAGCCCAGCAAAACATTCTTTTAATTAAATGAAAATTTTGCTTCTGGTAGTGATACGTTTTGCCAAGCATTTTGAGAAATTAAATACATTTAATGATAGCACGGGAGCTTTATTTTTATCTCTACTGATGAAGAAATTGGATTGGTCCTCCAGCTAATTTTAACTTGTCACAGTACATCTTTGTTTTGTAATGCGTCTGCCTACATCTAAGGTACCCAGTACAGACTCTTCCTGCTTCTAAATAGGGCTTTCTGGTGTGTTTGTGTTGACTTAGCAGTGGCGTTACTCAGGTAACGCACCCTGTCTCTTCCAACTTGAAACCAGAGAACAGGAAAACAAGCTCTGCCCAGGCTTCTGGCACTGCCTTTGGTGGCTGGGCCAGTTGACACCATGTGACCTGCAGAGTGGCCTCTGTATCAGGATCTCACCTGTAGGATTGGCCACACATCCCTTGCTGAGTGAAGTGCACCCTCCTACGTGCTCTGGGAAAGCCAGCCCTCCTGCAGCAAACCCTCCTGAGCTCTCTGAAGCTGATGTCCCCCTGAATCTGGAGAAAAGGCGAACAATTCCTCCTGACAGCAGGAAGGCTTGGTGTCCCTGTGCAGGGCACTACCCTTTGGCACAGCGCTGTGACAGCTTTGTGGTTGAGTTTCTTAAAGGGCAATACTCTAAATGCAGGAGGAAACAGCAAGGTTCAAACAGGAATTCCCAGTGCCCATCACAGAGAGATGCCGTACGGCTGCTGCACATCTGTGAGTCCAAATAAAAGTACCTTTGAAGAGAGACAGATCTCAGGCAGATAAACACCAACATCTTTTTAAAGACATATTTATTTCTCTAGTGGGGGGTGGAGGGTGAGGTGCATGCCACAGTGGAAATCAGAGGACAACTGTTGGGAGTTCTCGCTCCACCATGCGAGTCCCAGAGATCAAAGTCAGCTTATCAGCCTTGGTGGCACGTGTTCCTAACTGGCTGAGCATCTTGCTGGCCTGGGCCTGGTCACCTTGCTGGTTAACCTGGTTGAGGAGGTGGCTCAGTGAGTAAAACACTAGCCACCAAGGCTGAAGACCTGAGTTCAGTGCCTGAAACCCACGTGGTGGAAGAACAGAAGATGTTGCCAGCTGCCCTCTACGCTCCATGCCTGTGAGGTGTCGCCAGCCTCTGTGGTTCCCGCGGAAACCTGTGTTTTCATTTTAGAAACATAATCAGCCGCTAAAAGATATATTCAACATTTGGAAAATATTTTGTTTTCTTCCTCGTTTAAAGATTTGTGTGTGTGTGTGTGTGTGTGTGTGTGTGTGTTGTTTTGTCGAGATGAGAGTCTCTCTCTTTAGCCCTGGATGTCCGGGAACTCATTTTGTAGACCAGGCTGGCCTCAAACTCACAGAGATCCACCTGCTTCTGCCTCTAGAGTGCTGAGATTGGTGTGTGCCACCATGCCCGGCTAAAATTATTTTTAATTGTGTATAGGTATGTGTGTCTTTATGGGGACGTGTGTATGAGAGTGCAGGTCCCTATAGAAACCAGGGGCTCTGATCCCCTGGAGCTGGAGTTACAAAGAGTTGTGAGCATGGGTGCTGGGGATTTAGTTTAGTCTCTGCATAAGCAATACATACGCTTAACTGCTGAGCCATGACTGTAACTTGGTAGTAGAGTGCCTGTGTCAGAGCTGCTTATAATGCCTATGTCCTCCCACCATCTGTGAGCACTGCACTCACACGCACCTGCCCTGTCTCCATGCACATATACACAGCAAACAAAAGCCTCCAGCTAAAACATCATCATTGAGGCCTTTATGGGACGTCTGTATATGTATTGTAGAGTGTTAAGTGAAAACATGAAGATAGGGCAGTGCATGGGGCAGATATGTTTTGGGGGTGTGGATTGTAGCTCGGTAGTAAAGAGCTTGCTTAGCATGCACAAGGACCTGGGTTCAATCCCAGCACCATACTCAATTCCCCCTCAAATAATTTCGGAAAACCAAACAATCGAAAAATCTGTGTTCATACATTTGTACACATACACAACTAGTTAAAATATCAACAATGGAACGGTCATTTTCCCAGTGACCCACAATGACAATAGTCACTTGTATAATCAGGACAAAGATTTTTAAAGATTTGCTCCTATAGTTATTTATGTGTGTATGCATGCCACATGGTTGGGGGTGACTGTGGGGTCCAGAAGAAGCTATCAGACCCCTTGGAGCTGGAGTTACAGGTCATCTCGAGCTGCATGACATAGGTGCTGAGAATTGAACTCAGGTTTTCTGAAAGATCAGCAAACACACTCACTTAGTGACTAAGCCATTTCTCCAGTCTCCCTGAGGGGGAAAAAATTTTTTTTAATTTATCCTCAGAAAAATGCTAATTAAATGTAAGTTCATGTTTGCATGGCTGTAAAAGTTTACTTAATTTGTGATGTTTCTAGGGGCAATAACCATGGCTCTGCTGGAAAACCTGGTGGCAGGAAACGTGTACATTGTCAAGATATCTGCATCCAACGAGGTGGGAGAAGGGCCCTTTTCAAATTCTGTGGAGCTGGCCGTCCTCCCTAAAGATGCCTCAGAATTGAACCAGAGGCCCAAGCGTTTGGATTCTTCTGATGCCAAAGGTCGGGATGCTGCCACAGTCACTGGTTTTCTTATTCCCTGAGACTTGATTTCAGGTCCCATAGTCACCACCCCCCTGAACCTGCACTCAGTGGAGCTGTAAGGTTGCAGGTCTGCCTGGCTCTCTTCTGTGGTCCCAGAAGTCAGAGGTAAAACGGCCTCAGAATGACCTTTCAGCTCCCAGACCACATTTATCCAGCTGTGGAGCCACTGGGCTGGATGAGCTACAGGATTGTGGGTGGAAGCATCCTGGGAGGCTCTGCAGAAACCAACAGCAGAGGTGGCTGTGGTACCGAGGCTGGGAGGAGTCTGGCTTTCATTAAAGAAAAACAGCTCTCCCAAACAGAAGGTGGTTTTTATCCAGAAAAACAGTTGGGAGGGAAAACAAGCAGCTAAGCAGCAACTCTCACCCACTCCTTCCCGGGTCCACCTGGGAGCCAATGCCCCCAGGGTCCAGGACTCTAGACACCTCTTGCGTGGAGAGCAGCTGTCACTAGTCTGAGAGCCACAGAATAGTCAGTGTTAGTGTGGAAGAAGGCAAGAAGAGGTCAGAACTAAGGAACGGAAGGAGGTAACTGCAATAGCCACCCATGGTTGGGGAAGAGTGGAGCATACACACTTGTCCTCCCTTGTCATTTACTCCAGCCCGGGGCTGGAGAGATGACTTCTCAGTTAAGAGTGCTCACAGCCTTTGCAGAGGACTAGAGTTTGGCTCCCAGTTTTAGAGACCTGACACCACCTTCTGGTCTCTTTGGGCACTGCACATGTGTGCATACACTCAGACTATACATAAATTAAAAATATAATGACTCTGTAAAATTAAATAAATTCTAGATGAGTGTTCATTGTTTGATGATATAGTTCTCCTCTACATGTGGTCTCAATATTCAATATTGGAAATGAATTGGCTTTTCATTTGTATGTATTGGCTTTTCAGTGATATGTAGACTTTTCTGCTTACATGTAGTATCAAACTTTCCCTATAAGATAAAGGCAAATTATAGAAAAGCAACTATCTGAACTATATGTGGAATGTGGTTTTTTTTCCTTCTGATTGAGTAAACATGCTATCACTCTAGTTTATTCAGGCTATTACCATCTGGACCAAAAGTCAATGACGGGCATCGCAGTGGGTGTTGGCATAGCCTTGACCTGTATCCTCATCTGTGTTCTCATCTTGATATACCGAAGCAAAGCCAGGTGCGGTTCCCCTGTAGATGCTGGTGCTGGGCCTGGGTGACAGCTCATGGGTATATAGTTGCTGTGCCAATTGTGAGAACCTACAGTGATGCCAGGTGGGTGTGGTGCCAGTCTTTCATCCCAGCCTGCAAGAAGCAAAGGCAGAAAAGTCCCTGTGGCTCATTAAGCCAGTTAACAGAAATGTTGAGCTCCAGATTCATTGAGAGACCATGTCTCAAATGTAAGGTGGGGAGCGATTGAGGGAGACCCCTGGGTCATACATGCAAACACAGATGCATGCCACACACACACACACACACACACAGAGAGAGAGAGAGAGAGAGAGAGAGAGAGAGAGAGAGAGACTTATGCAGAGAGATATGCTGTAATGATTAAAATATTTAAACGAAAGCAGCTGCAGGAAACAAATTGAAATCAAGTGCCTTGTAACATAACTGGGTATTTTTCTCCTTAAAATGAATGTTATGTTACAGGGTTTTACAGCTTGGAATGTGCTGAATTTATACTGAGATCATTTTCCAGCCATTTGGGGGAAAATGCTGTGCCAATAAAAAAATCCCTAAATGAGGATTTGGTTTCTGCATCTCTGTGTGGTTCTGAGAAAATGAGAAGTACATCTGAGAGATTGGCTGCTGCTTTTGTGTGTTTTAATGGTGTGCTTGAACCAGCACAGCCCTTCCCCCAGAAGATTCCTTAAGACTTCACGTCTAAGCGGTGGGACCAGATAGGCCTCAGACATGCACTAGGAGAAACACAGAGCAAGTGGCTGGAATCACAGACAGCACTGAGGCTGAGGGAGTAGAGTCAGCTCTTAGCTGTCAGGCAGGTCAAGCACTGCAGCAGTGAGCCAAGTTAATGATCTAGTATTTAATTTCCAAAGTTTTTGAGACACAGGCATTCAAAAGGCCCAGTGTTTTAAAACCCAGGACTAAAGAGCTCAGTTAGGATCATGAAGCCCTGGATTCAGTCTTCAGCACTTCGTAAAGCCAGTCGTGGTTTTACGTGCTTCTCGTGGTCAGGGAGCCCTCAGAATGCCTTGGTGCATAAAGGTGAGCTCAGTCCTCAAAACCACAAGGTAGGAGCGAACTGAGTCTTGCTAGTTAGTTGTCCTGTGAACCTCACATGTGCATGCACACACAGACACACACAGAGAGAATAAATGATATAAAGGTTTAAAACACGATAAATGAATAGATCTACAGATATTTTCTGCTACAAGTTTAAGGCCAGTCTAGGATACACAAGTCACTGTCTCAAAAAAAAAAAAAAAAAAAAAAAGAAAGTTATGATTTAGTACACTTGCCCACGCCCACTGAGGTGAGAAGGTTTTCTTATCAATCTTTCAGGAAGTCATCCACCTCTAAGACAGCACAGAGTGCAACCCAGCCGTTATCCCGAGCCAGTGCCTCTGTAGCAGCGGCAAGTGACATGGGGAAGAACCTGGAGAGAACTGCGGAGAATGAAGAATCCTTGGTACCCATGATGCCAAGCAGCTTCATTGATGCGAAGGTTTGCTGCTACTGATGCTTCTCTTTTTATGACACATGCTTCTCTCTTTATGGGAAATTAACTTAGCAGAAAGTGTGTTGTAGAATCCACCCAGTTTTCAGAGAAAAGTACAAAGAATGGAAGATTCAGGAAGAGATGGGAAAGATGGGCGCCATTTTTTAGGATTATGAGTGTTTTGCCTTCACGTATCTCTGTGCAGCACACATGTGCCCAGTGCTCAAGGGGCAGAAGAGGAAATGAAGTGAAATGAATTTCACCTCTGGAAGTGAAATTACAGATGGTTGTGAGCTGCCATGTGGGTCCTGAGAACTTGCCCTTGGTTCTCTGAAAGAACAGCCTGTGCTTTTAACCACTGAGCCATCTCTGTCACCTCCAAAAAAAAACAATTGTTTTAAAATAAAAAAGATCAGGGCTGGAGAGGTGGCTCAGCAGTTAGGAATACTTCCTGCTCTTCCTGAGGTCCCAGGTTCCATTCCCGGCACCCATATGGTATAACTCCACTTTACAGGGATCTGGCTCCCTCTCCTGACCTCAGGCAAAACACTTGTATGCATAAAATAAAAATAATGATCTTCACAGACATCTAAAGCACCTGCTTCCCTTGATGGCCCGAGGAAGTAGAGTACTCCAAGGAACCATCACCAGAGGGTGCTACCCCTTGTCTTTACCAAGTGATGAGTGTTATAGAAACCAGCTCACACCGGTCAGCCTTGTCACATTCTCACAGGAGCTCCATCACCACTAACTGCACACACACACACCTCAGCAAAGAAGGTCTTCTAGATTGTTAAAAGGATTCTTAGAAAGGAAGATGATGTAGCAGCTGCTTCTTGTGTCCTGCAGGGCTGAACTAGTCAAGCAGCCTCATGCAAGAGGTTTATCCTTCAAAGACCCTTTCTGGAAGCTTACAGTGACTAAAACACTTTAAAGTTTTACTAGAGTTCATATTAATTTTTTGTGTTTGTTTATTTGGTGATTCTGACATATGTGGCCATTTGTATGTTGTGATGCACGGGTGTGGGAGTTGGTTCTGTTTTTCCATTCTGTGAGTTCTAGGGATTGAACTCAGGTCATCAGACTTGGTGGCAAGTGCTTTCTCCTGCTGAGCCATTTTGCCTGCCCACAAGCTCATATTAATTGTGTGCAATCATTTAACAGACATGGTATACTCATATCAAGCACAATGTTACATGCTGAATTGATTTCTGCTGTTGTGTTTGTCTTGTCTGCAGCCTGTTAAAGGCTTTTCTCCTCCCCACCTCCTCTCTCTCTCTTGTAACCCAGACTGGCCTCAAATTCACTATGTGGACAAGGTAGCCCTGGATTCCTGATTCCTCAGCCTCTATCTCTACCTCTTAAGCTCTGGGATTATAGGCTTGCACCTCCACATCCCGTTTACATGGTTTTGGGGATCAAACCCAGGGCTGGCTTCATACTAGGCAAGCAGTTACAAGTGAGCCTTGTCCCCAGGCCCTAGAATCCAAAGTTTCTAAAGAACAGTACATATTGTGGTTCTATTATCATCAGTGGTAGCAGATACAAGAAAAGACAGGGAAGAAACACAGTAAAGGAGAGATGGAGAAGATGGAGAGAAAGGCAGCCAGTCTGAAATCAGAGCAGCCGGAGGCTGAGCTATCCCCTTGGTTGGCCTGCAGATGACGCCTCGCTTTTGGTTAAAAATATTTTTTGAGAGAATTTGAATATTGCTATTCAAATATTTCAGTCATGCAAAAAAAAAAAGGTTGAATGGAGAATCTGATGAAGAAATGTACAAGAATTCATTACAAACTCATCATAATTCCAAACGCTTGCTTTCTGTAGCAGAAAAATTTTATCGGCATAGCCTTTTATTCCAAATCGTTAATTGTGCTCCAAGCTTTTAATGAGGATAGGAACTAATTTTAAATAAGCACATATAGAGAAAGGGTTGTGGGTGGGTACGGAGTAAGTAAGCCAGGCTGGGTGTGGTAGCATATTTCTATCATCCCCTAGTACACAGGAGGCTAAGGAGCAAAGACCATGAGTTCCAGACCAGCACAGGCTACATAGGTAAACCCAGTCTTTAAAATTAATTAATTAATTAATTAATTATATGGCTGAACCTGACATGTTTTTTTTTTCTTGTGATTTGTACAGGTATTTGTCTGCTTATGTCTGCACCACATATGTGCCTTGTGTGTATATAAGCCAGAAGAGAGCATAGAGTAGTCTCCTTAAGCTGGAGTTATGGATAACTGTGAGCCACCATGTGTGTGCTGGGAATAAAACCTGGGTCCTCTGGAAGAAGAGGCAGTTCTTTTAGCCACTAGACCATTACTCCCACCCTGATATGTTTTTGATCACAAATACATGTCCTGAATATGTTTTCTCCCATGTAGGAGAGGTCACCATATGTGACTGTTGTCTTCTTTGGACATTTAAAATCTTTGTGTACTTCAAATCTCTCTTTAATACTGAGATACTTCCCCTTTTCATTTTCTCAGGGAGGGACTGACCTGATCATCAACAGTTATGGTCCCGTGATTAAAAACAACACTAAGAAAAAGTGGCTTTTTTTCCAGGACACTAAGAAGATTAAAGTTGAACAGGTAATCCACCCATGTGAGGAGAATCCTTTAAAGTCGGTGGCATAAGAAATGATAATTAGAAAGACTGGGAAAATGTAAATGAAGCATTTTGGCCGACCTGGTTTGATTCTGATTATGGAGAGCGGTGGTGGGTGGAAAGACGTTGGGACTGTAATCTGAAGTATGTTTTTCAGTGGGGTGTGTGAAGACTTGGGAGAGAGGAATGTAAGGAGTTATGTGGAAATAACCAGAGGCTTTGTTGTTTTTATTTGGTTGGTTTTGTTTGGTTGTTTGGGCCAGGGTTTCTCTGTGTAGCTCTGGCTGTTCTGGAATTTGCTCTCTAGACCAGGCTGGCCTCCAACTCACAGATCCTCCTACCTCTGCTTCCTGGGTGCTGGGATTAAACAGCTTGTCAGCACTGCTGGTTTAGGAGGCCAGCCCAGGGGGTTGGATCACCTGGAGCCTAAGTAACAGATGATTGTGACTCAAATTATGTGGTTACTATCTTTCCAGAGCAATATGTGCTCTCAATCTCCAGCCCCACCAAGAAGGTTTTAGTTCAGAAGTGCTCTCAGCCTTCTAGGGAGAGCCGTTGACCCAGCACAGTCCAGTCATCATGTTTTCTTTTGGTTTGGTTGTTTGGTTTTTAGTTTTTGTTTTTACCAAAGAATTTATTTCATGTATGTGAATACACTGTCACTATCTTCTGATGCCAGAAGAGGGCATCAGATCCCATTACAGATGGCTGTGAGCCACCATGTGGTTGCTGGGAATTGAACTCAGGACCTGTGGAAGAATAGATAGTGCTCTTAACAGCTGAGCCATCTCTCCAGCCTGGTTTTCAGTTTTTCAAAACAGGGTTTCTTTGTGTAATCTTCCCTGTCCTGTAACTAGCTCTTTGGATCACGTTTGTATTGAACTCAGACATCCTCCTGCCTCCGACTCCCAAGTGCTGGGATTAAAGGCATGCACCACTCCCACCAGCACAATGGTGACCTTTTGTCCACACACTTGACCAATCTGCTATCTCATGGCTACCTTATTTATTTTTGCCTAGACTCAAAGAAGATTTCCTCAGGCCGTCTGCTTTTACCAGCCAGGCACCACCGTGCTGATCAGCGAAGACTCCCCTAGCTCCGCAGGGCAGACCGCCAGCTTCCCAAGACCTTTTGGGCCCACCACCCTCGACACTGAGCATTCAGCGAACAGTGAAGGCAGCCATGAGACAGGGGATTCTGGAAGGTTCTCCCATGAGTCCAATGATGAGATACACCTGTCCTCTGTCATCAGCCGCACACCCCCGCTCTCGAATCCCCTCGCTGGTGGTGATCCTGATGTGGGTGCTGCACAGAAGAGACTCGGAGACCCTGCCCAGCCCTTGCCAGCTGAGCAGACCTCAGCCCCACAGCCAGCATCCGCAGGGCTGCGGTGTGCTGCCGAGGGCTTTCCCGGCTAGACAGCCATGCTCAGGTACCCACAACCAGCATCTGTTCGAAGGACAATGAACAGGAAGCAAAGCCTTTTGTGAAAATCTTGATGTCTTACTCTTTATCGGGTTTTTTTTTTTTAATCTTTTTAAAGATTTTTTAATTATTTTTAAGCTCACGAATTTTGAATGTTTCAATTGTCAACAATGTGAAAAAGGCCAGTCAAGCATCTTGACTGGACTCTTAAGATGTTTCACTGGAGCGGAGGGAAGACTGCCTGAGCCCTCTGCTGAATAGCTACCTCAGTTTGCTGACTCTGAAGACAACCGTGCTGCCTCCTTCGTAGTGCTGGTTTCTCTCAGCGCCGTAACCAGCGGGACTTCCTAGTGACGCTGAGTGTCCGTTGTGTGTGTGATGGTGATGTGTGTGATTGAAGGAGTCCGATGGGTAGAAGAGGAAGAATGTTGATCTGAAGCTCTGATTTTTTTTTTTTTTTTTTTTTTTTTTTTTTTTAAGAACTGTGAGACCTGCATGATTTGGATAATGTAACACCTCTATGTGAGGAGAAAATATGGGAGTATATTTATTTCAGTGGATGAAA
This sequence comes from Micromys minutus, assembly GCF_963924665.1. Taxonomy (NCBI): domain Eukaryota; kingdom Metazoa; phylum Chordata; class Mammalia; order Rodentia; family Muridae; genus Micromys; species Micromys minutus. The sequence goes on from NC_137956.1 coordinate 6,602,402, forward strand.
CAAATAACGTCTCTTTGGAGAAGAAACCCATTCCATAGTATATGGCAGATGGTATCCTTGCAAAGCTGTTGGGTTTGGAGCACCAGAGCAGGAGAATTTTGCTCCGGCCTGTACTGTCCTGCCCTCAGCCTGCGAAAGCCACTGTTCCCTTTGTCCCACAGCCAGCCAAGGGCTGCGCTGTCTCTTGTGGAACATCTACAGAGTTTCTAGAGCTAGCTGCAAAATACAGTGTAGGGAAGTGGATTTTTTTTTTTTTTTTTTTTTTTTTGATGGCTCAGATTTTCTTTTTTAAAACCTCAGTTCGGCTTCAAATGGGACAAAGAAACGTTATTAAATATTAAGAATGAACATAAACGGAACAGCAGAGCGTAAGACAAAATTAAGATTTTCATAGTAGCAGTGCCTTCCAATATATATTATGAAAATTTTGCCTTATACCTTTTTAATATTCACAAAGATGTCTAGGAAAAAAGGTACCAAAACTTTGCCTTAAAAAAAAAAAAAAAACCGCAAGCTTGGATCTTACTGATAGTTGTTTGCTATCTGGCACCTTGCTGGAGCTCCCCACCACCCTAGCGGCTGAGCCCCACTAACATCGGAAGTGAGTTCATCCTCTGCCTGGTGTGAAACGGCAAATCCAAATAATCGTTTACTCCTCTGTAGAGCGGGCCTTCTCTCCGAAGGTCAGGAGGCGACACACGAGGTGCTACGTGGGAGGGCAGAGGCTGAGCGGAGAGAAGAAACAAGTCCTTAACCTTAATCATGAGTTTTGCCCTCCCCCAAGTGTTTGGAAAATGGCTTTTGAATCGCGTTTTAAAAGAGGAGCCCTCCGTGGGTTTTCCCTTGAAACCATCCCTCCGCGCACAGACAAGGCGGGTCCTGCCAAATGGTGTTCTAAAGTCGAGGGAATCCCACAGTCACCCTGGTGTCCTCTACTGTGATGGCCTGACACTGCCATAGTTTTCATCGGGAGTCTAAGGTTTGTGCCAAATTGGACTTGCTTGGAAGCCGGCCGACAAGATGTGCCAGGCGCCATTTCTCGGCACAGCTCTGTCCCTTTCACTGTGGGCTTCTCAGCAAAATGGGGGGTGGGAGGGAGAGAAAGAAAAAAGAAAGAAAGAAAAAAAAAGCAGAGCTTTAGGTGAACGAGCGAGGAGAACGACTTCCTTCCCCGCCCTCGTGCTCCTGTATACTACCTCCTTTATCGTTGTCCTAGTGTTACTGTTGTTTCCTGTACTCAGGGACTTTTTGTTACTCTCGAGCTCATGATGCATGGGCGGGGGCATTGACAGGGTATGGCGTTGTTTGGTTCGTTAGTAGTAGGAGTATGTGGGCCGACTTCTCTCGGTGTCTGAAATGAAGGGGCACAATGGGACCGGTGGTTTTCAGTCGTCAGAAGCAAACAGAATGTAAAGGGGAAAGCAGGTTTAGGGCCGTACGGTTTAAACCACGTTCCCTGCCAGGATCATCTGAAAGGCCGAGACCGGACAGTCCCGGGAGAAAGTGCTCTATTTAATGACGAATAGGCCCTTAGTTATGCTAGACCTTTAGCTTACAATTACTTGCTAGTTCATTTTTGTTCTTATACAGACTTTTCTGTCAATTTTGTTACCAAAGAATTTCCAGTAGACAGTAAAATTTCTATAAGTACCTTCATTCCAATTCACTAAAAACAGTTATTAATAGACTTGAATACAAGTCATTTCTAACCCTAAAATGAAGGGTTTGTATTGATAGTTACAGTTGATTAGGCTAGTAACATAAACTACCTTACTGTCACAGAGAGTTTAAAATACATTGCTGTAATATCCTTGCCAGCAGATAGTTACAAACTATTTAAAGTGTAAGGTTTTTTTTTCCCCCTTCAACAAGTAAAGAAACCTTCAACTCTGTAGTATTAATGCATTTTCAAATTGTTGGAATTACTTGTTGGAGAGAAAAAAAAAAAACAAATCTTACTACTAATCTCATGGACTAAGGTATTTAATGTTTAACAGAGGCTTTCAGCTTGGTGAAAGCCAGCTTCTTTGAAGTCTGAAATTCTAACTAAAGTGTGAAGGTTATCATGTCTTCCTCAAGGGTTCATTACGTCACTGTATTCAACTCCAAATAAGCCGGCATGCAAATTAGGAAGTATTTCATTTTCCAAAAACGTATTTGCTGGAAGAGGGGATAACCTGCTTGCCTGTCATTTTTAATGTCAAATATTACAGTATACTGCTCATCAACATTTTCATACCAAAGACCATTAAAATATATAGTTTAGCCTGTAAATAAGGATGAGCAGGTTTGAAATAAACTTATTTAGAAGCAGATAGGGAACATAGCTTTAGTGGCAAAAAGAAAATATCGAAAGGCTAAGTTTACATAGTTAAAGGCAATACAGTTATATTGGTATTTATCAGTGTTTTTTTATTCGAGTACTTTATATCAGCAAATTAAAAAGAAATTTAAAACCAAAGATATTTAAGGTTACCTCAGAATGTAGGGAAATTTAGCTGTACCTTGAACTGTTGTTTGTTGTTTTGTGTTAACAAACTGTCTCTCTAGAACCTCTCCTCTGTGTCCAGACAGCATCCTAAGGATTTTCCATGAAATCTGCTCATTCAGCCACAGGGATGTTTTGCTAAATGGTGTGATACTTCCATGCAGCCTGTGAGTGTGACAGGTCGACAGAGAGAACACCAGGCTCCTCTGTTATGGAATACTCTGGGAACCCCTACATCATCCTGCATAGTCTGCATTCCTATTTAAGTCATTCTCCAGTTGCTCGGAGCCCGAGGAAAGCCCAGCGTGCCACCGTTCAGGTGGGCGGTACCGTAGGTTCAAATACAGCTCCTAAATTGTAAGATTTTCATTTCGTCAAAGAAGCTGGGCTTTTGATCTCAAATGAAAATCTGGGTGAAGAAGAATGAATTTTTACAGAATCTAGAGATTTATACAAGACCCATTTGTCCATTGGGTGATTCTTTTTTTTTTTTGAGTACCAAGGGGATTAGATGCTACTGACGATGTACTCTCTTGCCTTTACCTCAGACATGAGCAATGGCAGCAGTGTGGTACTGTGCACTGTTTGTCTATCTTTTGAAGGACTTCTGCAAAAAGCATAAAAAAGGCTCACAGCCGACCACTCAGGAGTACCGCACAAGTCCTTAGAAAGGCCATTGGAATCAGTGCTTCGTGTCATCGAAGGCTGGCATGATGTCCTGTAATCAGTTGCAGCCATTGGAGGAAGGGGCAGGGTACATTTTAGGAAATGCTACCCATGGGTCACTCAGTACCTGTCGTAGTTCATGATTCGATTCTGTACACTTGGATATCAGATGTTCATTTTGAATACTGGGTATGGAAAAAGAGTTTGAACTGTATTGTAAAGAGCTGGTACCTGAGGCCAACCATGTATTTTGCAAGATTTTCATCCTGAAAATATACTACATGTGTCCCTGATAAAATTGCTTTGGTAGAAGTTAAAAAAAAATCACTCCTGTGCTGTGTAAGCTCAGAGCGGTGGGTTCTGGAGACCACCATCTGCATCCATTTGTCTAATTGTGAATTGTTTAGAAGGCAACCATAGGCTCTCTGTCAGGTTGATCACGCTCAGGACACAAGTTCACAGGCTGGTGCAATGCTTGTGTTACAGGCTTATCTAGCAGATGGGTACCAGATCAATTTCTTTTCCAAGTTCCTCTTATCAAACTAGCACTAATTTAGTGTTTGTCAACAGCAACACACAGTCAAAACTCTTTCTTTTTGAGGCATTTTCCTGCTGTGAAACCCTCACTGTCCTTGAACCTATGATATGTGTAAACCAGGCTGGCTTTGAACCACTTGTGACCCTGCCGCCACATCCTCTGATGCCCTGAGATTACAGGGGTCGCCCCCAGCCCAGATCTAGGATGAAATGAAGGTACAGACGGGACTAGATCTTTCTGAGGCCTGAAGGAGTCATCTATTCTCTTGCCCGATTCAGCTTTTGAGCTCCTTTTTCTTCAGAACCAGCCACATAGCCCCCTCCTCCTCTTTTCCAGCCCCCCCCCAAAGTTCTTCAGTTTTAATAGTCACTTGATTAGATTATTCTGGCCTTTGTAATCTGAGATGATGTCCTTATATGAACCATATCTGCCAGGTTTCCTTTGTCATAAATGGTAAGATTCTCACAAGTTCTAGGCATTTCTCCGCAGACTTCTGTGGGTGGCCATTATTTCTTCGTACTCTCATAGGGATTCATCAATTCTGTCGGATTCCTCTATCAGAAACATGACACTAGGTTTGCAAGAGATATCAGATCTGATATTCCTTTGCTCCATGGAGACCTTTAAAAGTTCAAGGACCGGAAAAGGTAGACCCTGTATTTGTTGAAAGCACCCATTAAAACCTCTCCCTAAACGTCCCTTTAAGGCAATTCAATTTAAGCTTCATTTACTTCCTAACCCCTCCAGTCTAATCTGTTTTCATGGGGGGAAATCTCTTAAATGTTTGTCTCTGACTGGGTGGGACTTCATCAGAAAGTTTTGGAAATGCTTTTCTCTCTTTGGTGATCACACGTGTAGAGATGGGTTGAGGAAAGGACCACAGTAGGGACCCTGGGTAGAGGAGAAGGACAGGCACTCATTCTTTCGTTTTCAAAGTACCTTGGTGGGCAATGCGATTTCTGCTCTTACTTCACCAGTGGCAGATGTCCACCTGGACGGTGGGCAACTCTGAAGGTCCCCATCATCCTTCCCGAGTCTGACAGCACCAGCGTGTGTCTAGGGAAATCCAACCTTTCTCACCTGCTTCATCTTTTAGTCATGCTTTTCCTGGGATAGTTTAGACCCCAAAGCTCTAGTTGGTTCTGATTTCTGGATCACTTACATTCTGGGCCTCTTTCAGTTTTGAACAACAGTGAGGGTGAGATGCTGGGTATGGAAAAGCTAGCTGTCCTTGAAGCCCCGGACATGTACCAGGTGCAGCCTCTGAGTGCTGAGACTGAAGCGTGCACCTTGCCAGCCCCTTCTTATTGTTGAGATGGGAACTCTTCTCCTGTGGTATCTAGCTTCTCTACCATCTGCAGCGTCTTAGGGTTTTCCTCAGGCCTCTGTGTCCTGCATAATGTGTGATACAGAAATACCCTCCTGACTTACAACCTTGAAAAAAAAAATGTTAGCTGCTACTTTTCCTACAGAACTGTCTTTAAAAAAACAAAACTACTTTTCACTGTGTGGAATCCTATACTGTTTCTTATTTGCCACATTCTCTAATATCTGATCCATTCCCAAACTAAAACCCTTTCTGGAGATAAGCCTGAACACAGACATTACCTCAGCCACTGAGGGTTCAGGAGATGTGTTAAGAAAATTTGTCTGTCTGTTACTGTCTTTGGACAGAAGTTATGTCTGTATGTGTAGCAATTTTTTTTTATTTCAAAGATGTGAATTTAATGAAGTGTGGGAGCCAGTTAAGTTATTTTTTGTAGTGGGTGTTCTGGGTCCTGCCACTCCCTGCTTCCTTGTAAGGGCACCATTTCCTGGCTTCCTGGTGGACTGTGGAGCTGCGCTACATTCGATTTCTGCTCGTCTCAGGGGACCAGCTCTGCAGATTCCATCTCATGAAGAAAGTGAATGTTTGCCTTGATTCTGAATGTATTTTTAAAAATGTCTTCTTAAAACATATTTTTTGTTTAATAATGTGGGTTTGTTTTCTTTTCCTAGCATGATAGTGAATATTTTTTAGTACCCCACACCCCTACCCCCGGAAGTTTATATTCTACCCTTCAGGTCATGCCAAAAATGAATAAAAGTTTAAATGCCAAAATGTTTATAAAAACTGCTGTCTACATACTGATTGATTGCACAGTTTAAATAAAACCTTTCCTTAGTTAAAAAAAAAAAATCCCAAAGGCATGTGTTTTTCTTCTTTGGGTGCTAGAGAATAAAAACCTTTGGTTTGGCTGGGGAATGGTGGGGTACGCCTGTGATCCCAGCACTGGGGAGGCAGAGGCAGATAGATCTCTGAGTTCAAGACCAGCCTGGGCTACACAGCGAAATCGTGTGTGTGTGTGTGTGTGTGTGTGTGTGTGTGTGTGTGTGTGTGTGTGTGTAGGGGATAGGGGTGGGAAGTGTGCTGTGTTGGAGAATATCTAGAACTGGAGCTAGAGAGATGGCTCAGTGGGCAGTGTGCTTGCCGAACAAGCCAGATGACCTCAGTTTGATACTGGAACCATGCAGAGGTTAAAGGGGAAAAAAATAACTGTAAAAAAATTAACAAGTTTGAGTTAATAAACAGTAAAGCCCTAAACAAAAGAGAAAATATAATGCCTTCTATTATTTTTAATTTTAAAGGTATATTCTTTATATGTATGAGTATTTTGTCTATATGTATGTATGTGCAAAGTGCCCACTGAGATCAGAAGATGGCACCAGATCTCTGGAACTACAGTTACTGTTTGAGCTGCCATGTTGGTGCTGGGAACCGAACCTGGGTCCTCAGCAAGAACAGCAAATGCTCTAATCACTGAGCAAGCAGTGTCTCCATCCCAGTGTGTGTGTGTGTGTGTGTGTGTGTGTGTGTGTGTGTGTGTGTGTGTTATAAGTGGTTGTAAGCTTCGAAGTGTAGATGCTGGGACCACCCTTAACCACTGAGCCATCCCTCCAGCCTAAATTATACAATTGACAGTACACAGGATTGTCCTTGCTAGAAGTCTAAACAAATATCAGAGTGAAAAGCCTATGGGCCATGTTCTTTAACCACACGGTAATGAGATGGGAGGCTAATTATGGGAAGCAGAATGCTAGACACTTCTGAGTGATTTGAGTCTAAACATCCAAATGAGAATAGAACAGAACGGAATAAAGCTTAAGTCAGCAGAGCCAAGCAGTGGCTGAGCATGTGCAAACAGAAAGAACTCCTGGTGCAGTAAAATAGTGCCTGGGAATATAACTCAAGGATGTACGTTAGGGGGTGAGACGGGTGGCTCAATGGGTAAGGGTGATTGCTGCCATCTAATGATGTAAGTTCAATCCTGGGGAGTCACAGTAGAAGGAGAACTGACTCCTGTGCTCACAGATATGCACAGAAATAAGTAAATGTACAAAGATTTTGTTTTAGAATGAAGCTAGAAAAATCGCTGTAAGCGCCAAAGACAAATAGTTGGGAGACCCACTTGACACTCCAAATAAGCTGCGTGTTGTAACTTTAATTTTTTTCAAACCTTATTTTTAATGGTGATTCTTAAACGCTTTCACCTCCCTTGTAGCCAACCACCCACCAGAGGTAGTGGGTAAGAACGGATACGGGTTGGGGATGGGGGACCTGTTTAGAAAGGTGCTTTGGACCAATTCCCATCTGTGTTGTCTGGAAATCCGTAGTTTAGTTCACAGGTTAGCTGCAGCAGCTAGATCCACCCACAAACACTTCACCAGCAGTCCAGTTCGGAGGAGTCAGGATAACGAACAGGAGCCAGCAGCAGTGGCACTACCTAGCAAAGACAGCCGGGCTTCGGAGGAGTCAGGATAACGAACAGGAACCAGCAGCAGTGGCACTACCTAGCAAAGACAGCCAGGCTTCAGCCTCAGCATGAGGGACCCAGAGGAATGCCAGGGGAAGTTCTCAGCTATACCTCTCAGGGAAGGGAAGGTCAGCAGACTGGATCTTCTGATCCACACGCATTGCACAGCTAGCTGTACCAGCAAGCCAAGCTCCCAAACATCACGTGGCCTCTACATGCCTTGCCTCACGTGGGAGTCTGTCTCAGCTGACATCACTGCCAGTCAGCCTGAGTCCTCAGAAGTGGTAAGGAACTGCAGCAAACCACACGCTTTTTCGTGTGTTTCTTTCTATGGAAATGCAGCTCAACTATGCAATGGAAGACGGACCAATCAACACACGTGTCATTAACAAAGAACCTTTCATCATGTGTCCTTTCTACTGCTTTAGCAGAAACATCCTTTGCTTCATGGGTCTGCCTTAGTCTTTGACCTGTGTCCACTTCAGCAAAATGTTCCTTTATTTGTTTGCCCCAGCAAAATGACTTTCCAAAGAAACAGTACATTTCCACTCCAGGAAACCCATTCCTGTAATCTCAGCACTTGGGAGGTGAAGGATCAAGAATTGGGATCATCCTCGGCTACATAGCAAGTTTAAGGACAGCCTGGGCTACATAAAAAAAATTGATCTCTAAGTAAGAAAAATTAATGTACTGGTCTGTGTATACAATAGGATATTACTCCCCCCCCCAGAGAAATGAAATTGTTGATAGATATACGACGTGGATGAATCATGAAAACAGGCTTTTAAGGGCTTAAAATGGGCACATTTCTGTCTCTTAAAAGAGATTTCATAAAATGCCAACCATTCCATATTTTGAGAGTTGTTTTTGCTCTAAGCCTTGCCCTGGTCTTACCTAGTTCCAGCTTGGGTTTCATTCACAGACACCTGCGCATCTCCCTTATTCTCAGAACATTCTCTCAAGCTGCAACTGCCTATACTGGGAATATTTGCGCCCTGAAAAAAACCTGCCTTTTCCGGTTACTGGGAAAACACAGAGCAAAGCGAGGCAAGAACCCTATGTGGCAGCCATACTGGTGTCCTCAGGGGTCACATACAGGATGTGTGAGTTTTCTTTCTTTTTAAATTGTTTTTAATTTTTTCATGTAATATGTTTCGATCATATTCTTTGCCCTTCCCCAAGTTCCCCCAGGACCTCCCAACCTCCCCGGCTCCCTAACTTCATTTTTTTTTCTCTCACTCTAGAAGAGTGAAATAAAGAAAGAAAGACAAAAATACCAAACTATTACAGACAAACCATGGAGTCCGTGACCACGAGGCCTGACCCTGGAGTGTGGTTTTACAGGGGACGCCCTTAACAATATGTTCTGCAGCTTTCCGTTTCTCCTTCATTTCCTTAGTAGGTTTCTCTGTCTCCACGTAACCTTGAAAACGTGTGTTGACCTGAATTCTCTTCTTAGCCGTCCTTGTTGATCCCGGGTGACTCTTCATTCAGATCTGTGGCCTGGGTCTGTCCACGCTCACTGAGATGCTTTCTAACAGTGGAGTCTGTTTGCTCCCTTGCATGTCTCAGAGCAAGAGATGCTGTAAAGATCACCTCAGGAGCTCATAACCGCTTCTCGTGGACTTGAGTGCAGCAAGGTGAAGGGATATTTTTGAAAGAAATGTCACCATTTGAGGGGCATAAGAAGATGAGATAATAGTTGGTGGAAAGAGCCTGTATTAGTGACTTTCTCTGCTGTGGCAAAATATCTAACCAGAGCGACTTAAGGCTTTGCTTTGGTTCTCGGGCCAGCATGGCGGGTAGCTGGAGCTACCTGTCACAGCCTCAGCCAGGAAGCAGAGACAAGTGATGCTCAGCTCACTTCCTCTTTATTCAGTACAAGCCCCCAGGAAATACGGCGGTGCCCGTGGGGAAAACCTTTCACCTCATTTAACTAATTCCTCACATGTGCCCTGAGGCCAGTCTCCCAGGTGGTTCTAGATCCCGACAAAAGGACAGTTTTCTCCTGTGACTGGGTGGACTGTGTCAATATGGTGCTACTTCAGGTTCCCCCCCCCCACACACACACATAAAGATTTGAGTCCACGCTGCTGGAACAGTAGCAGCGCTGAGGCACAGTGACAACTCCTAACAGGGATCTGACATTGCCCTGTTGAACAGACTAGAAGGATGTGACAGACTCGAAAGTGTGAAGAGCATTTGTGTGTGTGCCTGTGTAAAAACACCCCGTCTCCCTTCCTGGTCCCCATGAGTCTTAAGATGAGGATACGGGTATGTTTTGAGTGACAGTCCCAATTTGTTCTGCTCTTTGTGTGTGTCCATGTAGTAATCCATTCCTACAGTGTTCTAGAATTGGCCAGATGCATTAGCCAGTGAGACACAAGCCACCACATAGGAAGTGCTTGCACAGGAAGGTTTGCCCTCCCTTTATGTTTTAGCAAATCCTATGAGCATTGTCATCTGAAAGAGCCCAGACCATAGGGCTGGATGCTGCCCCACCGCACACCATCTACTTACCAGACCGTTGATCCTTTGGCCACCAACTGACCACAGATTCCTGAAATACTTTGTGGTACTACAAATCGCCATTCTATCGGGGTCCAGCATAGGCTGCCTGTCCACAGAGTTATAAGCAACTGAATGATTGTGTAAACCACTGAGGTTATACAGCATTGATATACAATAACTTATAAATACCATCAGTGCAGATGTGATCTCCCCAGGTACTAGTATATGCATAACCTAAGGTATTATTATCTTTCTATCACCTGAACTTCCCAATCTCAGACCTAGAGTGTTCAAACCTGAGCCCATCGTCCCCCATGCCACCACCAGATCACTCTCCCCGAGTCCATCCCACAGAGGCGAGGCTGGCAGCAAGTTCATGGCTGGTGCCTCACACAGTGTCGTGGTCACTGCTTTGTACAGTTCCCCGCCTCCTTCACCCCACCTCGGTGTGTGAGGCACCCACTCACTTCTTGGAAATCATTTCATAGTTGGTACTGCTTACACTGTGTCTCTTTCGTAATTCAGGTGCCACAAGGATAGCTTTAGGAGACCTTTAAGGGGTCATCAGGTCATAAGGGTGCCTCCTGCACAACTTGAATTAGGTGCTGTCTTGGTGCTGTTGTGTGATCAAATGTCCTGACAAAAGCAGCTTAACAAAGGAAGGGTTATTTTGGCTCACAGGTCAAGGCACAGTTCTTCATGGTGGGGAATTCAAAGCAGCAGGTCACACCCACAGTCAGGAAACAGCAGTGGCTGCTTCCTAGTGCTTAGCTCTTTCTCCATTTTAGTCTAGTTTAGTTTTTCAGACAGGGTCTCACTATATGGCCCAGGCCAACCTGGAACTCACTATATAGCCCAAGATGGCCTCACTACATAGACCAGGCTGGCCCTGAATTTACAGATATCTGCCTACTGAGTGCCAGGATTAAAGACGTGGACTACCATGCCCAGCTTTTTTTTTTTTTAAGGACTTATTTTTATTTTAGGTGTATGTATGTATACACACCATGTCTGTGCCAGCAGAGAACACTGGATCCCCTGGAATTGGAGTGATGGATAAGTGTGAGCCAACATGTCAGTTCTGGGAACAGGACCACAGTCACTTGTCTTTCCGAAACAGCAGCTCTTAACCAGTGATCCACCTGTCCAGCCCCTCTGCCCTGCTTTGTCTTTTGACAAGGTCTCTCAGTGAACCTGGTTATTGTTTTGGGCAGACTGTGTATGAGAAGATGAGAATCCCGTTTTGGTTAGTTATAGGCCCTTCTGTGCTTAAGAGCACTTATCAGACATACTTGTCTAAGGTTGAATATAGAAGCAAACAGTATTTTTTACCTGATGAAAGATTGGAGGCTGCACCTAGTTTCTCTTATAGCACAAGAAAACCTAACAACGAGCGAGCGTTCAGAGAATGTCAGAGCTTGAAGACACCATAGTGATGAAGTCCTTTATAAGTCTAACCTCAAGAGTGTGTGCTTCAGTTGTCTCGGGTCACACAGATCAAGGGAAGAATGTGGACCACTACTGGAATCTAATTTACGCTCCCCTTGAATTGGGATGGGGGAATTTCGCTACAACTTGTCCATGGGAGGTCACCTTTCCCACTGCTCTTCTGGTGTTAATTCCAGGCGCTGTTTTGAACAACCCAATCATTGCGCCTCCAAAGAAGGGGGCGTTGTAGAAACACGAGTTCGAGCCATGGGCTCCGGGAAAGTAGGGTGCCCACATATCCACCCAGAACTATGCTGCTTTCTCTGACAAAGTTTTTCTAAAATCTGACTGCGAGGCCAAAGCGCGTGCGGTGGCTGGGATGAAGTTGGGAGCTGCTGTTTCCTTGGGGAGCCTGGGGCTGGGCGTGCAGAGGGGCGTGGAGCCCGGGGTCCTGGGGCCTGTAGGGCAGAGAGTAGCCCGGGGCACAGAGGAGCTCGACTCAGATTTGGAGGGTTTGGGGTCTTGGAGGGTGGCAGGGAGCCCAGAGCAGGACATTGCGCCCTTGCGTCCTGCACAGGTTGCGCAGAGCCAGCGAGTCTTGGGCCTCGGGAAGCGCGGAGCCCGAGCTGCGGGACGCGGGCAAGAGACGCAGGGCCGGGGGTACTGGGCCTTGGAGGGCGCGGGGTGAGTGCAGGGCCTGGCGGACACGGCTCCGGAGCGCAGCGCAGCCTGCCAGCCGGGCCGCGGCCCTGAAGCCCCGTGCGGGTGCGGGTGAGGGTGCGGGGCTCCGCGCGCCCTGGGTCCCCGCCCCCGAAGCCCGGCCCCGTGCTGGGCTGTGGAGCACAGGCAGGGCGGGGAGGCCTCGGGGCCGCGCCACGTCCCCCGAGCGCCGCTGCAGGCCGGGGGCTTTTGTGTCCGCGGAGGCCGCGTCTCCCCCGCGCGCGGGCGGAGCGCAGCGCAGCGCGGCCCAGGGCGCGCGTCTTCTCCCGGCCGGGCGCGGGCGCCGCCCCCAGGCCGCGGCCCTGAGCCCGGCGGAGCCCAGCTGAGCCCCGCGAGCGCACAGAGCCCCGAGGCCTCGGCCGCCTCCTAAACTTTTCAAAGTCGGCCCGCGGCCGGGCCGGCCTGGGCTCCGAGCTCGGCCGGGAGGACTCCAGGGACCAGGAGGAGGACCCGGAGGACCAAGAGGAGGAGGAGGAGGAGGGGCCGCCGCATCAAAGACACCGGCTTCCCGCGGCCCGGGGGCGAGCCATGCGCGGCGGTCGGTAATGTCAGCGGAACAGGACAAGGAGCCCATCGCGCTGAAGAGAGTTAGAGGTAACCGAGCCAGGTTGGGAGGACTCGGGGAGCGCGGGCCCATGGGGAAGCCACCGGGGCGGCCCGGGCCTAAGTGCGCGGCCCCAGGCGCGCGGGGTCCCCACTTTGTGTGCAGACGTGAGGCGATCAGCATCCCTTCCTACCCGACTCCTCTCCTGCTTCCCACCACACAGCACAATAGACACCTCGGGGGCGAGAAAGAGACACCCGTGAACAATACCCACCCCCCAGAAAACTAAGTTGCACTACCAGAGAGTTGAGGCGCTTTGAGGAGTCACCTCCCTCCAAAAGGCAAACACAGATTCACTATATTTTCCTTTAGTTTAGGGAGAGGAACTAGATACATTCAGAAGGCGTTTTCTTTATTAACCAATAAGATTAAGAATCAAATCATACAAAACCAGCTTCCTGCATCATTGGTTTTCTTGCTTGCAAACTAGTGAGGAATGTGAATACCTTACTGTCTCAGAAAAAACCAGAGAGAACGATGTACTGAACAAAAGGTACAGCATGTAAGTTTAAAACACACACTACCAAATACCATCTGGGAATATGGGGATACCTGCCAGCTCTTACTTGCAGCTCTGGCTGGGTTTCTAGGTCTGGGAGTCTCAAAGTTTGTACATTGTGCAAATATTTGTTGAACATGTACTGTGTACTAGGTACCGTTCTTGGCACGGGTTAAAACAGTGAATAAAGAATGTAGATGTTCTTCACACAGGAGCGCACCACTCAGGAAGCAATATACACGTTAAAGTACTGTGCAAAATACCAAAGCAGGGGATTCGGGTAGAAAAGACCAATGGGGAGGGGAAGTAGGAGTGTGTAGGTGATCAAAGGCTCACCTGGAAGATGGGCTGAAAGGAAGATGGCACAATTCCTGTCATACCTGGGAGGCAGGGAGGGAGGCACTCCAGGCAAAGGGAACCAGAGATGCAGGGGTTTGGTTCAGGTTTGCCTGTGTCTCCAGGCAGTGTCAAGGAAGCTATGGTAACTGTGGCAAGGTGAACCCAGACAGCCAGGTATGGTGGGCTGAGGGCAGGTGAGTGTGTTTTGAGAGTCATTAAGACTTTGTCTTCTGCCTGATGTAGTGGGCAGGCCTTTAGTTCCAACACGGCAGAGGCAGAGGCAAGTGGATGGCTGTCTGTGAGTTTGAGGCCAGCATGATCTATACTAGTGAGCTCCAGTCCAGCTAAGGCGTCATACTGAGACCCTGTCAAAAAAGAAAAAAGAAAAGAAGGAAGGCAGACCGACAGATTTTGGCCTTTGCTCTGAGATGAAAACTGGACAGTTTTTCAGAAAAGCAGTGATGGGGTTTCTAAGGGGTTTGTCTGGGTGTTGTGTACAAAAGAAGACAGAGGGAAAGGCTGAAGCAGGCAGGCTACTGCCCAATCTTTCCATCAAAAAAAAAAAAAAAAAAAAAAAAAGATAAGGTGCACATAAATCAGCAAATTTCCATGTGACTTATGGACATCCCTTGGTGTTTTGGCTCAGTCTAAGCAGAGTGCACATGACTGAAGTGCCTCAGGACACCGGTGGTGTGGCATCCAGAAGGTGTTCTCTCAAATGTTTAGGTAGAATCCCCTTTTTCTAGAGCTTGGAGGATGGTTAAGTTCAAATAGTACCTGCATCCAGGTTCCCAGAACTTCAAGAAATGTCAGGTGGGTGTGGCAGCTCTCTGGTCACTCCAGCAGGTAGAAAGGAAGACGAGTGATCCCCAGAGCAAGATAGACTCTGATTCAGTGAATGTGGGTTTCAGGGAGAGATCCTGCCAGAACACATAAGTCGGAACGAAATGAAGAGCCCACCTCTGGCCTCCACGTGCACATAAGTAGGAAGGAAAGGAGAAATGGACTTTTTAGATACTGAAGCAAAAGTTTTTAACTTAGAGCAGAGCATCGCTTTTAAAGGCTTGATGTCTGACCACCTTTCCTTTGGTAAATTTTTGCTGTGTTGTTATTTATTTTATTTGTTTTGAGACAGAGTCTTACTGTGTCACCTTGGCTATCCTGGAACTGACTATGTAGACCTGGCTGGCCTGGAACTTACAGAGATCTGCTTGCCTTTTCTGGGAGTGCTGGGATTAAGGATCTGCACCACAATATTCCAGCTGGTGAAATATGTGATTCTGTGTTGTTTGTTATTAAGACTTGCCAAGGCCATTAAGGAATAGACCCTTCTGAGATGCACTTTTCCCCTGGGATTTTTGCAATAGGAGTTTGCCTATTATTATAAATTGCTTTGGGATTTACAGAAAAGCAACAGCTCTCGGGTTTGTATCTTTGATCTTAGCTGTCGGTCCTGACTAAATGTAATGTTAATTAAAATGTGTTAGTATTTGATAGTGTGGCCAAGAACAGAGATAATCCTTCATATTGCTGTGTTTGCAGCCATGGCTCAATTTTCAGCTCAAGAATATTCTAAGAGTTAAATCCCAA
Organism: Micromys minutus; assembly: GCF_963924665.1. Taxonomy (NCBI): domain Eukaryota; kingdom Metazoa; phylum Chordata; class Mammalia; order Rodentia; family Muridae; genus Micromys; species Micromys minutus. The sequence continues at coordinate 6,617,579 of NC_137956.1, forward strand.
AATACAAGAAAACACATAGCCAATTTTTTACATCGTGAAGAGTATCTTTATAATAACTCATTACTAAACACTGATTTATTTTTCAGAAATTTTTGGATTGGTTCATAATCCATAAAAGTTTTGTGTTCCTTTTTTGTTTTGTTTTGCTTTGCTTTGGGCTTTTTATCTGTTTGTTTCTTTTGCCTTTGAGACAGGGTTTTTCCGTGTAGCCCTGGCTGTCCTGGAACTCACTGTGTAGACCAGGCTGGCCTCAAGCTCACAGAGGTTGGCCTGCCTCTGCCTTCTGAGGCAGAGTGCTGGGGTTAAAGGTGTGCACTACCAATGCTTGGCTGGCTTTGTTTTCTTTTTTAAATAGGTTCATATCATGTGGTTCGGTTGTTTCAAACTCCAGGTGGACCCCTGCCTCAGCCTTCAGAGGCAGAAACTGCAGGCATGCACCAACACCCTGCTTCTATCTGAGCTTTCCGAGGCACAATACCATTGAAATTAGATGCCCTGGAACTCTTTTTTGTAAATTATTTAATTTTTGAGACTGTTTGCCAGATGTATCTTCTGTGGGGTGTAGACTGTTGAGCAGAGCTTCTCAGGGTGTACTCACACACTTGTTTTTCCTAGACCTTTGTAGTAGGGTTGTGTATATTTCATGTGTATTGAAAGATTTCGTTAAATTCTTGACATAGGATAATAAGATGTGTATACATATGTGCGTATGTCATATTTATACATATTTTAATGAAAATGAATTGTTTTATGAAAGGAGATTTATTTTATTTCAAATTATGTGTTTATGTGAAGAAGAGGTACCTGTGCATGTGAGTGGTGCCAGTAATCTTAAGACTAGGAGGGCATGTGATGCCATGGCGATGAAGTTACAGTTGTGAGCATGTGATGCCATGGCGATGAAGTTACAGTTGTGAGCAGCCTGGGCATGTGATGCCATGGCGATGAAGTTGCAGTTGTGGGCATGTGATGCCATGGCGATGAAGTTACAGTTGTGAGCAGCCTGGGCATGTGATAGGAACCAGACTCCCATCTTCTGCAAGAGCAGGATGTGCGCTAAACCACAGAGCCACCTTTCCAGAACTGTAAATGAATAGTCAAGAAAGTAATATAGCCAAGCAGTGGTGGCGCATACCTTTAGTCTCAGCCCTCAGGAGGCACAAGTCTCTGAGTTTGAGGTCAGTGTGGTTTTCAAGAGTTCCAGGGCAGAGAAACCTTGTTAAAAAAAAAAAAAAAAAAAAAAAAAAAAAAGAAGGTAATATAGGGGCTGGAGAGGTGGTTCAGTACTCAGTAGTTCAAAGTACTTACTGCTCTTGCAGAGGACCCAAGTTCAGTTCCCAGCACCCATGTTGGATGGCTTACAAGAGCCTCAAACTCCAGCTCCAGGGGATCCAATGGCTCTGGTTTCCTAGGAGCACCTTCAGTCTTTCACATACATGTACACATGATTTAAAATAATAATAAAATGAATCTTTAAAAAGTAAGTAAGATGGCTTAGCAGGTCAGTGTCTATAGTGTAAGCCCAGTGACCTGAGTTGGAAGGAAGAAAGTTAGAAGGAAGAAAACTGAGTTTTTCATTTGACGGATATGTGTATGCTGTGGGACATCTTACTCCTCCCCACACAATGAGTGAGAAACTACAATAGGTAGAACTCAGGTTTGACAAAAATGAGATGTCATTGACTGAGGACGTTGCTGTAGCATTTTCTATAGATCAAAAAATCATAAAAAGCCAGGTGTGGTGGCCACTTGGCAGGTGGATCTCTGTGAGTTCCAGGTCAGCCTGGTCTACAGAGTGCATGCCAGGACCGTTCAGAACTCCATAGTGAGACCTTGTCTTGAAAAAAAATACAAAAAGGCATCATATAGATTTCCATGAGACCTGGTAGATGGCTCAGTAGTTAAGAGCACTGGCTGCTCTTCTAGAGGACACAGGTTCAACTCTCAGTACACAACCAATGGTAACTCCAGTTCTAGGAGCTCCAGTGGCCTCGTTTGACCTCCTTCAGCACCAGATACATGCCCATGGTGCAAAGACAAACACGTAGGCAAACAATCATATGCATAAAGTAAATAAATGTTTTTTAAATGCTTTAGGAGGAGCTGCGGATATAGTTCCGCTGGGTAGAATATTTGCCTAGATTGTGGGAAACCCTGGGTTTGAACCCAGCTTCAGATAAACTGGATGAGGGGCACACGCTTTTAACCCCGGCACTTGGGAGAGAGAAGCAGATTGATCTCTGTCTAAATAGTGAGTTCCTGGACAGCTGGGGATATTAATGGAGAGGCCTGTCTCCAAAAACCAGAGAGAGGAAGTGAGAGAGGTGTCTCAAGGTCGTCCATAGTTACAGAGAGTTAAAGGCCGGTCTGCACTAGATGAGACCCTGTCTCTACAAAAAGAACACCAAATAAGAATTTCCGTGGGTGATTAATCTTGAGGGGAAGCCCCAAAAGAATAGAGGAAGAGAAACAAATTCAGAGATGAAGAAGGAGTTGTGAATATTGATGCTTTTGCCAGAGTTAGCAGTAATACAAGGGACAGGGTGACAGAAATGACAGAGAAGTCCTGTAATGTACTAGCAGGAGATGTTGCCAATAGATGATATCTAGTAAATGCCCCGCTGGGATGGATGTATGGAGAATTGGGATTGACATTGGAGAAATAGGGGCAGAAGAGCAAGTGGAAGGACGGAGGGAAAGGTTTCCATGTTTGACATTGGACTGTGTATGGTTCATCACATCATCAGTAATCTGAGTCTGGCTGTAAGTCTGTTGACTCAACCCCTCCCACCCCCAACCCCCCCCCCGCCCCCACCTCCAGCATTTTCCAGTGTATACAAAGAATATACCTGACAGGGCTTGTAACTTAAGCCAACCACTTATGTCAGAAACAGAGACCTGGAAATCGTAGGTAAACAGGTGAATGCTAATTAACATCTTGGGAACAGACAGGCTTACCTGAGAGAACAAAGAGCCTTGAGGTCACAGGCATTGCAAATACTGACATTTGGAGACAGGTGGAGAATACAGAAGCTGTCAGAGAAGGAATGCTGGGAGGATGTCACACGCAGAGGAAGAAGAGTGCACTTCTCAGGGACACACAGATGAAGCTTGATGTTTTAAAGGACATTTGTTCTGTAAAAGAATAAATTTGGTGGCGCATGACTTTAATTCGAGCACTTGGGAAGCAGAGGCAGGTAGATCTTTGGAGTTTGAGGCCAGCCTGGTCTACAGAATGATTCTAGGACAGCCAGGGCTACACAGGAAAACCCTGTCTTGAAAAACAAAACAAGATGTATGCATTATTATGTGGAAGCATGAATACCTGTGTGAATTTATGTGCATTCCATGTGTGCAGAAGGCCTCAGAGGCAAGAAGGCGGCTTTGGATCCTCTGGAACTAGGGTTATAAGCAGTTGTGAGTCAGCACATGGGTGCGGAGAATGGAAACCAGGTTCTCTGAAAGAACAGCCAGGGCTCTTACCTGCTGAGCCCCCCCCCCCCCCCCCGTGTGTGGCCTTTAGGTAGAGTCTTTTTTGCTTGTATTTTGAGACAGTATTTACTCCACGTATCCCTGGCTGTTCTGGAATTAGCTCTGTAGGCCAGGCTGGCGTCAAACTCACAGGGATCCTCCTGCCTTTGTCTCCCGAGTGCCTGGCTCTGCTCCCCGAGTGCTAAGATTAAAGGTGTTGCCAGCTGGTGAGTAGAGTCTTATTATACAACATGGGCTGGCCTAGAATGTACTGTTTGGATCAGGCTGGCCTTGAACTCACAGAGATCTGCCTACCTCTGCCTCCTGAGTGCTGAGTCATGCCACCACCCCACCCAGCTGGTGGTCATAACCCTGGATAGTCTGGAATGCTGTGTAGATAAGACTGAGGCTGGCCTCGAACGCACAGATACCCACCACCTTCTGCCTCTGGAGTGCTGGGATTCAAGATATGTGATGTCTTCGCCCAGATAGAACTTAAAAAAAAAAAAAAAAAGATTTATGTCTGTGTGTCTGATTCTGTCTCCCTCCCTCTCTCTAGTCTCCCTGCCCCCATCCCTGAGTGTGTGTGTGTGTGTGTGTGTGTGTGTGTTGTATGCACTCTCTCACACCTGTCCTATGATGCAGGACAGCAGTATTGCTTCACCTGTGGAGCCGTCTCTCCAGCCCTCTGCATTCTGCCTTTAACATGTTGACATGTAGTGGAGGCTCCGTTACATGGCTGCAGGCAGAAGCAGGGAGAGCTAGACCAGTGTTGTGGTAAATATTAATACATTTTTATTATTAATAACAACCGGATCCCATGTGTACAGCTCTGCGCTGGCTTCGGCCCTCTCTGACCTGGGTGATTGCTCCCATGTTAGTTCCGGCACCGTAGGGCCATATGGAACCCTGCACTAATTTATCTCAGTGGTTCCATGCTGGCCCCCAGGGTGCCCTCTGACCTGGGCAGTCCGAGAGCCCTTCCAGAGTGGCACCTCGCCAGGCTGCTTTCGCTCACAATTCCCCTGCCGGGCTGTTACCACGCCAGGCACACATCCGTAGTGTGTGGAAGGTCCTGTGCACCTTCCCTTGAGTCAGTTGAGTAGCCATATGAAAGGACACAGCACACAATACCTGAGATTCAATTGACAAGATATAATTTCTCATCTAGACAGCACAAAATCCTGTACACACCCATCCCTTAAATATTCATAACAACCTGTATCTGTGCTCAGAGAATGTTTACATCTGCCTCCATGTTACTCCCAGCTCCTCCTCCTCCTCCCTCCCTCCCTCCCTCCCTCCCTCCCTCCCTCTCTCTCTCTCTCCCTCCCTCCCTCCCTCCCTCCCTCCCTCTCTCTCTCTCTCTTCTTTCCCATCCTTTCTTCTCGTCTTATCTTGTACCTGCCTTCCTGCATAAAGACATCATCATACAGACCAGAATCAAGAAGAATAAGTGGAATCTTAAAGGCCAACCTAGTGATCTACTTGTGCCAGTAAACCCTTTCCCTTGAGGCTTCTCTGCCTTCAGAGTGGCACACACCTGTGACCCTCAGAAGGCTGAGGCAGGAGACTCTTCAGTCCCATGCTAGACTCAGCTACCTGTTTGTCTCAAAACAAAACCCTTGAGCCCTGGGAGATGTTTCCACTCAAACAGTAACAGTGTCAGTCTGAGACATACAAGGTGCTCTTTTTCCAGCAGCTGAGATGTGTCCCCTGTTTACACGCAATATGGTCACAGTCTCCTTATTTGAACCCACTGCCTCCCTAACCTTTCCCAAACTGATTCTTCAGATAAGGTTTCTCTTTGGTTATTGCAAAGTCCTGGGTTCCCCCTTTGCACATATTTATCCATCTGTACAGCTGCTTACAGTGGCAACTGCCATAGCTGAGTACCAATGCACTGCCAGGTGATGACTCTGTTTCTCTCAGTCACCCTATTGGCTAGTTGTTATTTCAGTAGGGCTTATGTTTATGAAGCTGATGCTGGCATGGAGAGATGCCCGGTGGTTAAGACAGCATCTGATCCCTTGCATTACAAATGGTTGTGAGCCATCGTATGGGCGCTATATGGATCCTCTGTAAAAACATGTGCTCTAAACCGTTAAACCATCTCTCCAGCTAGCACCCTCTTTTTATTTATTTATTTATTTATTTAGATTTATTTATTTTATATATGTGAATACACTGTCTCTGTCTTCAGACACACCAAAAGAGGGCATCAGAACCCATTACAGATGGTTATATAAGAACCACCATAAGGTTGTTGGGAATTGAACTCAGGACCTCTGGAAGAGCAGTCAGTGCTCTTAACTGCTAAGCCGTTTCTCTAGCCTGCACCCTCTTTTAATATGGGTTCACACTGTGTAGGCCCAACTATCTTTGAACTTACTATGTAGACCAAGCTGGTCTCGAATTCACAGATAGCAGATCCCCCCACCACACACACTAACAACAACAACACAGTACATAAATAAATACATGATTTGGTTTTGTTTTTTTTTTTTGAGGATTTTCTGCATTGGTTCTGAAATTTGCTCTGTAGACCATTACAGATATCTGCTTGACTCTGCCTCTAGAGTGCTGGGATTAAAGGCATTTGCTACCAATGCCTGGCTACGTTTATTTTTTAAAAGATATACTTTTATTTTATATGTGTGTATATATATTGCCTACATTTATGTATGTGCCTGGTGCTGAGATCAAAGAAGCATGTACCACCACACTCAGCTTATAAATAACTAAATGTAATGAAAAAACTTTAAAAAGACAAACAAAAGTGGGAGGAAATCTAAAATCATATCTTCAACTTCCAAAGCAGAGAGTTAATTCATCTAAAAATGAAAAAAGTCCTGGGAACATAGCCCAACAGTAGAGTATTTGTTTGGCATGTGTAAGGCCCTGAATTCAATCCCAGCACCATTTAAATAAATAAAATGTAAGGACAAAATGCAACGTTCCCAATTTAATTATCTTTTTTAGTAGTGTTCACATTTTTAAATTTATTTTCCATTTAATGTACATTGGTGTTTTGCCTGCATGTATGTATGTGTGAAGGTGCCAAACCCCCTGGAACTGGAGTTGCAGACTGCTGTGTGTGTGCACTGGGAACTGAACCTAGGTCCTCTGGCAGAGCAGCTAGTGCTGTTAAACAGGAACTAATTCTCCAGCCCTGAGGTAATATATATATTTTTCCTTAAACTCTAGAGCAGTGGCTCTCTCAGGTTGGAGGAGTTGTCTACGACCATAGGAAAACATAGAACATCACAACAGTAGCAACATACAGTAGTCAGTGTAACAACAAAAATAATGGTTGGCTCACCACAGGAGGAGGAACTGTACTGAGGAGTCACAGCAGTAGGTGTGGAACCACTGCCTTACAGGATTCTTTTTAAAACTCTCGTGAGCTGGAGTGTGTGTGACTCAGTTAACAGTGTTTGCTTAGCGTGCGGAAGCCCTGGATTCCATTTCCAGCATCGCCAGCACTGCCTAGGTCCAGAGTCCTGACACTGCCTGTACTCCCAGCACTGGAAAGGTGAAGGCAGAAGGATCACAAACTCGAGGTCATCCTTATCTACATGGTGACTTAAAGGCCAACCTGGGTTACATAAGCCCTTATCTCAAAAAGAAAGTAAAGGAAAAATAAAAATAAAAAGGAAAAATTCCCTTAATAAAGAAAACACTACGGGTTGCTTTCTTTTAGTTCTATGGTGCTTGTGAAATTCAAATTTTAATACCATTTCTTCAAAACTATTGTCTTGTGAGGCTGGTGAGATGGCTGCTCTTCTAGAGGACCAGGTTGGAGTTCCAGCATCCAAGGGAGGGCTCCCCGCTGTCTGAGACTTCAGTTCCAGAGGATCTGATGCCCTCTTCTGGCCTCTTTACACACTGCAGGCGTGTGTTGCACAGATGTACATATGAGCAAAAATGTTTTTAAAAAGATTAAAAAATAGTGTTGATTTTCTGAAAGTATTACTGTGTGTTCATCTGTATACACAGAAGAAAAACAGATCCACCAGCAGCAAGCTGGGCATCTGAGGTGAGTTAACCTCATGGTTGTGTCTGGCTGGTGGGACTTGAGATGCTTTTCAGTCAGTGTCTGATTTGGAGACAGAAACCACACCAGGTTTCTACAGCCATTAACTGATGGCAAATGTAAGTGCCCATAGTAGGGTATTATTATTGGAGACAACCATCATCTCTGAAGCTTTCAGAGATGGACTCCAAGAGGGAGGCGTGTGGGGTATAACCCAGACTTCTGAGAAAATTATACTACATGGGCTGATACTCCTGCCTTGACTTGGAGGAGAGGGTTGAAGTTTGGATTATATCAGATTATAATATCAATTTTTACTTACATCATTTAAAAGAATAGTATGAAAAGTCTTGAGGACTTTGTAGTCAGTAAGATCTATTGGCAAAGACTTCTTTTCTAATGTCTCAGCCAGTCTCCGAGCTGTTCTCACATAGCAGGATCAGCACATACATTTCCTGTCCTGTTGATCTCACCAACTGCACATTTTAAACCATTTTTTGGAGATATCAGATTCTCCTCCTACTCTATGAGCATTTCCTTCAAAGTCCTGGTAGGTCTTTTTATAATGGCTTAACCTATTGGACTGTAAGCTATCTCCAGAATCTGCTTCATGCAGTAATGTCCGTTAAATTGTTGTATTTTAATGGACATGTATGTCTGAGCATCATCAGTTTTAATCTGTGAAGGCATCTCCAGGATAGCCATCATCTCTAATAACTGTGCAATCTCAGAGTCATCCCCCTCAGAACTCCAGGCAGAAGTCCATTGGAACTCCAAACATGTACCAGTGGTGCTGTGTACATATTCCAGTTCTCCAGATTCTATAAAATAAAACACACAATCCACTGCTTGGCATTTAGTTCTGCATAAGCAGAACCTGGATTCTTAATTCAATACATTGCATCTCGATGGACTGCCATTCAAAGTTCTCAAGCCCCTGTGGGGCTTCTGGTCTGGAACTATGTTTTTTGATGTTCGTGTGAGTTCCAGATTGGGTTCTTTTGAGATTTAAAGATTTTAACATCTGTTTTATGGTCTCTAATTTAGTATCTCATTTCCCAGTCTGTTCTTTCTCCAAGTCTGTCTTACTCTGATGTCTCCCAGAGATGGCATACACAACTATAATCATTGACAAGATAACCACTTGTATGCTGGTGAACAAAGCAAGATCTTATTGAATCCAGAAGCATTGTATTGTTGTGTTTCCCTTCATCCCAAATGTAGAAAACATTTTTTCTTTTATAATTTCAAAACTTCTCCCTAAAGACTTTATTTTCTTACATTTAAGTTAAATTTTTTCTATGATTTTTTTTTAATATTTAGCTTCCTTTCTCTTTTATTGTTCTTTAAACTCAATATCTATCAGTTAGACTCTTGGAACTTTTTAGTTTGTATCTTGTGCTGTGTGAGCCTTACCCCAGCTAGTTCACCTGGTAGAGCATGAGACTATTAATCCCATTTAATCTTATCCCCAACTAGGTTACAAATAAATGACCCTCAGACTATGGTTATTTTATTTGGCTTTGACAATTCCTGGGAGGATCACCCCCAATCTACTTTTCTAGCTGGCCTGGCTGCCTCCCCAGCGGTGCACCCCAGATACCTGCTGTTTCTCCTGACCATGTGCTCATGGTTCCTCTCCCCTCATGGCAGCTTCCTCCTCTCTCTTGTTCTTTCTCCTCACCTCTCTCCTCCAACCAGGTCATTCCAAAACCACCTACCTCCAATCCTTTCAGTAATTGGATGTAGCCAATTTTATTTAACCAATAGTATTAAATCAAGGAACAATATTTAAACAACAAAAGCTTGTAAACCGGAGAAATAACTTATAGGCCTAGACCTTAGAGTATAGAATTTAGCATTACAATATATATAGTAAGAGACCAAACCTAGACAATCAAGGGTCAGGAGGGTGGGGGTTATCCTTAGACTACTTCATCCTGATTAAAGGCACCTTCAGTGTCAGGGTATTATCTGAGGCCTCTGGTCTTATATTTAAAGGCTGATAATCCTGTAATAGCAACTGATTAAAAATCTGGCTAGAAATTTTTCCAATCTGTTGTTGAAGAAATCTAGACAAGTAGATTATGAGATGGGTTATAGTTAGATTTAGGAAAAGAAGGAAAGGGGGGATTAAGAAAGGCAGTGTCTAATTCCATATTGGACTGTCAAATGATCCACTGTCCCGAGGCCATTCGTTGGGGGGTTTTTGGAGATCTGTCTGGAGATGTCAGATCTTATCTTTTTCTGTACCTGACTGATTGACATAAAAATCAACATTCTTCCCTGAGGAAAAGGCAAAGAACACCTTCTCCACTGTTAGTAAGTCTAATCATCGCCAGTTTGTAGGGCAACTGCAGCCAGTGAGCCTGTTTGACCCTAGAGAGTGAGGATCATCTGAGCCACCTGTTGGAGATCCTGGATGAACTGAGAGAAAAACTGATAGTAGGAGACTGATAGTAGGACTGCTCTTGCAGAGGTCCTGAGTTCAATTCCCAGCAACTACATGGTGGCTCATAACCCTCTGTAATTGTAAGATCCAAATAGAGTCTTATCTATTTAAGGCTCCCATGAATGAGACAAGAGATCGGGGATTGATGCAAAAGCAAGATTTTTATTAGTCCAGTGCACTGGGGTGGCCGACATCCAGAGAGGCAACCCCAAAAGTCTGTTACAAGCAGTTTTTATACTTTTTAGGGTACAGGTTACATCAGCAAGGTTATAATTTAAATTCATTGGCTAAGCGTATTGGCCTTTAAATCTTTTGGTTAGTGAGTATATGACAGGCCATGGGACCAGAGGGTCAGGTGACCACCAGCCAATAAATTCTGTGTTTTTCAAGAATGTTCCTGCTCCTTCTATGAACTGTGGGTGGAGAATGGAACTTGGCCTAGCCTTGACCTGAGGCAGTAAGTGTAAAGCTAGCAAAAGCTCCTAGGGTCCTTCATAATGGGATCTGATGTCCACTTCTGGTGTGTCTGAAGACAGCTACAGTGTACTCAAAAACAAAATAAATGAATCTTAAAAAAAAAAAAAAAAAAAAAAAAAAAAAAAAAAAAAAAAAAAAACCCTGATAGTAGGCAGTTAGGGACATCATTAGTCCTGCTGTCCCAGTGGCGCTGCCAGCGGTCATACCCAAGTCGCCAAGAAGGGGTAAGACCTGAACCATTCATTTGTCATGTCACACCAGTTTAAACTTTGTAATGGGAGCAGGCGAGGGAGCTCCTCCAGGTACCACCCCCAATTTTGGGGAAAGGAACACCAGAGCACAAATTCCAAAATCCAAAGTGGACAGGCAGCAGAAAACTTGAGTGCCGCAGAGGATTGATTGAGGAGTTGTGAATGTTTGAACATGAGGGCTGGGTGGTAGTGCTCAGGGTCAGGGTATTATCACAGTCTGAGGAATACAGGGTGCCCGTAAAGCGTGTTCCCAAGGAGCTGAACCAGTCTGTGATAGCCCAGAGAAAGGTGTAGGAGGAATAAGGAGTGGGTGTCTGGCTGGGAGTAGCTAATGGACTATGATGGTGGTCATGAGTTTGACTCGGGAAAGACATACATTCAACACTTTCCAAAGTGACCAGGCAGAGTGTTACTGTTATTCAGAGAGAACAGGCGTGGGAGGGGGGAGCCCCAGTGAAGGAGAGATGGATAAGAGAGGAACTGAATTAGCCTTTGACAGCCTGAATCAGAGAAATTCCTGACCCTATTAGGATGGGCTGCTGGTCACAGGCTGGGGTCTCCTGGATGTTAAACATTCATTTGTAAGAGCTACACTGGACAGGTGGAGATAGGAAGACACAGAGGAGGAGAGAGCAGGTTTAGACATAAAAATTTTGTTTTAGAATAAAGGGGAAAAACTTGTTCAGTGGCAGAGTTGCTGAATTGTAATGAGGGCACACTGTTTGTAATAATAGAGTGAGGCTTTAATAAGATCTGTCTGTGGAGCAGAGAGGAAAGGTCAAAAAAAAAAAAAAAAAAAAAAAAAAAAAAAAAAAAAAAAAAAAAACAAACTCTGAGGGCAAGGCCCGCCTGCTCTACAGAGTGCGTTCCAGGACAGCCAGGGCTACACAGAGAAACCCTCTCCTGAAGAACAAAACAAAACAAACACACAAAGAGAAAGTTCTGCTCTGTTGTTGGGTTTAGTTTGAGACGGGCTCTTACTCTGTAACCCAGGCTGGCTTGAAACCTACCTCAGACTTCAAATTCTGGGATTATGGGTATGGCCCGGCTGCACGGTTCTTTTAAAAGCATGAAGAGATTCTAGGTTTGTTAAATGTTTATCTGTGTCTGCTGACATGATCATGTGGGTTCTCCTCTATGCTAAAATAAGTTACTGTGGCTTGATTTTCATCTGTTGAGCAAAGCTTGTGTTTCTGGTAGAAATCCTGCTGTATCAGGATGTGGTCTTAGGTGTACTACTGACCTCAGTTGAAAGCATTGCATTGAAATGATTTCTGTCATTATTTCCTTCCTTCCTTCCTCCCTTCCTTCCTCCCTCCCTTCCTTCCTCCCTTCCTCCCTTCCTTTCTTCTTCCTTTCTTTCTCCCTTCTTTCTCTCTTTTCTTTTTAAGATTTATTTATTATATGTAAGTACACTGTAGCTGTCTTCAGACACATCACAAGAGGGCATCAGATCCCATTACAGATGGTTGTGAGCCACCATGTGGTTGCTGGAATTTGAACTCAGGACCTCTGGGAGAGCAGCCAGTGCTCTTAACCTCTAAGCCATCTCTCCAGCCCCTTTCTCTCTTTTCTTCCTTCCTTTTTTCTTTTCTTCTTTCTCCTTTCTTTTCCTTTTTCCTTCCTTCTTCCTTTCTTCTTTCTCTTCTCTCTTCCTTCCTTCCTTCCTTTCTTTTTGTTTGTTTTTTTAAGACAGGGTTTCTCTGTGTACCCCTGGCTGTCCTGGAACTCACTCTGTAGACCAGGCTGTTGAACTCAGAGATCCCTCTGCCTCCCTCCTGAGTGCTGGGCTTAAAGGTGTGCACCACCACCACCACCACCTGGCTAGAAGCTTGAGGATTCTAAGTTTAAGGGCAGACTGAGACACTATCTGAAAATTAAAAACAAAGTCAATTAGACAGACAGACAGACAGACAGAAGGAATGAATGAAAGATGCTAACCAAAAAGCAAACTATGGAGATCATGGAAACATAACTGCAGGAAACAACTTCCACATTCAGGATTTAGTGAACAAAGACAATTGAAATTAGGGTCACTGTAAGCTGGAGGACAGGCGGAACTACCCAGAAGAGTTAAACCCTCAGAGACTCTGAGATTTAGATGCCCTATGACTAGGCTCCTATGTTGAACACTTGGTCCCTAGCCGGGAGTGCTGTTTTAGGAGATTGGGCCTTAAGGGGCTTTGAAAGCTGTATCTGGTCTTCTCTATCTTAACTGCTCTCTGCATCTTACTTTCCTCGAGGTGTAACAGTTCCTCCACCCCTGCCTTAGTGACCCAGTGCATGGACCAAGCAGCTGAGACTGAACGCTCAGCCTCGCCTCTCTCAGGTTATAGCAAGCACTTTCACAAGAAAATAACACAAGTGAAATATAATAGGTGCTGGTTGTTGATGAGATGGCTCAGGGGGGCAAGGTGCTTGCTGAAGCCTACCAACCTGAGTTTCATACCCTGATTCCTCAGTGGAAAGAGAAAACCAATTCTCTCAGGTTGTCATTTGGCCTTCACACGCTGTGGCATGCATTCACCAACCCCCCCCACATACATACACACACATATAAATATATCTTATACAGACTTAAAACACTCATAAGGACAAAACAACAACGATAAAAATCTTTTTAGTGGCCCAAGCCACTAAAAAGCCACATTTCTTTCATCTATTAGGAACCTCAACTTAGGCTAGACTGGGATTGGTGGCTTCGATGCTGAAAAAGAACTTCAGGATTAGTCAGCATGAATTAGAGTTGGGGACTTTATAAAGGTGTATTTTTCAGATTTACCTATTATGTATACAGTATTCTGCCTTTGTGTATGCCTGATCTCATTACAGATGGTTGTGAGCTACCATGTGGTTGCTGGGAATTGAACTCAGAACCTCTGGAGGAGCAAACAGTGCTCTGAGCCATCTCTCCAGCCCCCTATTAAAGTTATCTTTATGTTGAGTTAAATCATGAAAGTTAGGAAAAACGAGGAGCTCAGAAAAAAACTGATGTCATGCCCAAGGGTGGGTAGGTGTGGGCTCCTTAGGAAAGAGTACATCAATTATCTCTGCTTTAGTGACATAAACCACTTTAGAGGCTTTCAAGTTTTGTGTCAGAAGGCTGACTAGAAACCGTTTTGTTTACCCCTTTGTCTTTTTCTTTTGTTGAGTAAAGTTATAGGATGCTCCAGAGATGCCCTGGTTGAGATTAAACTCTGGTGAGATGAAACCCAGGGCTGCTGGAGTAACAGCGGGGTTGAGTCCTGGAGAGCAGGTTTACCACTGGGGAGGAAGCTGACCTTCAGCAGCTGCTATGCTAGATCCTTAGGGGAGCCCCCACTCCCCAGTTTCCAGTCCCTGCAGTTTTCCCTGTCTTTGTATCCTGCCTTAATCACACCACAGTGAGACCTGTGAAGCAGTTTCACCTCCAAGTGGACTGTTACTGGAATGTACTCTTTTTTAGGTGGTGACAGTGGACTGGATGGGTTAGGAGGACCCAATATACAGCTAGGAAGCCCAGATAAGAAGAAACGCAAGGCCAGCACACAGGTATGTTGGCAGTTTTTCAAAGATATTTTTATTTTTAAGATCTGATGTTTTGTTGTTTGTTTGTTTGTTTTAAAGCAAGTGTTTATGTGCATGTGTGTGCTCGAAGGCCCAGGAGTCCTGCGGTTACAGGCAGTCGTGAGCCACCTGAAATGTGTGCTGGGAACTGAACTCAGATCCTCTGGAAGAGGATCTTAACCACTGAGCCATCTCTCCAGCTCCGAAGTTTTCCTTAGTAACAATTTTCACTTTGGGGTGATGAAGAAGATAAGTGAATGTTTACATTTGGCCTTGTGGTTTGCTTCCTGTCTGCTTCAGAGCCTAAGGGAGGGTTCTGCACGCAGCGGGCTGTTTGCTAGTCTAACCTTTAGTTCTGTTTGAAGAGTTTTAAATAAGTTTAACTTGAAGTAATTGTTCTATTATTATGGCAATCAATATTGTGTGGATATCGTGAAGTAATTATAGTGGAAGTCTTTGTTGTAACTTGTGGCTATAATAAATACAGGCATTTATGTTTTTTGTTTATTTATGTATTTATTTGTATGTGTATGAGTGAGTACCTGTATGTATGTCCGTGTTTTCATGTGCATGCAGTGCCCTTGGAGGCCAGAAGAGGGCGTTGGATCACCGAGAACTGGTTACAGATGGTTGCTAGCACCTGAGGTGTTGGGGACTAAAGCCCACGCTCTGCCAGAGCAGCAAGTGCTGTTTCCACAGATCTTCATCCTCTCTCAAGCTCTGCTTTATGGCTGTATTTGCTATAAACTGAAGCACTCTTCTGCTGATAATGGGTATCAGTTACTTTGACAGAAATCTAAATTATATTTGTTTCCATTTTGGTCACTGTTAAATCTGAAGTGTAACCATTAAGATGTGTAGAGATTAGGGCTTTGAGATTGCTTTAATGATGGCTCTCTTGACATAAAAAAAAAACACTTGGAATTTGTTTATCATCTAGTTTTATGACTATATGGAGTATAAAAAAAGTTTTGATTGGAGTACTTCAGTGTTTTAAGAGAGGATGTAGCTGCAGGCAAACACATACATGAACGTTGTGGCAGGCCTCTAAAAATTATTTATTTTTACTTTATGTGTATGAGTGATGTTCTGCATATATCTCTGTATACCACATGCATGCCTGGTACCCATGGAGACCCAAAGAAAGCATCAGGTCCCCAGGATAGTTGCCACCACATGGTGCTGGAACTGGAACCCAGGTCCGGCCAGTGATGGGCTTCTTTAGAGCTAACTGAAGTTTGAACTAGAAAACGGTGCCTCCTCGCCACTCCTTCATGAGGAAAAAGGTGTTTTACATTGTGGGTATGTGCACCTGGGTGCCAGTGCTGGAGGAGGCCTGGTCTGGAGGTGGCAGACGCCCTGCAGCTGGACTTGTTATATGGCAATAATCCATGTGCTAGGCCCCAAACTTGGGTCATCCGGGAAAGCGGGAAATGTCCTGACCTCTGAGATATCTCTGCAGCACCATATATTTTTATCAAATATAATTAAGGATGCACATCAGGAAGGGCAATTGAAGAAACTAAGTTTGCATCAGGACTGTTTATTTCTCCCTTTCTATTCTCTTTGCAGGGACCTTCCTTTCCTCCGTTGTCTGAGTATGCACCACCACCAAATCCAAACTCAGACCACCTAGTGGCTGCCAATCCCTTCGATGACAGCTACAACACCATTTCCTATAAACCACTGCCCTCCTCCAATCCATATCCTAACCCTGGGTACCCTGGCTTTGGAGGTTACAGCACGTTCAGAATGCCACCCCACGTCCCTCCAAGAATGTCTTCTCCCTACTGTGGTCCTTACTCACTCAGGAACCAGCCACACCCGTTTCCTCAGCATCCTTTGGGCATGGGCTTTAACCGGCCTCATGCTTTTAACTTTGGGCCACATGATAATTCGAATTTTGGAAACCCACCTTATAATAATGTACTGACTCAGGACATTAACATGCCTGGTCAGCATTTTAGACAAGGCTCTGCTGAAAACTTTAGTCAGATTCCCCCGCAGAATGTTGGCCAAGTATCTAACCCCGACTTGGCATCTAATTTCGCCCCTGGAAATAATTCAAATTTTACCTCTCCGTTAGAATCGAATCATTCGTTTATCCCACCCCCAAATGCGTTTGGTCAAGCGAAAGCTCCACTTCCCAAACAAGACTTTACTCAAGGGGCAACCAAAAACACGAATCAGAATTCTAATACCCACCAGCCTCACTTAAATATGGAGGAGGCAGTGAGTCAGAGTAACGTCGAGTTAAAAAATGTCAGCAGGAACAACGTTGTCCAAGAAAACAGCCGTTCGGGCAGTTCGGAGGCCACCAACAACCATGCGAATGGGACCCAGAACAAGCCCCGGCAGCCCCGGGGCGCGGCTGACCTGTGCACCACTGACAAAAGCCGCAAGTTCTCGCTGCATCCCAACCGGCACGGCCATTCGTCCTCCGACCCCGTGTACCCCTGTGGGATTTGTACAAATGAAGTCAACGACGATCAGGACGCCATTCTGTGTGAGGCCTCTTGTCAGAAATGGTTTCATCGCATCTGCACTGGAATGACCGAAACAGCCTACGGGCTGCTGACAGCTGAAGCATGCGCAGTGTGGGGCTGTGACGCGTGCATGGCTGACAAGGATGTCCAGCTAATGCGCACTAGAGAGGCCTTTGGTCCGCCTGCCGTGGGCAGCGATACCTAAGCACTGCCAGCTAACGTGCGTTCATTTCTCCGTGTAGAACAGAGATTTGGTGACATAGGGTTTTAATGTTTGACATTATTTTTTTAAATGCACACACAAAATTATTGCATTTTAGTTCTTACTAACGTAATGCTTTTTATTTCATTGTTTTTGTTGTCTTAAAATGAGATTAATGTGGGGGATTCTGTAGAGACATTTATAAATAAATGTTCATTGTTATTTATCATAAACATAAAAGCCTCTTGAAGCTTCAAAATAATATAGGCAGGTTGTAACTTTTAAAAGTTAGAGTCATTGAAAAATGTGTATTTCAGCGCTAAACTTTTTGTGAGTGTGCATATTTGGTTCAAGAGTAGATCAATTTAACATGTTCTCTGAATACAATCTGTGTGGGGATAACAGGGGGATGTGTATATTTAATGGATTTTTTTTTCACTTTATTGTTAGAATTTGACACCTGATTCTTCTTCTGCTGGGATCTTTGAAATATGTGAATTTCATTGTTCAAATCGGTCTTTCCAGGATATCTGTGCAGGCACAAGACACACTCACTGGTCATATAGTCTATTCCAAGCAGCGTTTGCTAATTAGCTGGTGGGTTGTGCCACATAGAATTGCTAAAATCAACTCACAGATTTTAGTAAAGTTGGCATAACATGTTTCCACGTGCGTCGTTCAGAATTATGCTGGCATTATGTTCTCAGTTTTTAAATTATTCTTGCTTCTGTTAATGCTCTCCACATAATAAGGCAGTGTCTGTGGAATTGTGAACACTTTTTTCCACGTGCTTCTAAACTGGGACAGACTGCAAAGAGAGGGACAGCAGTGGCAGTGTGGTCTGGTCTTACAGGGCTCTGCTGCTCTGAGAACTAAGCAGCGGTGGTTGGAGGAATGGACTGGAGAGCTGTAAAATGAACCTCCTGGAAGTTCAGAGTCCAGTTTTAGTTAAGGCCGGTGAAGAGCCAAGGCCAAAGCTATAACTGGGATGGTGTGAGGAGGCACCTGAGAGGATCTTACCTCAGAGGGATCCTCCAAATGACACAGATATTTCAGTAGAAGATCATAACCTGTGACTTTAATAAACAAATGGTGTATATGACAGTAGGTAGCAATTTAGACAATAATGGGGTATTGATGACCATCCCTAAGAATGTTTTGATATTATCAGTGTGGCCATAAAAAGTTCTGAATGTGGGACTGGTGGCCTGGCACTGTATACAAGAGTCCCTGCTGCTCCAGCAGAAGACCTGGATTCAGTTCCCAGAACCCACAGTGGTCAACTTACAAGCACCTGTACCTCCAGTTCCAGGGACTCTGATGCCCTCTTCTGGCCTTTAAAGGCACTGCACACACAAAGTGCACATACTCAAGTTTGTGCATGTACAGATACACATAAAATAAAAACACCTTGAAACATAATAGTCTGAGAGATTAAAATGTAAACGCTCTGAACACCGCTGCTCATAAAGAGGATAATTACCACAGTAAGCTTGAAGGGGAGGAGGCCGGTGACAGCAGCCCTGTGTTATCAAGAAAGTTGAAAATATGTGAAGGTTTTTGACTTCAGGGCTGGAGAGATGTCTCAGCAGTTTCCTGAAGGACCAGAGTTTGATTCCCAGCACCCACGTGGCAGCTCACAACCATTCACAACTCCAGTTCTAAAAGGTCCCATACCATCTTCTGAATTTCTGATGTGTGACCCAGCATACATGAAGGCAAAACACCCATACACCTAAGAATAAATAAAAAGATAATCTGACTTAAAAAATGAACGGAAACGTACTTTGACACAGTAGGACCTTACCTCGCATGTGTCACAGGTCTTAACACAACGAAGCACGGTTAACTGACAAGTCATGAGTTTTGCCATCCTCCCTTACCCCTCGACCACTAATGGAAGACTAGCTTTTTATCATTTGGGCCTGTTTGTTTTTTTTTTTTTTTTTTTTTTTTTAGATTTATTTATTACATATAAGTACACTGTAGCTGTTTTCAGACACACCAGAAGAGGGCATCAGATCCATTACAGATGGTTGTGAGCCACCATGTGGGTGCTGGGAATTGAACTCAGAACCTCTGGAGGAACAGTCAGTGCTCTTAACTGCTGAGCCATCTTTCCAGCCCTGGGCCTGTTTTCTAAGAAATAGCCTGTTCCAGTTAAGAAGTAGTACTAACTCTAGGGTTTGAATAATTTACCCAGCTGACAAAAATGATGAACTGTGTAAATATTAGACCTCTAATACCCTGTTGGTAGGAAATGGTGTTTCTGATATAGATTATTGACTTAAACTTTTTAAAAAATACAGTGCTTTGGAGTGGGAGAAAATACAATGCTTCAATTTTGACATAACAGTTTCATACACACAAGGTAATGCAAGGTTTTCTCCAGGTAACCTTGACTGGCTAGAACTGGGTAATCATAGAATATATATTGTCACAGCTTTAGGAAACGACAATGAGCGTCGTAGCTAATATCTCTTTAGGTGCAAATGAGCAGTTGCAGGAAGCCCCACAAGGTGGGGACTACTTGCCATGTGCTGGTGTTTAGTGTGTCCCCATATTCTCAGGCCGTTATTCTTGTTAGAGATAAATTTCTAAATGTTTAAAGATGTATCTTGTTTTTAATGATGTGTATCTGCATGCGGGTATCCGTAGAGGCCAGGAGAGGGCATCAGATCCCCTGCTGGAGTGACAAGCAGTTGTAAGCAGCCTATGGTGCGTATTGGAAAGCAAGCTCTGGTCCTCAGCAAGAGCAGTACACACGCTTACCCTCTAAGCCATCTCTAGCCACCAAGTGCTGACTTAGGGGGAATTATACACTTCATGCTGTGTGCTCACTCCTAGCATTAAGTCCTGACTCTGACTGAATAGAACAAGATGGCTCTCAGGAGTTAACACTTCACTGTGGTAGTGTTGATTTGGTTATTGTTAAAATGGGTTATGTAGTTCAATAAGCCTTTTATTGTGGATGGCTTTAGTGGTTAGCTGTCTTTGTGAAGAAATGACCTCAAGGGACATATTATTTGTTGCATTTTATTTCTAAGGTGCTGCTTTAAAAAAATACAGATGAATTTCAAGTGTTTTACATTTACCAAACATCATAGTAAGAATCTGTAAATAGAAGAAAAACCAGCTGATGTACACCTTTAATCCTAGCACTAAGACAGAGGCAGGCGGATCTCTGAGTTCAAGGCCAGCCTGGTCAACAGAGTGAACTGCAGCATAGCCAGGGCTCCACAGAGAAACCTTGTCTTTAAAAACAAACAACAGCAACAAAAACAGAAAAGAAAAACCACTGAGGCAGAGACAGGAGGATCTCTAGGACTTTCAGGCCAGCCAGGGGCTACATATTGAGATCCTAACTTTACAAAGAAAGAAAGAAAGAAAGAAAAGGAAGGAAGAATGAAAGCCCTTATATTTATTTCAGCCATGAGTCATGGCCACACTTCAGTAATCATAGCTGATGAATAACTTCACAGATTTGAATTAATTTTCTTAACACATTTGTCTGCACAAAATACTGTCCATGGTAAGATATAGATAGATACACTTGGCGATGAAAAGGTTGAACTATGAGTATAGCCAGAAATTTGTCTCATTTTACACAAAGATGTCTGTCACACAGCTCAACATGGCTTTCCTAGGAAACGGGATAAAAAGCTCCAAGCTGAAATGATTCAGAGGTGAAGAAGTATGGATAGAATTGTGTCTTTTGAAAAAAAAGTTTTTTAAAGATTTATTTATTGTATAAATAACAGTGAGTACACTGTTGCTATCTTCAGACACACCAGAAGAGGGCATCAGAGCCCATTACAGATGGCTGTGAGCCACCATGTGGTTGCTGGGAATTGAACTCAGGACCTCTGGAAGAGCAGCCAGTGCTCTTAGCGGCTGAGCCATCTCTCCAACCCAAATTGTGACTTTTTTAGTCTGGTCCTTTTTCTTCACTAAAAGGCCTCCTCTCCTATGCACACCTCTCACTTCTGCATCTTCAGGTTGTGCTGAAGTTGAACCTAGGTCACTATTTATACGTGGGCTCACTCAATAAATCCAACTTCCTGATGAAGTTGTAAAGTAACGCTTCCTAGGCGGAGATATGACCCAGCTGTGAAGAGCACTTACCATTCTCGAGAATCCAGCTTCTCTTCCCAGCACCCACATGGGAGCTCACAAGCAGGCGTAATTCCAGGCATGGCAGACCCGATACCCTCTTTTGAGGGGTACATTGTGTGTGTGTGTGTGTGTGTGAATTTTGAGCTACTATGTGGGTGCTGGGATTTGAACCTATTTTCCTCTAGAAGAGAAGCCAGTGCTCTTAACCCTTGAGCATCTTTCCATTGATGTGTGCAAAAGTTCAAACGTGGAGCTCGAATGCGTGCACACACACAGACACACACACACAGTTATTTTCTGAGAAGTTTCCTTGTTTGTTCAGTAGAGGCTTTCTGGTCCACATGCTTCAGATACTCCAGCACACACAAATACTGAAGCAGCTTGGCTAATCATAGAACGTATATTTGTCTGGAGCAGTGTTGCTCTTGCGGATCTTGCCGCCCACGTTAGAAGGTTACATACAGGAATGCAGGTTCCCTGCATTGCTGCTGTCTTCTGTGTAAGCGGGCAGAACATAATGACAGCCACGTTTTGAGTTTCGTTTTTTGTCGTTTGGGGGTTTTTGGTTTGGTTCGGTTTTGGTTTGTTCATTTTTTCAGACATCCAGTTCTGCCTAGTGATAGGAAGAACTCTTGATGATATTGGTCACCGTGCAATCTGATGACATGGCATCAAAAAATACCAAGCAACCTCACCCAGTAGTCTTTCAAACTTACTTGTTTTGAACTAGCATGCCAGCATTTTCCCACACCCAGACTGATAGAACACGGAGCAGATACATGAGCAGGTGTTTAAAGGGGTTCTAAGTGTGTAGAGCTTTGTTTTTGTAATGTAGAGGTTTTGTGTGCATGTACAATTGTGCTGCTTTATGCTTTCCTAATTTAAAACGTTGAAAATCAACTAGACCCACAGAGCTCATTTGTAAATAATAGTTGAGAAGTATGAGGTGGCTGGATGCTTAGGGAAGCCTATGAAGGCTTAGAACTCTCCTAAGTGACACATTAGTATAAGAGAGAAAGCAGCAGCGGCCTTCCATGCTCCTGATGTGGTTGGCAATGATGAAGTGCACTGGGCATGGGTGTAGAAGGAAGCTTGTCTTTTCTCCAGGATGATGTGGTTTGGTTAGTAGAGCGCTTGCCTAGCATGCATAAAATCCGGATTCCATCCCCAGGACTACAAAAACTGGGCCGTGGTGGTTGGTATCTACCTGTAACCCCAGCACTTGGCAGTATGAAGCAAGAGGATTATCCTCAGCTATGTAGCAAGTTTGAGGCTAGCCTGGGTTACATAAGAGTATCTCAAAAAGGGGGGTAGGAGAGAAAGAAAGAAAAGAAATGGCTTTACCTGAGATGTTGGGTGTCTAGGTTTCAAGAGAAGAGTGTTTTCTGCTGGGATACAAATGAAGATGGTTGTGGCATTACATTACCTTTTTCAAAGAGTCTTCGGAATCTTTAACACCTGATGTTTCCGACAATATGGCTACACCCCAGGCCCTTCAGGAAGCAGTAGTTTTTGCAAACCAGCTGCCCTGTTTCTGGACTACTTCCTTCAAACTGTTTGGACTTTTCACCGCTTTCCTGAGCTCCGAGGTTCCCTTTTCATGCCCAAATTTCAGTAACTTTCTCTTGCTCTCTCTCCTCTTATTCAGGAGAGCAGTATAACATCACGTCTGCATTTACCAATTCTTGGTGGTTCTGTGATGGGAATTTGGAGGTACTGGAGCCCAGAGGCTAGGAAGAGTCCTCTAGTCTCCCAAGGAGAGATATAAGGAAGAGGTCATGTATAAGCCAAAACCTCAACACATCGGACACTTGCCTTGTGTAATTCAAAACTCAATAAAAAGCATGGGTGGGAAACCTGGCCTGTGTCCAGTTTTACCAATAACACACTACTTGCAGTTAAACAGTTCTTCAAGTACCTGTACCTTTCTTGTTCTGTGGACATGTAGGTGATAGTGCTTGTTAGTTAAAATGTTATCTTTTATAAAGAGTCCTGCTTCTTATCATGATGTGACTTGAACAGTTGTTTCATATTAAAACTATCTCTTCCCCCTGTACTGTTGTCGTATGCCTCCTCTGGGGATATTAGTTCAGTACTTTTATACAAACCCCAGTGTGTTCCACATTGGTGACATGTATTTTGGCAGTAGGTTGTCCTTTTGTTCTTAGTGTGTGTCTTAAGTCATCCATGTACCAGTGCTGTGGTCTGTGGCAGAATTACTGTAATTCAAATTGGAAAATAAAAAGTTTCCAGACTTTGTCCAACCTTTATTCCTATGACATAGGAAATTACTTTGTAATTCTAATGATTTTTTTTGTCTGCTGGTACATTTTAAAGTATTCTGTAAGACAACTGAAACATCCCTATTTTTGGGTTAGTTTGTAAAGGCTCTGATGTCTTTGAGGATTAAAATTTGGTGTTAGCAGCTCATGGCATTCATAAGTACATCTAAAAGGAGTGTAACTAATTAGTTCAGCGTGCAGAACTGATCTGGAGAGGCTCTGGAATTGGGGACCATCCTGGGCTACTTAGCAAGACTGTCTCAAGAAGAAAAGAGCCCATGTACCTGCAGGTATGATTTCTGAGGAGCTCTCTTAGCTCACACATGCAGACAGCTGCTGACTGAAAGCAATGTTCACTCTACTATAAGCAAAATAATGGCACCAATCTTTATTAAAAACTTAGATATGACAATTATTAAGATAATAAAATCTCTCACTTAATTTAGAATTTGTAACCACATACAGGACATGGATATTATTTAGTTTGTACTATCTGATGATTGGTTTGATGTTGAAAGTCATGATTTTATAAATATTTAACCAATGAAGCACATTTTCACCTTTAATTTTTGAGGTATTTATTGAAGAATACTAGTTTTAAAACATTCTTTGTTATGATTGGAGGACTGGTTCAGCCTTTGAGAGTGCTTGCTGCTCATTCAGGGAAATCAAGTTCATTTCCAGCACCCAAGTCAGGTGTCTCACATCTCCTGTAACTCCAGTTCAAGGGACTCCAAAACCCTCTTCTGCCTTCTAAGGACATCTGTGCACACGCACACACACTCACACACGCATGTGCGCACACACGCACATGCACCATAAAGAATAAATATTTTAAAAGTCTTTACCATTAAAATTACTACTCAAAGGAACTGTATGATATTCGGTCATTGCAAGTTTGTATATTTGAAATTATATGCTTAAAGTAAAAACAAATGCTGGGGTGTGCTTAGGTTGCATATCTAAAACCTTCTAATTTAGACTTTACTGGTCAGAACTGCTCTGACTTAGGAATTTCTACACCACTGAGCACATTTCCGAGTGAATGTGTACTTAGGTTATTTCATGTTTGAGACTGCGTCAGATCTCGGTATGCTGGTTGTGCTACATCCTGTATTTGTTATTGTTAACTGTTGACAATGGAATGGAGTAGCAATCAGTACCTCTTATCCAGTCTTAGAGACATCACGTGGTGGCCCAATCCTGCTCTGTTTTACTTGAATGTCCATATTTTCATAGGCCTATTTGTGTGTGTGTGTTAAAAAGTTTAGTACCACATCCTAGGTGTTTAACTTAACAAATAGCCTTTTTAGAGCTTTGACATGTCTATTCAATCATAAACCTTTAGAGAAGTAGTACTATGAATTAATAAAGTGATCAGGGCTGGGCACGGCAGTACACACCTTTTGTCTCAGCACTGGGAAGCAGGCAGGAGGGTCTCTTGCACTTTGGAGGCCAGCCTGGTCAGCATAGTGAATTCCAGGCCATCCAGGTGTGCACAGTGAGATATAGCCTCGAAATGACAATATAACAACAACAACAAAATAATAATAAAGTGACCACTAGACCATTCCGAATCATTATCTTCACATGGTTCACAGGTTACACTACTCAAAGAAATTGAAGGGAGCTAGTTCAGTAACTGATAGAATTTGGCCAAATGCGGAGAGTTTTTTTAAGTTTCCCAAGTGTTAAATTTTGAATTATAAGTATCTCTCCTTGGAGGTACTGACCTTGTACAATTTCCATTCTGCTCCTTTGTGCCCCAAACACCATGCTGGACTTTGGCCCTGAGCATGCCTCCCACACATTGGTGCTGTAGTCTAACGTTGTAAGACAAGCAGAGAGTCTATTCTCCCATCAGACTGTGCTCCTGTCACCATTGCTTTCAGGGAGACATGGTGTCATCTGTGTGCTGTGCAAGGACTTTCATCAGCCTTCGACTCAATTAGTGGAAATGTATGCAGGCTTTCTTCAACAACTTGAGTTGTGAGTTTGTCTCCTCTGGTGTTCCTCTATTTCAGATTTTCTTAAACAAAGGTAGTTTTGAAGGCGAATGTCTGCTTATTTTAAGATTCTGCACTTTTGTCTCTCATCAGGGGGGTAGGTGTGAGTGCATTGGCTTTGGGTGAAATGGAACCATCAGAAAGTTAAGGGGGGCTCTGGCCTGGAGGTGGCCAGGAGTTTATACCGATGAACAAATCCTTTCGGCCAGTTCCTGATATGTACACTTTTTTTCTTCAAAGTACAGAGATGGGGTAGAAGGTTAAATCTCTGTAACTTTAATATTGTAAGCAATGCATAAAGATACAGCTAAATGTTTGCCATGCAGGGGAGACACCAGGACCTAGAAGGTGTTTGGGGCAGGGTGGGAATGTGAGCTTGGGGGTATGGGGTTAGGAGAGGCTAGAGAGGTGGGTAAGAGCATTTGCTGCTCTTCCAAATGTTCAATTTTCAGCACCCACAAGGCAACTCAGCACTGCCTTCTGTTAACTGCAGTTCCAAGGGGAAATCTGATGCCCCCTTCTGGCCCCTGTGAACACTGTATGAACATGGTACACAGAAATATAGGCAAACACCCAAACACATAAAATAAATTTTAAAAGAAACTGCTTAGTAAATGTGATGGCACACACCTTTAATTCTAACACTTGGGATGCAGAGGAAAAGGCATGCATATCTATCTCAGTGAGTTTGAGGCCAGCCAGGGCTACAAACAGATGTTATGTCTTTTGTTTGAAATAAAAAAACTAGCATTAGTAAGTCAGATGTGGAGTCACATATGTATCCCAGACAGGAGGACAGAGTTGCAGGCTAGCTTGGGTTACATAATGAAAAAGGGGGAGGGAAACAGAGTGAGGAGAGAGGGCTCAGCAGATCAGCCTGAGCTATATAGCACGTTCCAGGTCAGCCTGGCTCATGGGCCACCTTGTCTCTAAAATGAATGAATGAATGGTATTTTTAAAAGAACCTCTTGCTTTATATATTATGATTATTTGTTATATATTAGATGTCAAAGAACAACTTGCCAGACTTGGTTCTTGCCTTTCACCATGTGGGTCCTGGGGCTTGAACTCATGTTGTTAGGCTTGGCAGCACGCTTTTTTACCTGATGAATCATTTTACTGGTCCTTAAGAATCTTTAAAAATTTTTTTACTTCCCTTTTTCAGTCATCATTTAGTGTAGAGAAATAATTTGCTTGTTTGTATTGCTATATAATATTCTGTTTGTGTATTTACTTCAGAAACATATGGATGCTTTACAGGTTTAAAGATTTATTTCTTTTACGTGTATGAATTTTTTATGTGTGCAGTGCCCTTTGAAGCCAGAAGAGGGCCTTGGATCCCCCTGGAACTGGAGCTACAGACAGCTGCCTTGTGGGTGCTGGGAATTGAGGCTGGGTGCTCTGGAGAGCAGCAGTCAATTCTATTAACTGGCGAGCCAGCTCTCTAGCCCCTAAAGGAGGACAGTATTTTATCTGTCTGTCTGCCTGCCTATTTTTAGATCCTGATTGCAGTTTCCCCTCCCTCCTCTCCTCCCAGTCCTTACCCCCATGCCTCCTCCCCACATCTACTCCTCCCCCCCTTCAGAAAAAGGGGAGGTCTTAAGGAGTACTTTTTTTTTCCACATGAGGATCCTATGAGATCTGTCTCAGAGAAGACTGAATTATAGTCAGTTAAAGGGTCTTTCTTACATTCCTTTGGTTTAAGCAGGGCAGTGGGAACACACATCTTTAATTCCAGCCCTGGGGAGGCAGAGGCAGAGGCAGGTGGGTCTCTGTGAGCTCCAGGACAGCCAGGGATACAGAGATACCACGTCTTTAAAAACTGGGGGGAGGAGGAGTTTAACAAGGTTTCTTTAGCCTAAAATATTTAATATGTCAAATATAGCATGACATGGGATAAGCAAAGGGGTTATCTCAATTTTGGAAGTGCTGAATCTAGTTGGAAACTTTCTTCTCTTTGACCATTCCAAATTCCAACACCCTTTCACAAAGGCATTTCTTCCCGTGGTCCGTTTTCTCCTGCTCCGTGTACTGGACTCGGTTGGTTTAGCTGCACAAGTCTTGTGAGCCTTGGTTGAAAAAATATTTCAGATACAAAAAAATAACAACATTATGCTTTTTGATAAAAATCAGTTCTGCTTTTATTTGTTTTGTTTGAGACAGGGTTTCCCTCTGTAACCCTGCCTATCCTGGACTCCCTCTATAGATCAGGCTAGCCGTGATCTGCCTGCCTCTGCCTCCCGAGTGCTGGGATTAAAGGCCTGGACCACCAGTGCCTCATTATTTTATGCTTTATTTTATTTGAGACAGGGTCTCACGTAGCCCAATCTGGCCTCGGATTCAGTATGTAGTAGAAGATAGCTTTGAATTTCTGATCTTCCTGTTTCTACTTTGCAAGTTCTAGGATTTCAGCATGCAAGGCTGTACTTGGTTTGTGTGGTGCTGGGATTGAACCCAGGGCTCTGAGCATGTAAGCTCTCTACAATCTGAGCTACCTCCTCAGCCCGTCAGTTCCTTTTCATCTGGTTTTCCAAGATGGGTTTTCTCTGTGCAGCCTTGGCTGTCCTGGAACTTGCTCTGTAGACCAGGATGGTCTCAAACTCGGAGATATGACTGTCTCTCCCTCCCAAGCACTGGGACTAAAGGTGTGCCCCACCACCGCCTGGCTTTTTATTTTAAAGTGTGTGTATGTGTTGTGGGAATTATTTTTAAAATGCAACCTTTTATTCCAAGTTAGTGCTGGCACCATTTGGACTGTGCTGACACCACACATGGCACTTGTGGACCTGGTTGCTACTCTGTCACATGCTCCACAAGCCACCCTCACCACGCCATCCTCTAGGCATGTAGTTACAACCCCTGGCACACACATCCCCAGGCCCAGCGTATTCTCAATCCGAGCTGGCACGGGTGCCAGACCCGAATGCTCCAGCTGCCTCTCTCCCCGATGTGAACTCTGCCCCGCCCAAAACCCGCTAAACTCAAAGCTCCAGAAACATGATTTAGCAATTCGATTTATATGTTAAATTCTCAATCCACAATACATCCACACTACGCTTACAACCATTTGACAAAGACGCAAACCGCCCACCTAGATAAAACAAATTGGTCCATTGAGAGCCTTAGAAATAATCGTATCTACCTATCGCCAATTCAGACCACCTGGGTCTAGAACCACCTCCTCCAACTCCATCTTGATTCTTCTCTCCTTCCTCATCCCTCCAGCCTTACAAAACCTTTGTCCCCACCCCACTCTCCACTGTCCAATCATGTATCCATGTATCGCCTTGACATCAACTTACATGGATGTGTGTGTGTGTGTGTGTGTGTGTGTGTGTGTGTGTGTGTGTGTGCCCGGTGCCTGCAGAGGCCAGAAAAGACACAAGAGCTTAAGACAACATGGTAAGAACAAGAATAAAATGGAGAGAAAATGGCAAAAAAGCACGATGAAAATGGAACAAATCTGCAGGATGTGTAGGTTTCTCAACTACGAGGGACAAGAGATTGCTAAGAGGGTTCCCACTGTTCCAAAGGACCAGAAGTTTGAGATATTAATGAACTTCTGACAAGTCAGGATCAGCAGGGGAGAGGCACTAACCCAGTTCTACTGATCCTAAACTTGCTGCAATGTTTAAACATTTCTCTAAACGCTCTCCAAACTTTCCTAGTTTAAAGTACAGCTTCCTATGTGCAAATAACTTCTCTAGTACTTAATTACATTTATCATTCACATTATACTTCAGTAATGTAGAAACTGGGCCTAAGGAAGTAGAAGTAGCATTTAGAATGAATTACTGGAGAACTGGAGAGATGGCTTAGTGATTAAGAGCACTGGCTCTTCTTCCTAGGGGACCTGGGTGCAATTCTCAGCAAGCAAATGACAGCTCACAACTGTTTAACTCCAGTTCTAGAGCTGAGAATGCAACCTGACCTCTTCCAGGAAGCCACACAACAGCTTCTCCTTTAACAGAAATTTACTCTAAATTATTTATATTTATTTTAATTTGTGTCTGTGTGTGAGTGCGTGCCCTCGGAAGCCTGAAGAGGGTATCAGATTGGAGCTAGAGGCGCTTAAGAGAAGCCAAGCACCGGTGAACTCGAAGCCTCTGGAAAGCAGTGCTTGTGCAGGGCAGTCTCCTGTCCCCGAACCCTCTCATTTCCCGTGCTCTACTTCCTCCTTCTCTCAGAGGCAGCGGGGGACACAGTTGCTGTGACTCAAGTCGGACTGGGGCGGACTGCCATACTCAACGCGCTGGGAGGTCGAGCGTCCCACTGGACCCCTGACCCGGAAGGGACCTACGGACCGGAAATGATGGCAGCCTCTCAATCTCCGCTTCCCTAGCAACCTACTCGGCTTCTTAGCGACGTAAAGTGGCTGTGCAGTCGTCGGTCCCGCCATGCCGGTGCGAGTGAGCGAGTTCAGCTGGCAGCAGACGCCGGCCACGGTCTTCCTGTCGCTGCCTCTGCGCGGCGTCTGCGTGCGCGACGCTGACGTATTCTGTGGGGAAAGTTACCTGAAGGTGGGCGGGACGGAGATGCACTTGCCGTGCGCCCCGGGAGCCGGAGCTGCCTTGTCCATTGCTTTACTTTTTTAAAACTAAATTTTGATTTACATTTTTTATTAATTTATTTTTGCTATGCTAAGGATCAAACCCAGCGTCACGTGCGTGCCACGCCACTGAGCTACATTTGTAGCCACTGTGTATATATTAAATGTATGAACGCCTGCATGTATGAGTGTGCATCAGGTGTGTGCAAATGCCCGCGAAGGCCAGAAGAGGGGTCACATCTCATGGAACTAGAATTACAGATGGCTGTGAACCACGAACTATGCAAGAGCAAATGTTCTTAACCACTGAGCCATCTCTCCAGCTCCTATAGCTTGGAGGGTGTGGACTGGGGTATCTTACTCTGTAGCCCACACTGGCTTCTGACTTTGGGCAATTCTCCTGCCTCAGACTTCCAAGTATTGGGATTAATGGGATGCTCTACCATCCTTGGCTAAACCTCAACTTAAAGTCCTATTTTGAAAAACAAATCTAGGGCTGGTAAGATGGGTCAATGAAATAATGTACTCCACGAAGCCTGACAACCTCAGTCCAGTCCCCAGGAAGGAGAAAAACAACTCACAATTCTCTGACCTTTTGCATGCCATGGTGCTCATAGACCCACACGAAGGCACACAAAGTTGTCATTAAAACAACAACAAAAACATCTGTTTTCAGTGTGGTGTCCTCTACAGACATATTCGGGTCACAGATTGCTTTCATCCATTGTATCCTCATATACTTTGCTAAATTATGCTGCCTGGAATAAGTTCAGTGGGGTTTTGAGATAAATATTACACATATCACATACACACTCACGGTCTGATATAACCCAGGCTGGCTTCAAGCTCACTTCCTCACTTCGTAGCTGAGGATGACCTGGAATGTCTGAGCACCCTGCTTCTATCTCCTGAGTACCAAATAACATGCCTGCAACACCACGGCCAGGAACAATATCTCCACCCTAACATTTTTTTCTGGAATAAATGACTATACATTTTTTTAAATTTATGTGTATGGCTTTTTTGCCTATGTGTAAGAATGTGTACCCTGTGCTTATCTGATGCCTTGGGAGTTCAGATGAGGATGTCAGATCCCCTAGAACTGGAGTTCAGATGGTTGTTGAGTTTCCTTATGGATGCTGGGAACAGAACTCAGGTTGTCTATAAGAACAAGTGCTCTTAACCACTGAGCCATCTCTCCAGCCCAGACTTTTTTTTTTTTTTAATGGCAGTGTCTTTAATTTGTGTAACTAACTCAATGCCTTTCTCTCTCTTCTGAACAGGTTAACTTCCCCCCATTTTTATTTGAAGTGTTCCTCTATGCTCCCATAGATGATGGGAAGAGCAAAGCCAAGATTGGAAATGACACAATTCTCTTCACATTGTATAAAAAGGAGCCAGTTTTATGGGAGAGCCTTTCTATGCCAGGTGGTAAGCTTTTAGTGAGAGTTGTTCACTTCAGCTGGGTGTCATTCAAGAGAGCTCAGTATGTAAATATAAGCCAATAATAGAAAGCTAGACTACATGAAACCTTGTCTAAAAAAAACAAAAAACAAAAAAGATTTTCTCTGGGTGTCATGATGGCTCCAGGTGGTGCTTGCTTACACTCTCAGCTCTTTTTTAGATTTATTTATTTGTTACATGTAAGTACACTGTAGCTGTCCTCAGACACACCAGAAGAGGGCATCAGATCCCATTACAGATGGTTGTGAGCCACCATGTGGTTACTGGGAATTGAACTCAGGACCTCTGAAAAGAGCAGTCGGTGCTCTTAACCACTGAGCCATCTCTCCAGCCCCACTCTTAGCTCTTAAGAGGCTGAAGTAAGAGGATCACAGTCCTAAACTACACCTGGGCCGCAAAAAAGATGCCGTCTTGATCAGTTTTTCTACTTTTTATGAAATTAGATCTAAAGAGATCTTATTCAGATTGATATAAGCGCTTTTCTCCTCAATAAGACAAATTAATCACAATCCCGATACAGTGCTTTTTCTTACATTCCAGTTGATAAAGAGATGATGCAGAGAATAAGAGAAAAATCTATCTTGCAAGCACAGGAGAAAGCAAAAGAGGCCACAGAAGCAAAAGCTGCTGCCAAGCGAGAAGATCAGAGATACGCACTAGGCGTGATGATGAAAGTAAGTGGCAAACGCCAGGACACTTGCTGAAGGTGATGAGGAGCCAGGGACAGGAGGATCAGAAGTCAAAGCCATCAGCGGCTGTGGTGATGGCACAGACTTTTAATTCCAGCACTTGGGAGTTTGAGGCCAGCTTGGTTTACAAATGGAGTGCTAGGCAAATGATCAGCTACTGCAGCTCATGAGTTAGGGTCTCAGCATCTTGGCCACTGACTTGTGACCTGTCCCATTGCTGCTCTTGTCACACCGCTAGTACTGAGCCTCCTCCATGAAGCCTAGAGGGGAGATGGGTGGAGGGGTTTTGGGAAATGCCTTTTGGTGCCCTGCAGTTCATCTGGAGAGCATCCTGTCCTTCAGAAGCGAGTGCCCATTACATACTCACGTGTGGGGAGGTGGGAGCGGGATCCACTGTCTCAGTGCAAATTAAAACCCGGGCTCTCCGGGGCTCAGACGCTCACAGGAACACAAGCGCATCTGGCCCATATCCCACATGTACAGCCACTGCTTTCTGAGTGTTTTAAGTAACTTGCTAATTACAATGCTTATAGATTGAAGAAGAAGAGAGGAAGAAAATAGAAGACATGAAGGAAAACGAACGGAAAAAAGCAACTAGAGAATTAGAAGCGTGGAAGGAATGTCAAAAAAAGGCTGATGGACAAAACCAAGCCCAGAGGAGGGAGAAGTCGCCACCGGGAAAGCAAGCTGAAGGGAGGGGAGCAGGGAAACCCCGGGGTTTGCTCCGGAAGGCCCCGCCCGCTCACCTTCCCACGAGAGGTGTGGTGCCTCCTGTCTTTTTCTCCTCCTTTCTCTGTTTAAAAATCTTTCTGCAGGCATAGGCAATGCTCTGGCACACTGAAAACAAGCATCACGACACAAAGGTGTAAGATGGAAAGCCTTTTCTGAGGGGCGAGACAGGATTCGCTGTGTAGGTCTGAACCTTGCAGGAACTCACCATCACACATGGCTTACTGGCCACATGGTGGTCATGTTGTACGAATCAGAAATATTGAGCATAGAGAGACTTTGAAAACAAGGAAACACAGAGTAGACACTGGGAACTAGTTAAGTGGAAGGATGAGTCAGAGAAAAGGTGCCCCACAATTGGTGTAAGGATGCAATCAGGGAAAAGACAGACAACTCATTTACTTTTATTTTTATTTCCTGTAGCCCAGGCTGGCCTCAAACTTGCCTTATAGCTGAGGATAAGCTTGAACTTCTGATCCTCCTGTCTCCGCCTAGCAATTGCTGGGATTTTAGACATGCCTCAAGCAAGTTTGTTTCTGTTTTCTTCCCTTCACACTGAGGACCAAGTCCTTCTGCTTTTCTAGGCAAGCTTATAGAACCTGAGCTAAATCCAGCGCTTGCACACACACATATTATTTTTTGAGAAGGCATCTTATGTAGTCCAAGGCTGTCCCAAATGCCCTATGTAGATTTTAAAAAATGTCCTTTTCTTTCTTTTTAAAAATATTTTTTTGTTTTTATTTTATGTGCACTGGTGTTTTGCCTGCATGCATATCTGTGTGAGGATGTTGGATCCCCTGCAACTGGAGTTACAGACAGCTGTGAGCTGCCATGTGGGTTCCAGGAATTGAACCTTGATCCTTGGGAAGAGCAACTAGTGCTCTTAACTGCTGAGCCTTCTCCCTAGCCCCACCTTTTCCTTCTTGTGTGCACTCTTTTTCTTTAAAGTATATTACTCTGAGTCCTCATTTCCTGAAATCCTTTCTCGCCTGTTTCAATGTCTACCTCCAACCCCGTGTGTCACATTTAGGTGTGTTAGTGTTTCTAAGTTGCAGCTGTCTTTCCTTGTGTATAGATGACATTCCAGTACATGGCTTTATTCCTCTTCTCTGGCTTGGCAGCTGCCTAGTCTGCCTTTCACTGCCATCATTGCCACTTTCTCACAGTTCTCTGTGATGGGTGAAAAGCTTTCTTCTTTAGGGGTGCAGGACTTGGAGGAGGCATGCATGTCATAATGGGTTTGCCTAGTGTGCCTCCCCCAGAGTGGATACAAACTAGACAGAGGCTCAGCAGTGAACCCCAGAAAAGCAGCGGGTCATTGACTAAAGAACAGACAGGCTGCCATATTAATGCTGGATGTTCTGTTCCTTGCTGCAGAAAACATCTTTGGTTTATTTTTGTTATTTGTGTACAATGTGTGTGTGTGTGTGTGTGTGTGTGGTGTGCCACAGGAGGTCAGAGGACAACTCTGTAGAATTGGTGTCCTGTTGTGCCCTCCCCATCCTTTCCCCCATTTTTTTTTTTGAGACAGTTGCACTTTGCTGACTATATAGCCTGGTGGCCTGGACCTCCCTATATAGAACAGTCTGGTCTGGAACTCACAGAGATCCATCAGCCTGCTTCACCCTTCAGCACTGGGACTACAGGCGTACACTGCCCAGCCCAGCTCCTTCCACTTTATGAGGTCAAGTCATCATGCTTGTACAGAAGGATGCACTTTACCCTCTGACCTGTCTCACTGGCCTATCTTTGCCTTGTTTTATTTTGTTGGCTTTTGTTGTTATTTTTTATTATTTATCTTTTTATTATTTGTTTCTTTGTTGTTTTTGTTATTAATTTTAGAATTAGCTTTGGTGTGTACTAATCTGAAAAGTCAGTA
This sequence comes from Micromys minutus, assembly GCF_963924665.1. NCBI lineage: Eukaryota > Metazoa > Chordata > Mammalia > Rodentia > Muridae > Micromys > Micromys minutus. Next base: position 6,652,214 of record NC_137956.1, read on the forward strand.
TGTTAGAAATGAGAAATAAATGACTTGTTCGATGCCTTTGCTTTTGAAGGGAGGAAATGGGAAAACATATTTTCTGAGAAGTTAAAGGAAGACAAAGTCCCTGCTCCTCGCTCTGCTGGGAGCATTCAAATCAGCTTTACCCCTCGAGTGTTCCCAACTGCTCTCCGGGAATCTCAAGTTGCAGAAGAGGAAGAGGTAGGCACAGAGCATCAGCAAGGTGGTCACCACTTCAGTTAGTGTCTTAGTGTCAGCGGGGCGGGCAGAATGCCGTCATTATGTCATCTGTGGAAATTAGTGAGGTTCAGGACAGCCAGGGCTTTGGGAAGAGGTCCAACCCAAAAAAAAAAAAAAAAAAAAAAAAAAAAAAAAAAAAAAAGGTTTTATATTTCTTTTTGTTTTAGTGTTTTGTTTTTTTTTTAAATTTGCTTTTGCTCCACACAGTGCTTAGATTTTTCTCTAAATCTCTTTTATTCAGGGTTCTTAAATGATTCAGCCTCCCTTAGCCCACCAACCAGAGGTAGAGGAGAAAGAAGGTTCATAGAAAAAAGGGTTGTGGACCTGTTTAGTAGTAGATCTTTGGGGGCGATTCCATTCTTCACTGTCAGAATACCAGCAGTCCAGTTCAATAGCAAATGCTAACATGAAGCAGTAGCTGCGGCTCAATCCAGCAGAAACCTCAAGGCTTTCCCAAATTGGCATGAGTCAGCAGATGTGGCCAGAATCAGCTGGAATACCACGAGAAGTTCTTTGATATGTTCCTCTCTAAGAAGTGGAGAACACCAACAAGGACCAGCAAGCACTGTACGGAGTTGTAAAGCAGGAGTGATTTCTCACTGTGTATGGGGCTCCATAGGTGTTTGCTGTTCCTACACCTCTCTTCATGAACACAGTCCAGGAGCTCCTGTCTAGAGAATGGCTCCATCCACAGTTAAAATCTCTTCACGTTAAGTAATGTAATCAGGATAATCCCACAGGTATTCTAGAGGCTCCTCTCCTGGGTGATTTCCATATACTGTTGGGTTGACTGCATGAGCCAGCATAGACGGTGTCCATCACCAAACTGCATTCCCATCGTAGTGGCTGCAAAAACAAGCAGAGGCACGGAGAGCCATGAGCACTGATCTTCCTGAATTCTTTGACTTAAAAGAGGAAGAGAAGAATCCGGACTGGTTGAAAGACAAGGGAAAGTGAGTTGTCTGAGTGTCCAGCGTCCTACATTGGGCCTCACTATCTAGACTCGTGCTAGAACTCTGAGCTATACTCCCTGCCCTTTTCCCTTTTTAAAATTACTTCACTTATTGTTACTTTTGACATGGGGCTCACATGGCACAGTCTGGGGAACTTACTTGTGGTCAAACAAAGCCTTAGACCCCAGGTCTCCTTTCTCCCTATCAAGTAGTGGGATTGCAGCAGTTCCTTCCTTATTCTGAGACAGGTCTCAGTAAGTTGCCCATGCTGGCCTTCAGTTTGTTGCATCAGCCATGCAAACCTTGATCTTACGATCTTCTCACCCAGCTGGGATGATGGATCTGCGCCAGCAGGCTGGCTGGCAGTGGCTGTGTGTTGATGGAACATTGATACAGGTGTCACACTCATAGCAGCTCCCCCCCCCACACCATGTCATGATGTCCTCCGGTTCTTGTTTGTTCAGCTTTCTTTCATGTAACTAGTTTCTCCGGTGGTTAACCACGAGCAGCTGCATTTGTGCTGTGTGCTTTCCTCCGTAGCCAGCAGAGGGAGAAGTTTTACCAGCTCTTCACCCTCGGAGGAGGCCAGTCATTCAGGCCAGTTTAAGCCCCTTTCCTATTCCTAAATAAATCACCATATCAAGGGAGATAGACACACACTTGCTGCATTAAACCAATGGCGGCCGCCTTTGGGCGGGAGGCTCTGTCCTACTCACGGTACTTGCTTGGCGTGTGGAGAGATGGAGCCAGTGCAGTAGGCAGTCTGCATCTGACTGGGAATAAACAAAGCAGATGGCAAAGTATCTGTCTGGGTGCCAAGTAGGAGAGATGTTATTTCTCCGTGTCTGCTTCAGTGTTAAATTGGCCTTTTCTTTTTGTCTCATTAGCAAATTGTTTGCAACAGAAAACTATTTGGCAGCGGTTGATGCATATAATTTAGCCATACGATTGAACTGTAAGATCCCATTATTGTATTTGAATCGGGCTGCTTGCCACCTCAAATTAAAAAACTTACACAAGGCCATTGAGGACTCTTCTAAGGTAGGTATATTTCTCTGTTTGGGTGTGTTGTGTATATGTTTATGTATTTACTTCGTTTAATGCTTTGGTGGTGGAGAGATGGCTCAGCCGTTAAGAGCACTGACTGCTCTTCCAGTGGACTCCACATTCAATTCCCAGCACCCACATGGTGACTCACAACTGTTTGTAACTTCAAGATCTGACAGCCTCATATAGATATACATGCAGGTAAAAACACCAAATGCATACACATACACACACACACACATATACATACACACATCTTTAAAATTATGGAGAGCCAGCTATGGTGCTCATCAAGGAGTTGAAGGAAGAGGATCGCTTAGTTCAAGGCCAGCGTGGCTTATATAGCAAATAGCCAATTCCAGGCAAGGTTACAAAGTGAGACTGCCTCAAAAGATCAAGTGAGACCAGTGTGTGTACATATGCTAAAACTGGATTGACACAGACAAGAGTATCGTGGTCCCTGTGCAAGGATGACACAAAAATCCATCAGGTATTTGCAATTTTTCTTTTTGAGTTTCCATTTTGAATGTGTTTAGACTACTAAAACAATAAACTACTGATGTCTGAAAAAAAATTGTTATAGAACCTAGCACGTTCAAGTTTCACATGGACAGGGAGTTGAGCAAACATTTGCCAGGCCTTCTTTATTGGTTTAAATGATGCTCTAGGATTTAGCACTTAGCCTAGTAGTAAAGCCTCTGCTTAGCCAGTGTGAAGTGCTGGGCTCTGAACTTCGTACCCTCCCCCAGAAGTTGAATGCTACACCCTTCAAGGTAAATGCTGTGCTGCTGGGTTCTGTGTGTAGTCCTCTCTTCCTTTTTCAGTTGTTCTCTGTAGAGGATAATCTGCAATAGACATGCTTTGTGCTTCCAAAAATTATGCTTGTTTTGGAGTAAGCAAAAGCGAACGGACAATCAGCAAGGAGCAGCCAGGAAGAGAAGCATCAGAGAGTAAAACTATCGCATCAGGCACCGACAACATCCTGTAGCAGTCACTGGGGAAGTCCCACTGAGAGGGCCATACTGCGGGTCCTGGTTGAGAGGTCTCTAGGCAGAGCATAGACTTTGCTTCATGGATGAGCTGGTTCCTCCTTCCCACTGCAGGCCTTTTTACACTGTGTGATGAACAATAGCAACCTCTGCTGGGAACGGCTCACCCTGAGAACCAGCCATTCTCAGGGGTGCTGTTTTAATTACAGCCTCAGCTCTTAGCTATTGTCCTTTCCCCCTGTTAGAGAATCAGGGGCAACCTGACCTAGGATGTGAAGTTTTGGAAAATCTTGGAATAAACATGCTTAAGTCAGCTCTCAATATGTGCAAATAGCACATGACAATTTACCAATATAACTTATATTTCAGGCCTAAATTGCCTAAAATCACCTAACAGTGAACAGGCCTTAAGTTTGCCAATCTATGCCTTAGCCTCCCTATAGCTGGAATTATAGGCATGTGCTACAGGCCCAGCTGTTTGTTTGAACTCTTAGTGTCTTATTTATTTTTGAGACAGGGTCTCATGTAGCCTAGACTGACCTGGAAACCTAGTATGTAGTGGAAGAATGGTCTTTCACTCTTGATCCTCCAAAGTGTTGGAACTGCAGGCCTGGGAACTTCATAATGCTCTGGGGACAGGAGTTATAGGTGCAAATCATTTTGACTGTTTTATACACACACATGTAGAATGTGTGCGATGTGTTTGCAGGCATGAGTAGTGGCAAGAGGTCAATCTTGGTGTTCTAGAGGCACTATTCACCTTACTTTCTTTTCTAAGGATTTATTTTCAGTTATGTGTATGAGTGTGTGTGGTAGTGGGATGGTTATTTTCAGTTATGTGTATGAGTGTGTGTGGTAGTGGGATGGTTATTTTCAGTTATGTGTATGAGTGTGTGTGGTAGTGGGATGGTTATTTTCAGTTATGTGTATGAGTGTGTGTGGTAGTGGGATGGTTATTTTCAGTTATGTGTATGAGTGTGTGTGGTAGTGGGATGGTTATTTTCAGTTATGTGTATGAGTGTGTGTGGTAGTGGGATGGACAGTTCTTTGCACATGAATGCAGTTGTCCACAGGACCCAAAGGATGAGACTGGGTACCCTGAAGTTATAGACAGTAGTGAGCTGTCTAATGTGGGTGCTGGGAATGGAACTCAGGACCTCTGGAAGAGCAGCCTCTGCTCTTAGCCTATGAACCATCTTTCTAGCCTCACACTTGCATTTTCAGTTTTTTAAAAGTATAATTGTACAATTTCCTTACTCTTTCTCCCTTCAATCCTCCATATCCACCCCTGTACCATAAATTCTTTTCTTTTTAAAAAAGATTTATTTATTATATATAAGTACACTATAGCTGTATTATAAGTGGTTGTGAGCCACCATGTGGTTTCTGGGATTGAACTTAGGACCTCTGGAAGAGCAGCCAGTGCTCTTAACTGCTGAGCCATCTCTCCAGCCCAATTATTTTTCTGTAATTCCCACCTTTTTGTTGAAGCGGGGTCTTTCACTAGGATCAGGGCCTTGCTGATTGAGCTAGGCTGGCTGGCCTGCCTATTAGCTCTAGGGATCCTTCTGTTTCTCCTCCTCCAGCACTGATATTAGCACACTCTGTTTTTATGTGGGTGCTGGGTTCGAACACAGGCCTTTAGGCTTGCAGAGCAAGCACTTTACCCATTGTGCCATCTCACTAACCCCTACTTATATATATATCATTTGAAAGGCACTAGAATTATTGACACCACCTGTTGCCGACAATGCTAATGCAAGAATGAAGGCACATGTCCGACGAGGGACAGCATTCTGTCAACTAGAATTGTATGTTGAAGGTAAGAGACTGATGGAGGCATGGTGTAGCTCTGTTAGTAGAGCGATTTCATTTTTATTTTTTAAGATTTATTTATTACATATAAGTACACTCACTGTAGCTGTCTTCAGACACCAGAAGAGTGCATCAGATCTCATTACATATGGTTGTGAGCCACCATGTGGTTGCTGGGAATTGAACTCAGGACCTCTGGAAGAACAGTCAGTGCTCTTAACTGCTGAACCACCTCTTTCCAGCCCCAGTAGAGTGATTTCTTTGCCCTGCATGCACAAGACTGTTAGACCCCTAGTACCATATACATATGTGTGGTGGCACACACCTGCAATCCCAGCACTGGGGGGTGGAGGAAGATCAGAAGTTCAACACTGTCTTAGGTTACCTATCAAGGTCAAAGTCTTTAAATTTACAGAAGACCCTGTTTCAGAAAACCAAAAGCTGTCTAGATAACACAGGCATTTATGAAATACTTGCTTTATTGATTATCATTGATATGATATGTCAATACAGGCTTGCAAGATTATGAAGCTGCACTTAAGATTGATCCAGCCAACACAGTTGTACAAAATGATGCAGAGAAGATTCGGAATATAATTCAGGGGACAACACTGAAGTCTCACAACTAGAGACAACTAGGTACAGGAGTGTCTGCGAGTACTCTCGCTCTGTAAAGCACTGTGCTAGGGACTCTTTGGAATGGCAGTGCCTGAGGAATCATTTCCAAGTTAAAATGGCCTGTCTCTCACCACCTTTGATCCCAGGCCTGGGAAGGCAGAAGTAGGTAGGTCTCTGGGAGCCTGAGGCCAGCCAAAGCTATACAGCAAGATTCGGTTTCAAAGCACAGAGAAACAGAAGCTATTTGACTCTTCAGCCTTAGGACAGGGCTTGGGCTTTGATACTGCTGTTCTGAATTGCCTGTGCTCTTGGAATCCGGCTGTGGCTGTTGGCATTTCCAGGATACTATTGAGGAATCAACAGAATAGAATTTCCACATGTAAGACTGTGCTTATAAGGTATTTTTATTATATTAAATAAAATATATAATGATTTATATATTTTGATTGGCTTTAGTATAATATATAGACAATTTTAGTCACTTACAGATACACATAAGCATTTTTTTCTTTATATTAGTTGTTGTTTGAGGCTAGACCAGTTAGAGTGTAATATGTATTGCATACCAACCCTGGGTCTGCTGGGTAAAAGGATGTAGAATTCCAGGATAGCCTGGGATACACACTGAAACTGTCTCAAGAAAAAGTGAAGAAATAAACAGAAAAAAGAGTTAATCTGAAAACCTTGTTTATTTTTTAAGAGATTTATTTATTTATATTTAATGTTCTATGTATGGGAGTCTTGCTTATAGGACTGTGTACCATGGTTGTGTGCAGTGCTTGCAGTGAGCATTAGGTCTTTTGGAACTGGAGTCATTCTGTAGGTGCTGGGAATTGAACCAAAGTTCTCTGGAAAAGCAGCCAGTGCTCTTCCACTACACCATCTCTCCAGTCCCTAAACCTTACTTTGAACTAATAGGCTGTTGTTGAAAACAAAACTGAGGAGGGTCTTGTATGCCCTTAGTCCCAGCACTCCTGAGTAAGAAATAGAATGAAGATGCCTACTTCATGGCCAGCTTGAGCCACATAGCAGGACTGAGTCTCAAAAAAAAAAAAAAAAAAAAAAAAAAAAAAAACTAACCAAGGGTCAGTGTGATGGCTTTGTGGTTAAGAACTCTTGTGGTGTTTCCAGAAGACTCAAGTTTAGTTCCCGATTCCTACATTGGGTGTCTCACAACCACTTCGAACTCCAGCTTCGAGGATCTGATGCCTTCTTTGACCACTCTAAACACGATTGTAGTTGCTTTGAATGTCCTTTTTGGGGCTTAATAGTAAACACATGGAGACATCTTTACTATATAAGCCTGTTAACCTTTTTGCTGAGGGCAGTCTCCTGAGCCAGCCATCCAGACTCAACTCTTCCCCTACCATATCTCCACCCTCCACCTAGTGACTGGTTCACCTGCTTCCTCTGCTCCTCCTCCAGCTTCAGTCTCCAGTTCTTTCCATCAAAAACCACTCTTCCTCCCTGATACAAAAAGCTTATTAGCATAGTAAAGGGGTTTCACAGTCTATCGCTTAGTGTGGCCTTTCGGGCAGATAGAGGTCTGTGTCACCCTCACCCCAGGACAGCTTGCCTCTTAACACAATAATCTCAGAATCATTTACATGTTTTTCAGGCAGGTGAGGAGGTACCATTTACATATAGAAATCAGTCTTAGATTTGACAATATAAGCTATAGAAATGACAATATCACATATCCTGCCAGCACCCGGCACTGCAGGCACAGCCATTAACAGTTGAGAATACCGGGCACACATTCACACTGGTACAATGTATATGGGGGTAGGTTATCCCAACAAAGCACAGACTCACACGGTGCATACACACACAGTAAAAATAAGGCTTAAAAAATTCATCTCAATAAAAGTTAAAACCAATTTAGTTTGCAGATTTTGATGTTTTAAGACAGGGTCTTACTTTATTTATATACAGTTCAGCCTGGCCTAGCATTTGTAGTGGTACTGTTGTTTTAGCCTTACCAATGCTGGGATTACAGTTACTATAGCCAGGCAGTGGTGGCTCATGCCTTTATTTCAGCACTCAAGAGGATCTCTGTGAGGGTTAGAGGCCCGCCTGGTCTACAGAGCAAGTTCCAGGACAGCCAGGGCTACACAAAGAAATCCTGTCTCCAAACACCAAAAGAAAGGGGGGGGGGGGAGAAAAACTAAATTTTTAATTGTGTATGTATCTGTCTGTACAGAGGCCTCTGAGGCCAGAAGCATGGGATCGCTGGGGAACTGGAATTACAGGGGCTGAGTCCCTTCCCCTTCTCCCATGGTGCTTAGGACAAAACAAGAACAGTTTGTGCTCGTAACTGCTGAGCCATCTTTTCTGCTGTGAACATGTGTTTATGTGGTAGGGTCCAGTAGTTTACATCTGGAGGCCAAGGTGGTTCTCAACTTTATAGAGAGTTCTAGGTTAGCTGGGTTACATAGTGAGACTCTTCTTCTAACAAATAAATGAATGAGGTCACTGTCATTAACTTAATTTTTTTTATTTCTTAAAAGTATTTTTTAAACATGTATTTGTATCTTTTTAATTAAAAGTTATTACATTTCAAATGTTCAAAATTAGGTATTCTAGACTTAAAAACTAACACCCCCAGGGCACTTTCTCTTCAATTGACAGAAGGATGTATTTCATAGTGTGTGTTGATAATTAGGATAATCCACGGTTCTGGTTCGGTCAGGACCAATATTCAGGCTGTTGTTTTGATAAAAGCCGGTTGTTCTGAGGTGCTCTGTAAACTCTTGCTCCTGTGGCATGTATTTACAGGGAAAGAAGTAGGGCCTCGGTGAGAAGGCCCCATACTGGCTGGCATTGGTCTTGTACATAATCATCTGGGGTTTGGACAGTGAGGTGGCTGTGTGCAATGTCTTGGGGTCCAACATACAGGAAAACACAGGGTTACCAGGGTTCACGCATGGAGCTGGTGGTTCAGATCTCATTTCTGCATCTGAAGTCAAAGAAGTTTTCTTATCCTAAAAGGCATAAAAACCATCCTGAGTTACAGAGGTATGTACTTGACTTATCCCCTCAGCTTTTCTTGAATATTTTCCCTTCTGCTTCTTCTATTTTTTTTTTTTTTTAAAGTAAGGGTCTTACTATGCAGCCTTGGTTGGCCAGGACCTCTTGAGTGCTGGGATTAAAGTCTAAAGCCACCATATCTGGCTTTCTCTCATTCTTTTAGAGAAAGACTCAGGTAGCCCAGGCTAGCTTAGAACTCAATAGCAGCCAATGATCTTGAACTTCTGATTATCTTGGTCTCAAACTTCCAAACTTCTACCTGTGTTTTACTGAATCTTTTAAATCCTTTGGCCAGTGCAACTTAAAAAAGAAATCATTAGAATCACAGGCTGCGCTGTTACATCATCTATAGAGGCCTCTGTTCTGAGCCGCCTTGCCTACTTCAAAATGTATGCTGTTGCCTTCCTCTTACATGTTTCTTTCTCCCTGTCTCTCAGTGTCGTTGCTGCAACCTACACTGAATGTTTCCTAATAAACTCCAGCGTTGATTTATACTCAACTCCTGAAATTGTCAATAATCTTTCTCACCAAGCCATCTCTGGATAGAACTCACTCTGCTTCATCTGGTGGAGTGTTGCTGGCTCCCTCTGTGGCTGACACATTTAAATCTTCCTGGTTCTTTGAAACAAGAGTCTCATTTTGTAGCCCAGCCTGGCTTTGAACTCAAGGAACTACTCCTGACTCAGCTTCCTGAGTGCTGGCACTGCAGCAGATTTGTGTAAGCATGCTTGGCTATGAGATTCCATGTACTAGCTTCATAACACTTTCTATAAACCTACAGTTAAAAATGAGGCTGAGTCACAATGTGGTTTACTAGTGTGAGATGAAGAAGTACTGGGTGACAGGGCTAGCCACCATTCTTGGCTGCTTTTCTTATTTCATTGGTAACTATAGGGCAGAGTTGGCTCTGGTGTAGCACACCTCTGAATCTCAACAGTGAGAAGTCACCAGGATGAGCTCCCTAAGTCTAAAGCCAGTCTGGTCTACAAAGGAGGTTCTGGACCAGCCAGGGCTCCAGGGCTATATCCCAAGACCCTACTTCAAAGACAGAAACAAGGCACCATGTCTGGTGGCACTTCGGTGGGGGGGGGGGGTGCCACAAATTTAAGGTCAATCTTGGCTGCATAGGGAGTGGACTACACAAAACCCAGTTTCAAAACAAAACAAAAAGTATTGCACATGGAGTTTTGTGGTACAGTGTATGTATTCAATCCCATCCCCCACACCAGAAAACAAAATGCCCAAACAAACTATAGGAAGTACCTACCCTAGAAGCCCAAGGTCCCTGGCTTTGTGTCAGTCAGAGAAAACAAATAATCTTTGTTAGCAGATGACTTAATCATACAGCTTTGTTCACTAGAGTCTACAGCTCTCTTTCTTGTCTAAATCTTTCATGTTTCCCCATTCCATAACTGCTTCAAGGCAGTCACACCTCCCAGCAGCCTTGAAGGATGCCAGCTCTAGGGGGAGTGGACAGACATGGCTGTGCTAACAGAGGAATGATCTACAGACATTTGCTAGATCCCCAGCAAGGTGTGGTGGCACCAAAGGCACCCTGTCAGAGGTCAAGGGGTGGCAAAGAGTTCAGGACAAGCAGCCCTTGAATCTAATGCTTTTTGAGTTTCTCTCTTCTCTATATTTCTCTCTCCCTTTCTAGGTAAGAAGCTCAGGAGAGACACATATATACATTTAGCAGTCTGCCAAAGGCAAGTCTTTCCTTCGTGGGCAAGTCCCTCCTATAGCCTCCAGGGTTCACTGTGGATGGCCTACTTTCACCTCTCAGCCCCAACATCGAATTTCATGGAGAAATTAGAATCCTCAGGACTTCTACAGTTCTAGGACTGTGGGCCTAGGCCAGCATGCCCTGCTAGTCAGGTTCCAGTTAATATAGCTGAGTTGTTTCTCAATCCTAGAATTCTTTTAGTATCTAAGTAAAACTGAATTTCTGAATGTTAACTTAAAAATCTGTAAGCTTACAGTCTGAGGATGTGGCTTAGTTGGTAGCATGCTTGCCTAACTTATAAAGAGGCCCTGGGTCTATTTCCAACACCACATGAACTGGGTATGATGGCTCATACCAGTAATTAAGTCATCAAAGGTGATCAGGAAGGTCATCTCAGGGATACAGAGGCAATCATGGGTTACAGGAGGCCCAGATTAAAAAAAAAATCTAGAAATTAGAATTCTAGAAGAGTATTGTGTATGGCAAGAATGTTCATCTAGATGCAACCCACTTAAAAATAGCTAAAAACATCAGTAAAACCCAAACCACAGATTTTGGGCTACTTTGAAGAAACGGTGAATGGAAACACTAAAATACTGGATTCTTTTCTTCATGATTCACCTATTTTATGTATAGGGATGCTCTGCATGTGTACTTGTGTACCGGAAGATGACATCAAGAGAGACGTTGTGAGCTACCATGTGGTTGCTGAGAATCAAACTCGGAACCTCTGAAAGAACACATAGTGCTCTCAACAGATGAGCCATCTCTCCAGCCCCCCCCCCCCCTTTTGAGACAGTTTCTATAATTACTTGGCCCCAAATCCTGGCAAATCTTCCTTCCTTCATAGAGCTAGGATTCTAGGCCTGAGTGGCCATGCCTACCTAAACATACCATGGGCTTTCTTTGGTCATTACTATTCCCTTCAGTTACAGAGGGCTTGTTTTCATCAAATCATCCTTGTTACTACTGGTCCTAAAACTACGTCACCTTCAGCTCTAGATTTAATCATTTTGAAAAGACACTTAAAATAATAATTTCAGTCGCCAGGTGTCTTACCTACTACCAAATCAGGGGATGAGACTATCTCCTTACATCTTTTAGATCTCCATTATAATTGAAGATGTTTAGAAGTAATCAGAGTAAGCACTGTGTTACCAAATTCATGGTAAAAAAAAAAAAAAAACAGCTTTGTTATTTAAATTTCAGGAGAGTGTGCTAGTTTAGGCTTGTAATCCTAACACTAGGGAAATAAGAGGCAAGAGGTTCTGGAGTACAGTGCCAGCCACACAGAGAATTTGAAGTCAGCCAGAGTTACTCTGAGAAGCTCTGTCTTAAACAACAACAAAAGCACCACCCAGAACTCCCCTCTCACAAACAAAAGAAAACAACAACAAAAACCAACAACGAGGGGTTAGGAATCTGCCTCCTTGGTAGAGTGCTTTCCTAGTGGTCTGAGGCTCGAGGTTCAATTCCTATATTACAGCAACACAAATATCAGACTTAAACTGTGAACTAGCTTTTGCCCAACATTCCCTTTGCTGAATTTCCTTTATTATTTACTCACTAGTCAGGTAGGGGATGGAGGAAAGTTAACTTTTCTCTGGTGTGCACTGCGCTCTCCCTCTCCCGTCCTTTTAGACAAGGCATACTGTAAATGACATAAACATGAAGGTTCTAGGACTGGGAGGTGTAGCTCAGTAGGACATAGGTTACCTACCACGCACACGCCCCTGAGTTCGATCCCCACGACTGCAAATAAATATACAAACCAAAAACCATCCTGTAGTGAGGTGCCTTTTCTATACCTTCAGAGTAATTACTTTGTGGATCGTGCATTTAAACTTGTAAATACAAAAGCTTGGTGACTGACTGTGTTAGTGAGTGGGAGGAAGTAGATGGTGCCTCAAACACTATTGTGAATTCGACTTTCAAAAGCATCTAGCTCTCCGTCCAAACCCACCAAATCGCAGTCTGTCTCTCCCGCCATCTTAATCTCTTCGGCAAAAGCAACTCTTTGCTGATAGCGAGAAGTCTGGCGAAAGCGTTGGGCCCAGTCTTCTTACAGAGCCGACGGAAAGCAGCAGCAATGAAGAAAACAGAACGATCTGAGTCGCGTAAACTGCAATTTCTATGGAGGGAAAGGTAGGTAGAAACCCTCAGTGTGGCAGCTCGTCTCCGTGGCAACCGGCTGCAGGGGTGGGAGCCCGGATGTTGTGGAGATCTGCGGTCGCCCCGCCCAACTTCCGGCAGCCTCAGGGTGGCGGGCCGTATGTGTCTTCGGGAGTCGTAGTTCTTTCTACTTGCCGCGAGCTGGCGGGAGGCGCATGAGGAACTTCAAGTCCCATCATGGCTTGCTCCGCCGCGCCTGCCACCGCTTCCCCGCTGCGGACGCCCGGGAGCAGGTTGTTGTTTTTATGAGGCGTCACTGGCGTCTGGAGCGCGGACGCCGCCACGGTGACAGCTGGCGCGGTCGGGCGGAAGAGGCGCTGTCTTCGGGTAAGACCCCGGGGCGCAGGTCGGGTGGATGAGGCGGCTGCAAGCTGCAACTCCTGCCTTCGGGCGGAGCGCCGGGAGGATTTCTCCTGGTGGACGCCTTGGACCTCGGGCGGAGGGCGCGACCCGGCAGGTGTTAGGCTCGGGCTCGCGGGCTACAGTCCGCGAGCTCGGAGCTGTGCGCCCCGGGATTCGGGTGCGGCTGCATCCATCTGCTGAGATGCTGCGTGCGTCACCCCGAGCCTGCCCTTAGTCCCAGTTGTCAGGAATAGAGAAGTGCCAGCATGCACCCCAGAAGTATACTCCTACTCAAGCCCCTAAGCCGGTCCACTCCGTACCCTCCCTTGTCTGTTCTTCACCCTTTCCCTCCGGGTCCTTCCCAGCGTTTGTCTGGCTGGCCGACTTGTCCTAAGTAGCAGCTTCGTGAGTGCCGAGTGCCATTTACCTTTCATTTGTCCCAACTCTCCCAGGGGCAGCGCTGGAGTTCTAGACCGCAACCAGCTGGGGTGTTTTTGTTTTTGTTTTTGGCGGGGGGTGAACCATGCACTGCCCTCCTCTCCCACTTTTGCTTTATTAGCTGTATGGGGCTGCTTGTGCCTAGAATGGGCAACCAGTTTATTACTCTCAGGAGTGCTATCGGACCTTTCCATCAAGGTCACATAATGTTTGAAATGTCAGCACTAACTATCCAGTCTTAAAGACCCAATACCTTTTCTTTCGCCTCTCCCCCCCCCCCCCCCTTTGGAGTAGGCGGGTTGGTTTTTGGTTTGTTTTTTTGAGGTAGGGTTTCTCTGTGTATCCCCAGCTATTCTAGAACTCGCTCTGTAGGCCAAGCTAGCCTCTAACTCAGAAATATGCTTGCCTCTGCCTTTTGAGTGCATCAACCAACTTTAAGATTCCAATCTTAATAGGCCTTAGATTTCTCAGGGGATGTTTATCATGTATAGCTGGTGTGAATAGTTTGCTATTCTGACAAGTTCAAGTCACAGGGGAACAGAGAAGTTTGTGGGGGTGAGTTAATGCTTTTGGCTTTTTTCCCCCCTTGCTATGTAACTCTGGCTGCCCTGGTACTAATATATCCCAGGCTAGACCTAGGAGTTCTCCTGCCTAAGCCGCCTAAACACTGTGATCATAGTTGGGTATGTAATGTTTTAACCCTATTACACAAAAGTTGAAATTCCAGTTGAAGGTGGAAACCCAGATATTTAGAAACTGAAGCAGGGGAATGTCAGGTTTGAAATCACGTGAGCAATAGAGTGGAGACCATATTTCTGTATAGAAAGGTCTGAGAATATAGTTCTTCAGTACAGTATTTGCTTAATAAATACTGAGTTCAACCCCCGGGATAATCAAAACAACTCCTAGAACCAGTTTTGTACTGTAGTAAACCAAAGAACAGGCAATGATATTTTCATTGGGGTTTTAAGGATATTTAGTTATGAAAGTGATTGTCTAGGATATGATACTAAAGCTGACCTCTTTATGCTTTCCTGTGTTTTCTAGGGGTGCCACCCCTTTTTAAAAAAGATGTGTTTTTGTATGTTTGTATGTGAAGGCAGTGTGTGTGTGCAGTCCCTGTGGATAGCAGAAGAGTCAGGAACTGTACTCCTAGCGTTTGCTCTTAACCACGGAGCTGTTTCTTCAGCCCTGGAGTCTTTAAAGACTGTCTCATGTAGCCCAGACCGGCTGATTGGCTGTGTAGCCTTGAGTTCTTGATACTCTTGCCCCCATTGTTTCTGAATTCTTTAAGTATAAGTTTCAAAAGTAAACGTGCTGGCAGGATGTCTCGGTGGGTGAGGGCACTCGCTGAGCAAGTCTGCCGTTTGAGCTTCGGCCGCTGGGAGTCAGTTCTCTGCCCTGGAACCCACAGGGCAGAGAGAACTGACTCCCATAAATAAGCTGAGCAGCGAAGGGGCTGGGGGAGCAAGGGGGTTGGGGGAGCTAGAGGGCTGGGGGAGCTAGGGGGTTGGGGGAGCTAGAGGGCTGGGGGAGCTAAAGGGCTGGGGGAGCTAGGGGGCTGCAGGAGCTAGAGGGCTGAGGGAGCTAGAGGGTTGGGGGAGCTAGAGGGCTGGGGGAGCTAGAGGGTTGGGGGAGCTAGAGGGCTGGGGAAGCTAGGGGGTTGGGGGAGCTAGAGGGCTGGGGGAGCTAGGGGGCTGGGGGAGCTAGGGGGCTGGGGGTTGGGCTTAAAAAGGAAAAGTAAATAAACAAGCTGCTATAATGGCCTAGATCTGTTGCATAGCTTTGGAGACATATGCAGAACATTTGGAAATTTAAGGCCAGTCTGGGCTACACATTAAGATCCAGTTTCAAAAAAAGACAAAGCAGTACACAGTCTGCTCAATCAGGGTGGCTGGGCAGGTGGTGCACACCTTTAATCCCAGCATTAAGGAGGCAGGCCTTATCTCAAAAACCAAATCAGGAAGAAGAAAAAATGCATACACACTGATCAACAACAAAAGAAACCAAACCACAATTCTCTTCATACTGAATTCATCAACTATATATGAATTTAAATGGAAATTATTTTGAGAAGGGAAAGAGACAAATTAGTTATCTGGAAAGAATAAAAAGCATCTTAACAGTAATTCTTAGCATGTGTGTATCTTTTGATCTGTTAACTAAAACAATTAAACAAAAGACACAAGTTAGACTGGAAAATCTTGGTTATTTTAATAAATCCACATTAAAAAATTGTTTTGGAGAGGCAGGAGACAGTACCTGTGTCTGGTCTCCCATTCACTGACAGGCCACCATGCTCAGCCGAAATAAACTTGTTTATTTATAAGCATCTACAAGTGGAAGTTAGCTTGGAGTGGTAAAGCTTGCCTATAATCCATATACTTGGGAGGTTGGAGGAAAAGGTCAGGATTCAAGGTCATCTTGGGCTAACACACCCTGTTAGATAGTTAAGTAGTAGACTTTATATTTCTGATAATTTGAGCTATATTTAATTTTTTGTTAGATTTAGTGTGAACAGATAAAATTTTACAATTCATTAATTTACATTTTTGCTTGCTTCTATCCTAAAAAATCATATTGTTCCTTCACAGGAATAGTGAATGTGTTTTGTCATTATTGATTTTAGGAGAAATAGCTCATTAGTTTTGCCTTGATTTTATTCTTATTTTATATGTGAACAGAGGAAGAGATAATTTATGGGCATCTCAGATTCACTATGTGATTGGGTCCTGGAGGTCAAATTCTGGCTGTCCAGCTTGGTGGCTGCAAGCAAGTGCCTCCACCTTTTTGAGTTATGCCTCTGGTCCTTTTTTTTTTTTTTTTTTTTTTTTGGCTTTGTTTTGTTTTTGTCTTTTGAGACAGGGTTTCTCTGTAAAACACCTCTGGCTATCCTGGACTTGAACTGGTAGACCAGGCTAGCCTCAAACTTCCAGAGATTCACCTATCTCTGCCTTTTGAGCTCTGGGATTTTTTGTTTTTGATTTTTTTTATTTCTATTTTTAAAAGATTTTTATTTATGTTATATATATGAGTATGCTGTAGCTGCCTTCAGACCCACCAGAAGAGAGCATCAGATTCCATTACAGGTGGTTGTGAGCCACCATGTGGTTGCTGGGGATTGAACTCAGAATCTCTAGAAGAGCAGCCAGTGCTCTCTCCAGCCCCGCTTTCTTTTTTAAGTTATGATACTTTTATTGCTTTTTAAATGGTAGTATTTATAATTTTTTAGGTTCTCTTGGCTTTTTTCCACATTTTAGTTTCTTTTCAATATTTTCTGACTTTTACTTGTGTTCTGTGTGTCTTGTGTTGGTTTGTTAGCTGCCATGTGGATGCTGGGAATCAAACCCAGGTCTTCTGGAAGAGCAGTCAGTGTTTTTAATCAGTGAGCCACCTCTCCAGTCCATCTTGTGTTGGTTTAATATGATTAGGCTTTGGGTCCATCCACAGGATATAAAAAGCATTTGTACTAGATTAATATGTTTGAGCTGCCAAATTCCACAGTGTTGCTATTATAGGTAAAATTTAAATTATTTGAATGTTAACTGTAAAAATCCACACATTGTTGTTTGGAAAATGTCAAGAACATGGCCTTCCGGGTCATTACAGCCCTGCTGTAGGTCTTTATCTTAGTCACAATCAGAGTTAACTAGATTAAAGCAGGTAAATAGGTTGGTTTCGATGCTTAGTGTTTGCCTTGCTCCGTTAAACATGACCAAATCATCAACCAGTTTGAGTTCAGAGATGGAGCTCAGTCCTGTAATATGTAAGGGATTGCATTTCATATATTTGAGAACTTTTGTTTTATTTTACTTGGGCATCTAGAAGATTATTTAATGTGTGGAAAGCCACTGTGTCTGTAGGGTTTTCTGAGGAAGCTTTAGAAGTCTGTAACATGAGTTGCAGGTTTTCCTCTTTCACTATATGAGAACAAAGTCTGATTTTTTTAAGTGTCACTGACCTACCCAGCTCTTGAGTTCACATCTGATGAGCTCCAGAGAACCTTGTGTTCAGTGAAGAACGAAACTTTCCGTTGGTAAGCTGGAAGTAACTGGCCTTTGTAAGTGCATGTGAAACTGAGTACACCTTCAGAGTGTGGTGGCAGCGCCATACTACATATTTTTTGGTACATAGTTTTGGTGAAGAAATGCCCAGGGTTCTGTTTGTGTTTTAGGTAGAGCTGGGTGGTGTATTCTAGTTTGAAGACCAGTTGCTTTTCTTCCTCACTGCGACTTAGCTCTTTTGACTAAGACCTGGAATTGTAAGGTGGTGCCTCTGTGGTTGGCCGCCTCATTCGTGTCTCAGTCTCACAGTTAGATATGTTGAGGTCTTTAGTTTGGTTTCATAGGAAGTGGTTTCTTTTTAATGTTGTCCTCGTGATGAGCAGGACTATATTGAGTCTGAAATTGTCCTGGCAGGGGTAGAGAGATGCCTCCTATTGCCGTCTAACTGAGGTTGACCTGGTTAGGTTATTAATACAGAGCATTAATGTAAAGCAGTGTTTACAAGTTTCTAAGTTCATTTGGGAGGCTCTACCAAAGTGACACTGGAGTGTGAAAGTGGAGGAAAACGTGCAAAATGTACCGTAGGCTGTAGTATCCACTCGAAGTCAGTGGACAACACAGGAAGATCCACGCAGTGTGGACCCTTCTCCCTTGTAGCCAGATATAAACACTAACACATAGCAACAAGAATATGTATATATAAACTCCTTGTATTAGCTTTTCTTTCAGTTATCAGAGACGATAACTGTAAAAAAATAAAAATAAATTATCTTTTGTAAGAACATTTAAAAGAACTAAAAATACAATTATAGTGTGTGTGTGTGTGTGTGTGTGTGTGTGTGTCTGTGTGTGTGTGTGGTGGGGGGACAGGGAGAGAAGAGGGGGAGAGGGAAGGAAGGGGAGGAGAGAGAGAACACTATTAAGATAGGAAACAGGGCTAGAAACAGATTTGTAAAATTAAGAAGCCACCCCTGGACTCAGTGCCCCAGGAAGGACAGCATGCACCCTGCCCATCTTAGGTATTAGTTAACTAAAAAAAGGGGGTACATTTGTTTCTTACTGTGTAGGTTCCTGTTTCAGGGTATGTACAGGTGAGTTCCCTCCCCATGGAGGTGTTCAGTCCCCCAGAAGCTAGAGCATAAGCAGGTTCTGTAAGCCATCTAATGTGGGTGCTGGGTAATTCGGGTTCTTTGGAAGAACAGTACTTGAACTGTCTTTTCAGCCTCATTTGTTAGGTCTTTTAGGCTTTTTCAAAATTGAACAGTAACAACCCTGCACAGCCAGGACATTTCGTAAGTCTGCAGATAGCTGTTGAGAGGGGGACCTCCCTGAGAAAGGTGACTTCCCCTCTGCGCTTGAATCATTGTTTTCTCACTTTTAAAAAAGATGTGGCTTTAGGCTGTTTATTTCAGATATTGGAGCAAAAGTGGTTTTTGCTTCCTGATTTGCAGTGTTACATCAGAGAAGGAAGCTTACAGAATAATGGTGTGTTGCCTCATTTCCCTTGCAGAAATGATATTTTGGATGAAAAAGTACATTTACTATATATAGCAGGAGTACATGGGTGAGTTATATTCTTTTAAAAATACCGTAATTGATTTTGTTTTTATTTTTTACAGAATTATTTATTTTATATATAATATATATAATAAAAAAATATAAATAAAATGTACACTGTAGCTGTCTTCAGACACACCAGAAGAGGGCATCAAATCCCATTACAGATAGTTGTGAGCCACCATGTGGTTGCTGGAATTGAACTCAGGACCTCTGGAAGAGCAGCCATCTCTCCAGCCCCAGATTTTGTTTTTATATTTTTGGTTGTGAGCCTAGCCTTTAACGGCTGAGCCATCTCTCCAGCCCCAGATTTTGTTTTTAAAGACTGAGTTTCATTTAACTCAGGTAAGCATCCAGCCTCACTACCATAGACTAGATTGGCCTTGAACTTCAGATACTCTGTCCTTGCCTCCTTTGCTAAAATGTGTGTTACTGCACTATAATTTTTGTTTGTTTGTTTGTTTCATATTAAGGACAGACTTAGCTCTGTAACCAGGTTGGCCTGGAGCTCTTGGCAGTCTTTCTACCTTTGCTTTCCCAAGTACTGGGATTATAGCGTGCCCCGAGTGCCTGGCTTACATTATTTTTAGTGACAGTGTTTTTCTACCTCATTTTAACTAGGAGAGCCTGCTTTTTACAGAGATGACTCTTTGCACTCAGCGATAGGATTACTATGACCAAAGATAGAGGACTATACTGTATCCTGTATTCTGTGGACTCCACTCACTAAAAATCCAGTGGCTAACACTTTAAGGCAACATGTTAGTTTCTTTAACTTTTTCGGGAGAAAATACCCAAGATTTGTCCTTTCACTGTGCTTAAAGCTGGTTTTGTTGGGGTGGTTGGCACAGGCCTAGGCAGAGGCAGCCACATCTCTGTCAGCAGCCTGTGATTCCTGAATGGGAGAGTCTGAGTCAGGAAGATAGTTACGGCCTGCCTGGGCTACAGAATCATTTCCAGTCAAGCCTGGGTAAGTTAGTGAAACCTTCCTGTATCAAAGTAAAAACCGCGGGAGCTGTAACCTGGTCTACAGAGTGAGTTCCAGGACAGCCAGGGCTACACAGAGAAACCTCCGTCTCAAAGAAACAAAACAAAAAACAAACAAATAAAAACACTGGTTTTGTTGTTCTGAGAAAGGGTATCAGTGTGTAACTCCTGCCTAGAGCTCTGCTCTCAAAAACTAGGTAGTTTACTTGCTTGCTGGAGTTAAAGGCATGCACCACCACAGGCCTTTGTGTTACATGTGTCTTATCTACTTGCTGTGAAGAGGCACCTTGACCAACACAATGGACGAGATTGAGGTCCTAGAGAGACGGCTCAGTGGTTAGCAAAACTGGTTGTTCTTCCAGAGGACCCAAGTTTAATTCCCAGCATCCACAGGTAGCTCACAACTATTTGTAACTCCAGTTCTAGGAGATCTGACCATGAACATCATATTGTGGTGGGGAGCATGACATTAAGCAGGCCAGCACAGTGCTGGAGCAGTAGCTTAGAGTAGCCATCTTTTCAGGACCCTCCACCGCTTTGTTGCATCCTAGGCTAGACCATGACAGCATGGAACCCTAGTTGTTGGAACTATTGATCTCCTTTCTCAGACTCTAAGTAATTAGGATTATAGGTCTGAGATTCTTTATAGAACTGTCTGTTGTAAGGCCAGGCATGGTGGCTCATGCCTGTAATCCCTGAATGGGAGAGTCTGAGTCGAAAAGATAGAAAGGTCAAGGCCTGCCTGGGCTACGGAATCATTTCCAGGCCAGCCTGGGTAAGGTAGTGAGACCCTCCTATATCAAAATAAAAACCATGGGGGCTGTAGCTCGGTGGTGAAGTGCTTACCTAGCATGTGTAAAAAAATGGGCCCACAGACTATGAGTCTCCATTTTTTAAAAATTTTTACCTTTTTTTCCTTTTTCTTTTTCTTCTCTTTCTTTCTTTCTTTCTTTCTTCTTTCTTTTCCTTCCTTCCTTCCTCTTTCTTTCTTTTTTTAGTTAGAGTCTCAGTCCTCAACTCAGACTGGTCTCCTAGTCTGTCTTCTAGATTCTTGTTGGGGAGCAGCAGAGCTGGGTAGCAGCTTTGCTTGGTAAGGAAGACTAGGTTCTGCTGGGCTGCCAGGCTAGCCTTGAGTCTAGACTCAGACACTTGATGGAAATAAAGTAGACATGAAATGTGTGTATGTGAAATGTCTGGCTGGGACTGGTGACATGACAGTGCCATCTCAGAACTTGGGAAATGAAGAAAGGAGGATTATGAGGCCAGCCTGGGCTACATAGCAAGGCTCTGTCTCCAAAACAAACAGGGACTGGAGAGAACTCAGTCACTAAAGTGCTTGTTAGGCAAGCATGAGGCCCTGAGTTTGGTATCCAGACTTCATGCAAGAAAGTGGCTATGGTAGCACACATTTGTTTATAAGACAGACAGGTCTTTGGAGTTAGCTGGTCAGTCAGCCTCCTTGGCATGTTCCTTGTGAGAGAGAATCTCACTTTGTAGATTGTCCCGAAACTCAGCTTAAGTAGATCAGGCTGGCCTTGAACTAAAAGGGATCCATTCTCCCTTCTGAGTGCTATGATTAAAGGTGTGCATCCCTAAGAGAAGCTGTCTTAAAAAAAAAAAAAAACAAAAAACAACAAGGAATGATTGTTACTGTTGTTCTCTGGCATCTTTATGTGTGTGTATGCATGCAGGGGCAAATACAGATATGTGCACCCATGAACATACATAAGCACAAAGAATACCTATAATTGGGCTGGAGAGATGGCTCAGCAGTTAAGATCACTGACTACTCTTCCAGAGGCTCTGAGTTCAATTCCCAGCAACCACATGGTGGCTCACAACCATCTGTAATGAGATCTGATGCCCTCTTCTGGTGTGTCTGAAGATAGCTATAGTGAGTGTACTCATACATAAAATAATACAGACATCTTTAAAAAAAAAAACAATACCTATAATTAACACAGCCATTTAATTAGAGTTAGAAGTAACATAACCTCAGTACTGGGAAAGCTGATGCAGGAAAATTCCAAATTCTAGGCTAGCTTAGTTTATATAGCAAGATTTAGGCTCAGTGTGGCTATACAGTGAGACATGTTTCAGCTGCTTCCCACCTCCCCAATTTTTTTTTTTAATGCTCAAACTGAATTGGGTTGAACCCAATGCCAGATGCATTTGAAGCAATTGCTCTTCCACTAAATTACATCACAGCCACTAGACCTCATTTATATTCGCTTGTAATGTATGGAACTTTTAAAGAGGAGGAGCTAGATAGATTGCTCAGTGGTGGAGAGCTCTTGCTGCTTGCAGAGAGGACCCCAATTTGGTTCCTAGCACCCATGTTGTGGCTCACAACTATTTGTAACTCAGTTCTAGGAAATCTATCACCTTTTGACTTACATAGGCACCAAGCTGTGTGTGATGCACATGCATGCAGGCAAAACACAAATACATGTGCAGAAATACTTAGAAAATTTTTAAAAGGGGGGAAAAACTCCACAAAGTTACTCAGATTGATCTTGAACCTAAACTTATAGCCTAAGCTAGCCTTACATTTCTTGTTTTTCTGTCTTGGCCTCCTGGATAATTGGGATTACAGGTCTGGTTACAGTCAGATTCTAGACAGCTGACCAAGTGGATTCATGGACAGCCAGCAGCACTAGGCTTTTAACCTCCGTCTGTGGTCTGTTTAGAATCACAGAATTGTGAGATAACAGTGCCCTATTCTTCTCACTCTTGTCTAATTCTAGAAGATAAGGAAACAGAAACCCTGCCTTCTTCACAGTAAAATGTAGCTTATTAGGGACAATGTGGTATCAGCATACCAGGTAACTTGTCTGTTTTGGTTAATGAGGAATGTTAATAGTGTTGTGTACTCTTATTTGTTTTTAAAGACAGGATCTCAATGGGTAGCTTTGGTTGTCTTAAAACTTGCAATGTAGACCAGGCTGGCTTTGAACTTACAGAGATCCTCCTTCCTCTGATTCCTAAATACTGGGATTAAAGGCACAACAATGTCTGGCAGCCTTTGAGTTACCATTGCAGAATATGGTTTTGGTTGTTTTGAGACACGTTCATACTATAGAGCTCAGGTGCTGGTGCTACAGGATAAAACCAACAGAATTTATGAATGCGGATAGGGGAACCTACCTGCTTCCCTCCTGCCTTTCGCTCCCCTCGAAATCCCCCACTTGCCTAGGCTGGCTTACAGTTGGAAGCCCTCCCACCTCAGCTTTCTTAGTGCTGAGCCCTGGAACTGAAGGGTGGATGCACTGCTGTCCAGGAGTCTTGGGAAGGTCATTGCAGTCTAGTTATTCTTAGAGCAGAACAGAGGGTGGGGCGGCTTCTTATGAGTGTCTTGAATACCAGGTTGGCCTGGAACTTCCTACTGTGCAGCCAAGAGTGACCTTGACCTTCCGATCCTTCTGACTACTTCAATGCTAGGATTACAGATGGTGCCAGCATGTTTAGGTCACATGGTGCTGGAAATCAAACCCAGCTAGGCATGCTACCAGCTGAACTGTGTTCCAGCCCCTGGATACAGTTGTGTTGGAACACAGCCTTCAGGTTAGACCTAACACTTTGTGTCTATGTAGGGCCTGAAGCTAGTTAAGGAGGTGGAGAATCCTAGCATTCTGGAGACACAGGTAAGGGAATTAACATTCCTAGGCTAGTATGGGCTAGCTAGTGTGGGGTGACTGTGTCAAGGCTTTCCAGATGGGAGACCAGGCAGCACTGAGAAGGTGCTGCTCCAGGACAAAATGAGGCCATTCTCAGGGTGTTAGGTTTGGAGCCGTCCTTTATAAACCCCGTTGAGGTGGTCACTACACAAGAGCTTGGCCTTTTGGGCTTCTCGCAGCTCACTGTTGGTTGGAAGTAGACTGTCACTGCTGCCTGCTCCACTTGCCATCTGCCGGCAGGACTCTAGGCGTGCTTCACCTTCCAGATGGAACTTCTGTTGGTTGCAGCACCACAGCCGGGCAGCTTGTCTTAGCTCAAGAGGGTCCCACAGCTTAACGATTTGGTTTATCCTGATGGGTGTGCAGCCATAGGTCAGTGTGGAAAACCTGTGGGGTGGTCTCAGTCTCACCTGGAGGTTTTGTGCTGTGTTGTAGAGCTTTAACAGACATTTTAAAAATTGTTCCATGTTTTGTTATATGTTCTTTTATTAATAGGCCTGAAAAATGTCTGAAAATTCCAGCGACAGTGACTCATCTTGTGGCTGGACTGTCATCAATCATGAGGTATGTTCTCTGACATGTTGTTAGCAGTGACAGAAACTGCTGTATGAAGGTCAGTGTTTTCTAGGTAAGCACAGCTTCCTTTGTCTGTAGTTGGCCATTTTTCTACCCATATTAAAAGTGGCTGCTAAATACCTTTGAGCTACATACAGCACCAGTCTTTTTTTTTTTCTTTTTTTTTTTTTTTTTTTTTAACAAAACCTTGATATAGGGTCTTAATAAGTTGCTCTAGGTGGGCTTGGAGTCAGTATTAAAATCTCACTAAGTAGCCGTGGCTGGCCAGAACTGGCCTCACATTCAAAGAAGTTCTTCCAAGTACTGGGGATTATAGGTATGTGCTAGTATGGGCGGCTTTTGTTTTGTTTTTGAGAAAGTCTTCTGTCGTATAGGCTGGCCTAAAACTTAAGGCAGCCCTCCTGGCTCAGCCTATGGGATTAGAGGCATGAACCATATCCAGCCCCACTTCCCATTTTAATGAAATGCAGAATGTAATATGAAAAAAATGTGTTTTAGATTTGCATGTATGGAAGATATCAGTTGTTCATAATCAAGAGGAAGTATGAACTTCTCTGGAGAGTAAGCATCTAGGATTTTGGATACTACTGAAAACCATAGCCGGAATCTAAGTTACCACACTGCCCAGGCATTTTTTTTAAAGATTTATTTATTTATTTTATGTATATGAGTACACCGTCTTCAGATACAACAGAAGAGGGCATCCTATTACAGATGGTTGTGAGCCACCATGTGGAAGCCACCATAAGTTCACCATTTGAACTCAGGACCTCTGGAAGAGCAGCCAGTGCTCTTAACCACTGAGTCATCTCTCCAACTCCCCTCAGCCCAGGCTTAACCTCCAACTTTTGGTCCTTCTGCCTCACTTTCTGAGCACTGGAATAAAGGCACGTGCCTGGTTGTCTTCTTTGTTGTTGAAGATGGTGTCAGATTCTCTGGGATTAGAGTTAGAGATAGTTGTGAGCCACCGTATAGATGCTGGTAACTGAACCTGGGTCTCTGGAAGAGCAACTAGTGTCTTAAACTGCTGAGCCTCCTCTCTGAGACAGGGTCCCATTGTAGCCCAATGTGGCCTTAAGCTCACTAAGTAACCCATGCTGCCCTCCAAATGGAAGTCTTCTGCCCCACCTCCCAAGTGCTTGTGTTATGGGCATTTACCATAACTGCTGCTTGATGTATACATGGTGTATAGAAATAATTATTGTGATAACTAAAAGTTTAGAACAGTTTGTTAGTCATGTCTTTTATAAAACAGCATTAAGTACAGTAAGCCAGTGGCATGGCTCGGGTGCTGTGAAGCCTGAGGAGGGTCCTTGGGCCCACATGGTAGGAGAGAACCTATTCCACAAGTTGTCCTCTGGCCTCACATGCCACATGTGTGCAGTGCCTGAGAATGCTAGAACAGGGTGTTGGTTCTCTTGGGATGAGTTAAGTTGTGAGCTGTCATGGGCACTGGGAATCAAACCTGGGTCCTGGAAGAATAACAACTGCTCTTAACTCCTGAGCTCTCTCCAGCCCCATAGTGCAGACATTTAGGACTCAGGGTTTGGCTTTTAGTCATCCTGTGTTCACCGGACATTGACTTGAAGTGTATGGCTGCATTTTGCAATTTTCCTCCTGCAGGCCTGTATAGACTGAGTCAGGATAGATACTGTTAAGAGTGTGATGGCAACAGAAACTTTCTACACATCATCAGTCAAATCCAGACTTAGGGAGGCAATAGCTAAATTACTAATTATGACTTTCCCCTAGGGTTCTGATATAGAGATCGTGAATTCTGCCATAGCCATTGACAACTGTGAACTGACTCTAGAATATTCCTCATTAGAACAAGAGCAGCTGCGAGTTCTTCCTGTGGGGCATGGAAGTGGAGGTAACTTAAGTTCCCATTTTGTTTGTTTGTTTTGTTTTTTTCTGGAGATAAGGGTATTATCCTTGATTGTCATTGGAATGGTCTTATCCCCATGTTCCCTTGGTGAACTGTTTAAGAGAGCCTGCCCCCAAGTGTCTGTGAATAACTTGAAGGTTGATGACACCTGAGAGCCTGTGATGAGTTCCATTCCCTGTGTGAGACTGTCCCGTCACTTCTAAGTAATTAAATTTGTTAGCAAGAGCAGAGGGACTGATGACATGTCGGCTGCACAATTAAAGTGTTTTCAGCAAAAGAAATGATGATGTTGATCTTGGTTTTATACTAGAAAGCAGTGCAAACAGCACGTCGTCAGTGGGAGAAGCCACGTTGTCATCAGTGAGAGAAACCAAGTCAGCAGTTGAGGTAAACTTTTATTCCATTCTGTGGATACTTGATAAGCACTGTCTTCCTGTTGATAGCTAAGCATTCTATTCCGACCTAAACTATAAGAAAATCTAGTGAAAAAGAAAGTGGTCAGTTTTAAGGTTGAAGTTAACTTCTTTGGGGTTTCAGAACAGGACTGTAAGTAAGAGTCTGTCCCTAGGTCACCCTCGCACCCTAACTAGCTACAAGATGGGCACCCGCTCTGGTTTAGCTGGTTTGCCTATTAGTTGAATCTATTTAACCATTTTAAGTATAGTTTAAGCTATTTTAATCTGCATTGTGATTATTTTGGAAGTAGATTTCATTCTTGAATTATATTCAAAATTTACTGAGTGAATGTCTAAAATGAAGGTTAACTTTTGTATCCAATAACAAATTAAATATTGTCTGTTGTGGTTGTCTTTTGAATAAAGCTACTTGGCTGCATAAGCTTTCCATGGTATTTTAGTTCTTTCCTGCTGAGAATGAGGGGCATCAAGAATAATTCTTTTCTGAAAGGACCTGGAGACATGGCTCAGTAGTTATGAATACCTGCTACTCAATCATGGGGCTCTGAGTTCAGATCTCACCACACATGGAATCAGCTGGGTGTCTTGCAAACACTTGTAACTTCAGCTCCACGGACCTGATGCCCTCTTCTTATCTCTGTGCACAGATAGACAGACATGTGCATAACCTTGAGCAGATATATAAGTAAATAAATTTTTAGTGTTGATGAGGTGGATCAGCGGGTGGAAGGATCTTGCTGTCAAGTAAGTTATTAAAAATTGTTTATTTTTGGAGGCTGGGAAGCCCAAGAAGGTGATAATAACTGGTGTGGTGTGTGGTGATTGTACCTTTTGCCACATTCTCTGTAGGGAAAAAAAATGCAGTGTCCTTGGATAAGAGAGAAAGGAAATGGCCAAATGGCACTGTGCTATATTCGTCTTCAAACAGCATCCTCCTCATCTTCTCAGAGCTCATTGAATTTCCATGACTGTTGTTGGGGTTTTGTTTTGTTTGCAGGGTCTTTCTACATATCCATGGTTATCCTAGAACTCAGTATGTAGACCAGGCTCACCTCCAACTCACAGAGGTCCACCTAAGTGATGAGATTGAAGGCATGTGCTAGACCAAGTTTTAATGAATTTTAGTTGACATACTCAGACTGTAGTACCAAGCCTAGCTGTTGAGTCAGTCTGTCACAACTCCCTGGAGGTAGTATTTATGCCAGCAAACTTGGGACTGCTGAAGTAAGTGTATTTCTTGGTGTCATGTGGTCACAGCAGAGCTGGGCGGTCTCTTTAGCTTCTGAAGTGCAGTGGGGAAGACAGTCTTCTCATTTAATTCTTAGCGTGAGCCTGTGATCGCACAATCCTTTACTGTTGGATAGAAATCATGTCATTAAGGGCTAGCAGAGGTGTCCAGTGGTGTCCAGTGGCACAAGGTCCTGGGCTCCATCCCCAGGACTGAAAAGAAAAGGGATGGGAAGAGAACACAAAAAGAATGAAACTAGGTGTCATATTTTTAACTGTGAGGAAAATGTAAGACTCAAAATGTAAAATTTGGTCTGTAGGTGGAGGAAACAACTGCTCCTGAAGACAATGTCTATTTTGGAACTACTAGTGATGATTCGGATATTGTTACACTTGAACCACCTAAGCTGGAAGAAATGGGGATCCAGGAAGTTACAATTATTAAAGAAGCACCCAACTCAGATGACCTTAACATGGGTTCTTCCTCCAGCAGCCAGTACACCTTCTGCCAGCCAGAACCCGGTATGGAGCTGTTGCAGCAGTGAACCTCTGATTTCTTATTTAAATGGCTTGTTTTCTAGCTCCAGCTTTCAACATTTTAAATAATTTCTCTGAAATTCAAGAAAATCTTGATAAAGTTTGTTACAGTGTTTTCCTGGCCTTTATGGCTGATCTCAGTGTTCTTTCTTTGACACATCGCTATGTGTGTGCTTGCATGCATATGCCTGTGTGTAGGGGTGTGCTGGGGACTGAATCCCAGATACTGCACATGCTAGGTAAGCAGGCTGGGGACTGAATCCCAGATACTGCACATGCTAGGTAAGCAGGCTGGGGACTGAATCCCAGATACTGCACATGCTAGGTAAGCAGGCTGCTACATTCAGTTTATTAAAGTCTCAAGTCCTTAAAGGGGGCATTTGTCTTTTAGTATCTGATTGGTTGGTGGAGGTAGAGCAGGGTCTAGCTCTGCAACTCTGGCTGCTTTATACTCACTGTGTAGCTTGGGCTTTGTCTCAGACTTGGCAGCAGTTCTGTAGGCATGCACCATTATTCCCATAGGTTTTTTTTTTTTCCAGACAGGGTTCTCTGTGTAGCCCTGGCTGCCCTGGAATTTGCCTTCTGTAGACTAAGCTGGCCTGAACTCAGAGTGCTGTCCCTCCTGAGTGCTGGGATTAAAGACCGGTGCCACCACCACACAGCCTCTTCTGCAATTCTTAACCTCTGATTTCTGAAAATGTAGTATCTTTCAACATGACAAAATACTTAGACATAAAGTTTCTGGGAAATGTTAAAAGAGAAGCCTGTAGCTAACCCAGTGATAATTTAGAGTGTGGAGACCTGTGACTCCATTTAGAACTGCTGTTCTAATCATTTCCTAATCTGATGAAAAGCCAAGAATATATAGTTTGGATTAGCTTCTTACATTTTTCAATTCTTTTAATAATTTGTATACCTTTGGCAGCTAGAATTAAACAATGTTTTATTCAAATTTAAGGTAATAAAATGCCACATGCTTTTTTTGTTGGTTTGTTCTGGGATAATATCTTTTGAATTCACACTGTCCTGGACCTCACTGTGTAGTCTTGACTAGCCTTGGATTTGTGACAGTCTGCCTGCTTCAGCTGGAATTATGTCACAAAACATCCACATCCTCTGTCCCCACATAACACTCACGTCTGACAGGTGAGTGCTGTGTAAGTTGTTGGGGGAATAGTACAAAAAGAAGTCTGTATGTGTTCAGAGCAGAAGGAATGTCTTCTGAATATTTTTAATCTATCCTTTGTTGAGCCTGAGATACAGATGTTTGATTATATTTACAAAAAGTTTGTACAGTTGACCCTGGAATTCAACAAGTATTCAGAGGTTGAGACCTTCCCACACTCAGTGCATTTGAGCTCTTTTTGAGTTTTATAATTCCATCATGTTCAGTTTTCTCCCTTTTGATTTATTTACTTATCCATTTATAATTTCAGCCACTGGCTTAAGAAGCATGGACCCAAGTAGGGGTGTAGCTGAAGGGCGGGCACAGCAAAAGAGCAGGACACACTGTGGATGGGAACTAGTACCTGAAAGCCAAGGATTTTGACTTGATTTTCTCTTTGAAAGATCTAAGTGTTTCAGAATTAGTTAACAGAAATATTGTGTGTGTGTGTGTGTGTGTGTGTGTGTGTGTGTGTGGTGTTAATTTGAGACTGGGTCTTATCATGTATCATTGGCTGGCCTGGAATTTGCTATAGACCAGTTTGGCCTCAAATTCATAGAGATTGACTTGTCTCTGTTTCTTGAGTGCTGGGATCAGGTGTGTGTGGCCATGTCCAATTTAAGTATTTTTTTAACCTTTTGCAATCCATCCCATTAAAATTTCTCATATAAAGACAATGTTTAAAACTAGTGATAAATTTTGGGCTATACTGAAAAAGCTACACAGTGAGGCATCGTGGACAGTGTGTCTCCTTAGTTACTCCATTCGATTCTTCTATTCTTACAGCTTTTCAGCTTTGTGTTTTTGTGTGATTCTAATAAGTGTGCAGCTTCTGTTTGTTTAAGAAAACTATTGCCTTCCATTGGCTAACAACCCTCCTACCCAGAAGGCAAAGGTGGTTGCTGTAGTGAAGTTCATTGGATTTAATCTCTTACAGATAACAGTGTTAACTAGTGAAAGTTGTATTTTTTAGGTTTTCTCCTTTGTTGTTTATAACAGCTTTATACATCTTCTTTCCTATTTACTCACAAAAGAAAGGTGGTGGGCGAAGCTGTGGAAGATTCCTGAATGCATAAGGGGATGGGATGATCAGCTGAGACGCCGTGTTCCTAGCCAGCTCGCTCTCCAAGGTTGTGTGGTGCTGAGTGGCTTCTGAGCTGGGCTAGTCACGTTTACCATTGGACTGCTGAGTGCTTTGCAGAGTCTTGATCTAAGCCACCCGTAAGCAGGCTGCCTAAGCTGACTGCATAGCTTACTGCACGCCTCCACGCCTCTTCATTGCTCGCTGCTTCAGCTGGCGGCTAAGTAGTGCTGTACAGGAAGTGTAGACTCCAGATGTTGAAGATAGAAGCGTTAGGTAGTTGGTGACTATTAACATCTACCGGTGACTTGTTCATATAGAGGAAGGCAGTGTGCATTGTGGGTTTGGAGACATTTTCAAGATGACTCACTGTGCTTCTGTCGCAAAGTCTTACTTCAGTATCCCAGCTATGATCTGGATGCCTTCATATTGTATAATGCTTGGCTTAAGTTCTCCTTTTTCTCTTTAAGAAATATACCTCACAGCTGAGGTGATCAGGAATAACCAGACACATGCTGGGCATGAGGGGCATGAGGTCACGGCACAGTGAATCCTCTCTGGCTCCCGTGTCACTAAGCATTAGGATGTGTGTTCATTCAGTAGTGATGCTCTCTGTTGTCATGTGAACATGAATTACATCTTCCACGCTTGATCATTAGAAAGCATTGTGTGATGCAGACTCCAGCTTTTCTGTGGCATGGCCAGCCTGTTTTCTAAGAGACTGGAATTTTTGGTTGCATGAGTGTGTACTGTTTTGGAGCTCTGTTAAATTCAAGTTCACATCTAACTGGCCTATAGAGATCATTACCAAGTGTCCTTGTCAATAATTTGTTGAAATATGGAATGTAATTAAGGAGTAATATCTCCAAGGGATTGTTCCTGGACTGGATTATTTTGTGCAGTTTTTCTTCTCGTGAAGGAGCAGCAGGGCTGGGCCTTAGCACAGGGAGAGTGGTTGTGTGGCTTCCTCGTGCTGCCATTTACCAGAGGGTGCGACCCACAACCTTCTGGTGAGAGTGGAAGGGAACCGTGTGAACCGTGGTGCTCTGGACCTGCACGGTGGGTTAGGGCCCTGGGAGACCCTTACACACTTACATACTGTCCCTTTAAGTAGCTATGAAGTTGAACAAAAAGACAGGGTTTCTTTTTTCCTTAACTGAGATATTTGTTATTCTCGACAGTGAGGTAGGGAAGGGCAGAGTTTTAAAGATCTAGACAAGGAGACTGTTGAGGTGTAAGCAGGACATACAGTCAGCCTGTGTTTGGTCTGTATTGGTGAATGAGCCGTGCATTCTTGTTTATGTTTCTCCTTTCGGCTTTCTCATGTCAAAGGGCATGTGAGGCTAGCGTTGATTATTGTCATTTACTGCCACGGCTTTTCTGAGAATGTGGACTTAAATATGAACATTTTCTTTTTAAACTAGTTTTTTCATCTCAGCATAGTGATGAGGAATCCAGTAGTGATGACACCAGCCAGGAACCCAGCCCTGCCCCTAGACGCCGCCGCAACAGGAAGAAGACCGTTTCTGTCTCAGAGTCTGAGGAACCTCTACTCGCTGAACCAGAAGATGAGTCCTCCAAGGAGCCAAGTAAACGCCACTTTAGTGGTGGTCTCAACAAGTGTGTTATCCTGGCCTTGGTGATTGCTATCAGCATGGGATTTGGACATTTCTATGGTGAGTATTTGGAAACACCTTGTGCATATTTGTGGCTTGGTTTTTTTTGTTGTTTGTTTTTTTTGTTTTTTGTTTTTTTTTTTTTGTTTGTTTTTTGTTTTTTTTTTTTTTTTGTTTTGTTTTCAAGTCAGAAGACTGGATATCAAGTCTGAAGTTGGGGGAGGGGAGATGCTATTCTTCCAGAGGCCCCAGTTTCAGTCTCTTATACCTAGCCCACATGCTGGCTGTTTCATAACCATCACCATTCCAGCTGCCCTCTTGTGACCTCTTAGAGCACTGCATGCACATGGTGCACAGACATTTGTGCAGGCAAAACACGAATGAAACAATCTGAAGATGCTGGGAGTGATGTTCAATGTCTTTAATCCCAGGGGCAGGCAGAGGGTTTTGATTTTGAGGTCAAACTGGTTTACAAAGTCTGTTCCAGGCTAGCCACCCTGGTTTTTGAAGCAGGGCTTTACATCTTTTTGTCTGCCTGCCTACCTACCTACCTATGGTTTTTAAGCAGGGTCTTGCTATGTAACTCAGGCTGAGCTCTGACTCAGCTTCCTGAATGCTGAGATTATAGACTTGGGACTGGCGAGAGAGGTATAGTATACTTGAGAAGTCAATGTCTTAAACATTGTCAAATTTACAGGACTTTTGTTGTTGTCTGAAACAGGGTCTTTCTCATTCGCCCTGGCTGTCCTGGAACTCACTGTGTAGCAGCTCATTAGTCTGACTCACAGAGCTCCATCTGCCTCTAGCACCCAAGGGCTGGACAAAGGTCTAGGCCATTATGCCTGGCAACTTCAAGAATCTTAGTTTGCCTATATAAACTACTTTTAGATTTATTCCTTTTCTTGGTCCACATAACCTATACTTCAATTTTCAGTTTTAGTAGTTCTTTCCAATAATATGCTCTTTCATGAATGTGGTAAAGGTATTTAATAGAGCATGATACTGTAATAAAATGACAGGGCAGTCCATACTTGCTAAAGTCAAAGTTGCTGAGTGATGTTTTCTGTGTTAAACTTGAGGGGGTGTTGGGCACATGGGGAGGCCTGTCTGCATGTGTCCTGCTGAGCGCTTACTCTTGAGTCACACTAGTGTGATGTGCTCTGGGAACACATTTTATCAATGTTTTTTAGTATATTTCTGCCTCCCTACAGGCGAAAATGAAGGAAACAAAGGAAAAGGTCTAAAATCATTTTTTTCTTACTAAAAGCCAAGAGTTTGTTATTAACTTTAATATTAATACAGACTGCACTAAAATTTCACATTTTGCATGACTTTGGAATATTTTTTTAGAAGGTACAGTTTAGAACAGTCCTTTTAAAATCAAGATTGCTAGCTTTAACAAAATTAACACCCTATTTTCCTATACATTTTCATCTTAGCCTTATCAGTGTGAGAATCCTGGATGATGAGGTGTATGAAATGAGTTACACATAACCTAAGCCCTGACTCAGTGACCTTGGCCTGAGCTGGGCAGTGAGCTCCGTGCTAACAGCCGTTCTCTGATGTCTCTGTCCATTGGCAGCCATGTGGTTTAAACAATCTGCTTAGAACTTAGCCAGCTTTAGCTCCGTGTAACTGTGGTGTTTCCTGTTTGTACTAGAAAAGACAGCAAAAGATAGTGACACAGTCTACTCCAGCTGTTTGACATGATTCAGATTCTAAAAGTGCATTTAAACTTTTAGAAAAAGATAATTAGCAAAGAAGATAATGATCTATAAGAAAGCTAACTCCAAATTCGTGTTTGAAGTGCTTTTCCTTCCTTGCTCATCACTCCACATTCTGGTAGGTGTTGACAGGTTGTCCAGCAATTCTGAGGGTGTAACTGTAACTAGATGAGAAGTTACATAGCCCAAAGAGGCACTGAAGTACATGGCTTACTCAGACATCCTTGAATGGCGTTTAGTAAGTTTATGACATACAGGAGGGACAGTTGACAGTTCTAGCAACAGAAACTCTACAACCCCTTTTGGAAATAAAAATTACCTAGATGAGAGATAAAAGGTGTTTTTAAGGGGGCTGGAGAGATGGCTTAGTGGTTAAGAGCACTGGCTGCTCTTCCACAGGTCCTGAGTTCAATTCCCAGCAACCACATGGTGGCTCACACCATCTGTCATGGGGTCTAATGCCCTCTTCTGCTGTCTGAAGACAGTTTAGGATGCTGAGTAAGAAAGTCTGATTTATGGAGCAACTGAAAATAACAGTGAGAGAAAAGGTAAAAGTTGTAGGTCAGCTGGGACTGTTGGGTTTTGTAATCCATATGCCAGTGCTGGAGGCTTTGGGGATTAGAGTGAAGGAGCGATGCAGGGGTTAGAGCGGGGAGGGCACCGGGCTTCCAGCCTAGACTTTTAGATTGGTAGTCTGTCAAAAGTGAGGAAGTGTGCTAAGCTGCTTCACATGGGACGTAAATGGCTTCTTACGGAAGAGTCCTGCTGGACAGTGAAGCTAGAAGATGTGCTTGGCCTTCTACAGCATGGCTGAATCCCTGTTCCTAGATTGCTAAGTGATGTTCAGAAGTGGGTTTCAAGACCTGTTACATCCTGTGTTTAAACTTCTGCATGTACTGGTATGCCCACCAGTTGCCATATGTGCTTTTTGGTTCAGTGGTGTGGGTTTTTTTTTCTTCACATGTATGATACATGTACCAGGAGCATGCAGCTTGTATTGGCAAAAGAACATTTTAAATTTAAGGTCAATATGAAGGAACTGTCCTAGTATGGGGTGGTAACCTTAGGGCTTTGCAGATAGTAGTTAGAGGCTCTCCCACTGCCCATGCCCTATTGCAGAATTGTTAATATACTTGGCTTTGAAGGCCTATCACATAGCTCAGTGTAAGAGTGCTACCTTCAAGCCTGATCCAACTCCTGAGTTTTCCTGACCTCCACATTTGTGTCATAACATGCCTGTGCCCGTCCCCAAAATAGTATGGTTTTTCTTTTTTCTTTTTTGTTGTTTTTAAAAGTAATCTCAGTATTTGAAAAGTAGAAGGGTATAGCTCTGTTGGTAGAATGTTTGCCTAGCATGCACAAAGTCCTGGGTTCAAGCCTTGGCTCAACATGAAAACTAGGAATTGGTGCAATCCTAGTACCCTAGAGGTAGGTACAGAAGTTCATGGTCATTCTCTGCTTCATAGTTAATTTGAGTCCAGCTTAGTTTGCAAGAGGCTCAGTCTCAAAAACAAAAAGTCCTCTTTGCCAGGTGGTGGCGCACAGCTTTAATCCCAGCACTCAGGAGGCAGAAGCAGGTGGAGCTCTGAGTTCAACCCAGCCTGGTCTACAAATGAGTTCCAGGACAGCCAGAACTGTTACACAGAAAAACCCTGTCTCAAAAAAAAAAAAAAAAAAAAAAAAAAAAAAAGTAGAGGCAGGAGACTCAGGAGTTCAAGATCATCTTCAGGTAAATAGGGAGTTGAGCTCTATCCTAGATGACTTAAGACCTTGTCTAAAAAAATAAAATAGAAATTTGACTTTGAGAATGATGAGTGTTCATAATTAGGTGTTTCCTGTGTTGTATTTCAGTGTTTGAGTTGTAGCCTATAGGCAGATTATTAAAAAACACATTTTCATTTTTCTTTGACTCTTAGTTCTTAGGAAAATAACTCCATTTGGTGGCTTATTTTTCTGTTTAAAGAGGTTAGAACACTTTACTTCAGCAATTTCAAAGCTGAGTGCTGTCAGTGTAACAAGATGAATTTTTGGGTTTTTTTTTGGGGGGGGGGTACTGTTAATTAGATTTCTTGGCCCATGCCCAGACAGACCACACCAAACAAACACGGTTCCACGTGGAGAGGTTTAATAGAAGGGGATGGGGCAGGGGTCAAGGCCAAGAGAAGAAGAAAAAGAGGGAGGAGGAGGGGTTTCGGTCTTTTGTAGGGGTAGTGATATCACTTGCTCCCAGGTGAAGGTGGGATTCTGAACTGATGTCTTCTGGGAATGCTTTGGCTGTTTCCATGGCAATTGATATGCTAGGTTCCTGTCACCTGTGGGTGGAGCCATTGCTGGAGGAAGGGGCTATCCTAATGCCAACAGTGGGTGTGTTGAGTGGCCTGTGTATTTCTTCAGAAGGGTAGTAAACTATTTAAATGTTCCTGTGTGTATGCTGAATAAATTAACACACATCATTAACCTGCTCGTCCTGTGCATTAGCATCCACTGCTGTTTGGTGAATGTTTTAGAGTAAAGCCTGTCCTTGCCCAAGTTAAAGGGCTAGTGTAGGAGCAGTGGGAGCCGTGTTATCCCTGTAATGATTTTCCTTTCAGGCACAATCCAGATTCAGAAGCAGCAGCAGTTAGTCAGAAAGCTCCATGAAGATGAGCTGAGTGGTGTGAAGGACTGTCTCTCACAGTACCCGCAGGAGCAAGAGTCTGCTCTAGACTTCAAGGTGTGTATTAATTAGTCATTGAGGAATAACTAATAGTAAGTAATGTGGAAATAATTGAGCTAGGGCACACAGACACTGCAGTCCTATCCTGGCACCTGAGAACTTAGCAGTATGAATCAGGCTAAGTTCAAGACTGGCCTGTGCTACACCCTGCCTCAGAAAGCCAAGGAGGAGAAAAGCAGAAAGCAGCGGGGAAGTAGTTAGGTGTTACAGTGCAGAGCAGTGGACGAGACATGGGCCAGCAGGGAAAGGTACTTGCTGCCGGGCCTTGCATGATGACAGGAGAGAACAGACTCCCACAACCACAAGCTGTCCACTGACCTCCACGTGCTCACCTGCACACAAACATGTTAAGTTGTGTGTGCTTTTACACCTGTTCCTCACATTGGCATGCATCATGTAACCTGCCTCTCTGACACTCCTGTGAGTGAGGCAGTAGATGTTTTTCATTTACAGACAGGCAGAGGTTCAGATAGGCTAAGTAACTCTGCAAAGCTAGCAGATCTAATTGGATTCCAAGTATCTAACTTCAAAGATTTTTTAAAATTGGTCTGTGCATGTATGCGCATATGAAGTCCTTTGCATTCATGGCTCAAACATGGAGAAAACCCTTTCAGGAGTCAGTTTTCTGTGATCCACCATGCTGGTCCTACTCAATCCAGCTCAGGGCAGCAGGCATCTGTGCCAGCAGAGCTGTCTTGCAAACTACATTTTAAAACCTTTCTTTCTTTTTCCCTCTCTCCCCCCCTTTCTTCCTTCTTTCCTTTTTCTAAAGATTAATGAGTTAGGTAGACAACTATTTGTTTGTTTCTCACATTGTAAAACCCAATTGCTTATTTTGTTTGTTTCTGAATTCAAGTTTACTTGGATTTGGGAAAGTATTTAACTGTGTTGCTAGGATTCATGCTGTCCTCTGTGTACAGAGGTCTTTCCATGAGATTCTGTACTGACACATAGCAGCCTTTTCTGCCACCCTAGTGCTGGGATTAAAGGCGGGTACTGGCATGTCATGCTGCCTTCTGGATAGTTTTTAATCTCATCAGTCCTGAGTCTGGGATACAGATACACACATGCCTGGCTCTGGGTTTACTCACAGAAGGCAAGTGTAGCTGACTTTTCCTCAGTTGCTGAGACTGGTGGGACAGAGACAAGCAGGTCTGAGTTTGAGGCCAGTCTGGTCTACAGAATGAGTGACAGGTCAGCCAGGGTGATGCAGAGAGGCCCTCTCTGAAAATAAATGCATGAACAGAATGAAATGTTAGTTCTCTAAACTCTGTAGGCACCTTTTCAGTACAGCTGCTGTAGTAACAAGATGGAGGGCTTCCCTGGCTTTTCCCTGGCTTTTCTAGCGTAGTGGTGTGATCCGATGATGTCTGTATGCAGCACTGAGCTTGGACTCTGGGGCTTTGGGTCTGCTAAGTTCTTGGCCCGGAGGTTGTTAGAGACAGATGGAATTATGCCTACCTGTTCTTTAAATCCTCCTTCCTCAGCAGTGCCCTTGATTTGACATGCCTGCCTGCTACCCATTCTCTTCATGTGACACTTGACTTTCCATTCCCCTTTAAGAATGGGAACCTCTTTAATGTTTGGCAAGTGGCATTGAGCATTTATTTTCCAATTTTTTAACACCATTTAACCATACCCAAAGGATTTGTGCACATGTCCTCCCTCCCTCCCTCTCTCTCTCTCTCTCTCTCTCTCTCTCTCTCTCTCTCTCTCTCTCTCTCACACACACACACACACACACACACACACACACACAGGCACTAAAGGGTTAGAGTTGTTACATGATAAAGATTCATATTGAACTTTTCAAGCACTTAACATTTCCCTTCTCTTTCTGGAAAAAAACCATCTAGTCATTGAAAGCAAACCTTGAGAGATGTTGGACCGTTACAGAATCAGAGAAGGTTACCTTTGAAACTCAGAAGAAGAATCTTGCTGCAGAAAACCAGTATTTACGAATATCTCTGGAGAAGGAAGAGAAAGCTTTGTCTTCATTACAGGAAGAGTTACGGCAACTAAGGGAACAGATTAGATTGTTGGAGGATAAAGGCACAAGTTCCCAGTTAGTTAGGGAGAACCAGGTTCTTAAGCAATACTTAGAAGTGGAAAAGCAGAAAACAAACAGCTTCCTTAATGAAAGGGAGACTCTCTTGGAGGAAGCAAGGATTTTGAAAAGGGACCTGGAGAGAGAACGGCTCACAGCAATGGCTCTGCGGGCAGAACTGGAACAGTTAGTCCCTCGCCAGGCACAGGGCCATGCAGATTTTCCTAGTGTGCAAACTGAAGAGAAAGGAGTCGTGGTGTTACAGCAGAGGCTTGCTGAGCTGGAGCAGAAGCTCAACTTTGAGCAGCAGCGCTCTGATTTGTGGGAGAGGCTGTACGTTGAGGCGAAGGATCAACATGGGAAGCAGGAGACGGATGGGAGGAAGAGAGGAAGCCACAGGGCGAAGAGCAAGTCGAAGGAGACATTCCTGGGGACAGTTAAGGAAACATTTGATGCTATGAAGAATTCTACCAAGGAGTTTGTGAGACACCATAAAGAAAAAATCAAGCAGGCGAAAGAAGCTGTGAAGGAAAATCTGAAAAAGTTCTCAGATTCAGTCAAATCCACTTTTCGACATTTCAAAGATACTACCAAGAATATCTTTGATGAAAAGGGCAGTAAGAGATTCAGGGCTTCAAAAGAAGCAGCGACTGAAAAGCCAAGAACAGTTTATAGTTATTCTTCATACTCACAGCAGGAGGCTCCAAACCAAAAGCAGAATTGCAGAGGCCCTTCTGCACAGAGGGATGGAGGGAGAGAAAAGCGCAGTCACTCTGAAGAAATTAGAAAAAATGCAAATTCATATACATACAAGGCCAAGTTTGACTGCCAAGGCACCCATTCCACCAGAAGGGTTTGTTCAGGTATGTTTGAATGTGCTGGACAGGAATCCATTAGCCCTGTTAATAAAGCGAGTCCCGTTAGGATGAATGACTTTAAGCAGCTGATTCACTGGTACTTACTGAATGAACTGGATACTTTTCACCACTGGAAAGAGCTGGATCAGTTCATCAGTCCATTCTTCCCGAATGGTGTCTTTAGACATGACCAGAAGCTCTTCGCCGACTTTGTTGATGATGTGAAAGGTTACCTTAAGAGCATAAAGGAGTATCAAGTAGAGGATGACAATTTGGAGAAGTTGGATGGATGTATTTATAGACACTTTGGGCATGTTTTCGCCCTTCCATTCGGACCCAGGTCGGTTTACATAAAACCATGTTACTATAATAGCTTCTAACAGTGATACAGTGCATAGCATTTTATTTTATTTCTTAACACTTTGAGCTTCTTGGAAAGTTACTGTTTGTAATAGACAAGCTTTATTGCCAATGAAATTCAGAATAAATAAAAGACAAGAGTTTTAAGATTTTTAAAGATTGCAAACTGGAAAATAAATCCATGTCAATCACTTAGATTTGGACAAATAACTGAATTTCTACCTTAAAAGTTAAAAGGTTATATTTAAGTTTATAAACTTAAATGAGCAATCTAGCTTCAGTATAGTTTATATAATTAAGTGAAATTATTTCCCTTTAGTCTTTGACTTAGGAAGCTAGAAACAAAGACTTTAATGTGAAGCCCAGGTCATGTGGAGCTGCCCACCTGTAATCACTGTCAGTTTTACTGAGTTTAGGAGTACTCAGTGCAGCCTGACTTCTGAGAAGGGTGCTGGACGCTTGGAGCCACACAGCCCCGTAATGTTCCAGACTGCCCATTGTCCTTCAGCTTTTTATTCTGTAACTGAATGTCTGTTTACCTTTGAGAGCCAAGTTCCATCTTTATGAATAAATGCAATGTGCCTATAAAATAATGAGACTGGTTTCTGGTGTCTTTAGTTCCTGAAGCAGATGTCAGAGCTTTAATGAGCAGTGTTGGAGGCTGCTTTGAGGAAACATGAACAGTTCCTTGCTGTTCAAGGGTTAGGAATGCAGGGAGAGGCATGAAGGTGTAGTGGCCTCGGGTAGTCCAGAGATGGTTAGAAAATCTTCATGAATGAAGAGACCTTGTATCCAAAGTTGCTTTGAAACTAGCTTTTGGAAGAGAAGTGAGGGTTAGTACATGGATGGGAAGGGTCCTCCCTGGAATGGCAGGTCATTTGCAAAGGCAGGGAGAAATTAAGACATACTACATTGCAGAACAGGTGAGCTGGGGTGAATCAGGAAGGTCTCCATTTTGTCCTGAAGGTGTCTGTCTTGTGAGATAGAGAATTTCTTAAGGATCTTGTCACTGGGTGGGTGGTACCTAGCCCTTTAGATGACTCGCAGCAGCCAAGGGGGTTGATTGGCAAGTTGTTAAGCCAGCTGTGGTGGTCTGCACATGAGAAGCTGATGGGAGTCTGAATAAGTCATGGAAGGTGGTGAAGAGCTGAGGATACATTTTAAACAACTCATAGTGAGACAGTTGTATCTTGTGTGAGGGAAATAGAAAGTGAGTGTTGTGGGTGCATCTGGAATGACTGCACTGCTATTACTCGGAATACTAGAAGGAAGTTCTAAGCAAGAGGAACTGGAAACAAGTTGATTTTGGAGGTAACTGTTGACATTTATTTGGAGAGGATAGATTGGTAGTTACACAGCCATTTCTACTCACTTTGAGGCCGGCTCCTATTGGACGGTCTAGTGCAGGCTAGCCAACATCCGTGCTGGTTATAGAGAAGGCTAAGCAAGAAGCGTGCAGAGTGACACAAGAACCCAGAGATGTCCAGTGAGGTGCTCAGAGCTGCGGACCGCAGGGTAGAGCAGTGGGGAAACTGTCGGCAGAGTGGGAAGAATGTGCCTGCTCACTGCCCTTGCCTGAAAACGGGAAAGTTGGGGACTGCTTTGTAAGATGCGTCTATGATCTCAGTGGAGGGATGAAGCTGGTGGAGATTTTTGTTCTTATTGGATGACAGAAACACCTCATTATTTTATCGTTACATTCCTGCTCCTCGCCTGTTAGGTCTCCCCTTCCTTCCAGCCAGTGCAGGTGTATTTCATGTCCATCCTTTCTTCTTCAGTGTTGAAATAACACCCCTCTTTCCTGGTATTAAAATAGGGTTTTATTTTATATTTTATCCTTTTGCAGTGTTCAGGTAGATAATGGAGAAAAGCATTTGTTATTTTTACTTTTAGAAAACTGAACTCTAACATAGATAAAAAATGTGTTTACTACTTTCAGTCGACCTGATAAAAAGCAACGTATGGTAAACATTGAGCAGGCCAGGCACCGAAAACAAGAGAAGCACCTTCATCCTCAGCCCTACAGAAGGGAAGGTAAATGGCAGAAGTATGATCGCGCTAATGGAAGACACACGGCAAGTCTTGAGATAGAACTGGGGCAGTTACCTTTTGATCCTAAGTACTGACTCATTAAGTTAAATTAAGAACTTGAGATGTGGATGCTTTCTACTTCATTTGATGTTGAAATTAAGATGAACTCCCCACGACTGTCTTTATATTATGCAGAAGCAAAGCTTACTAACTTGCATTTTCCTGTAGCTTAGGTTTGTTAAAAACAAAACCTTATTTTTTTTTTTTCTGTTCTGGAAAAAAAAAAATAGTAGTTTTAAGGAAGCCAGGCATGAGACATTCTGTGCATGAAACAAGGCTGGGTTTGAGTAACTGAGCTTAGAGCGAGCTCAGCTCACACGGGGCCTTAAGTGCCGTGTGCAGCAGGACTTGAGGACTGAGCTGAGGTGGGACTCTAACATTTTCTACTCTCATGCTTTTGTCTCTGGGGTCAAGAGCCTGTTGGCTTGTGAAGAGCTTGCTGGCTTGTCTTGTGAACTCTTGCACACCTGGATGCTATGGAAGAAACAATAAACTGCACCGTGAGGAAAACTAAAGGTCTCTCTCAAGTCTGGCGCCGAATTAAGTGTTCTCTGAGAATGCCTCAGAACAGTGTGTGGTACAGCTGTCCCCGGTGGCTTCCCCTCATGTCATGAGTCACCTACAGTTTCTCTCTGTTGTGCCAGTGTCTTTGCTGAAGTCCTCACAGTTACGTTCCTCCCGTG
This sequence comes from Micromys minutus, assembly GCF_963924665.1. Lineage (NCBI taxonomy): Eukaryota > Metazoa > Chordata > Mammalia > Rodentia > Muridae > Micromys > Micromys minutus. Next base: position 6,694,784 of record NC_137956.1, read on the forward strand.
CCGACTCTGCCGGTTAACCTTCGCTCATAGACGTGTATGTGACTTCCAGTTCGGTGCTCTGGCCAGTGAGTGTGGAAGAATGTGGCAGTCCTCTCATAGTTCCCTGAGGTGAGGAAGGCACGGATCTCCTGCAAGTAAATAAAGGCATGTTTGCCAAGTGTGATTTCAAGGAATTTTAGAGTTGCCAATTACAGTTTTTCTTTTGTGACTGTTTTCCTTCTTGAAGCAAGACTTCTGGTGAAAGGAGTGACTCTGGCAGCTACACATCTATTTAGTGTAGAACAGGGCTGATTTCACTGGGGAGAAGCTCAATTATGGAATATGGAGGTTGGAATCATTACATTTTCAACTTTACTGGATTAAGAAACTATTAGGCCCAGGCAGTGGAGGCGCATGCCTTTCACCCTAACACATCTCTGAGCTTGAGGCCAGCCATTAGGGTCATTTGGTCACCTGGTTGCTGACCAAGCATGAGGATCTGAGTTTAGACCCCTAGAACCCACATACAAATTTTGACATGGTAATTAGGTGGGGTGGCACCTAATTACCTACCTACTTGGGAAGCAGAGGCAGATGGGGTTTTGTGAGTTCCAGGACATCTAGGGTTACATTATGAGACCATCTCAAAAAATAAACCCAGACATGGTGACACATACCTGTAGCCCTAACAGTGGGTCATTGGAGTGGGGCAGAGATAAGATTTGGGGGCTGTGGCAAGCCATAAAAATGAGGTGGAAATGGACAAGAGGCAACATCGGATGACTTGAGCCTCTGGCTTTCCACACACACATTTCTGTGTGTGTACAAAAACGTGGCTATACACGCATACGAGGAGGTGAGACAAGGGGCAGGGAAGCACATTTCCTAAGTTTGAGGGAAGACCTGCCCTGATGTGGGTGGTGAGTTGACAATTTCAATTTGACATACCTTCTCCAGAACATTGAAGGTGACCAAGTGAGTGGGGAGTGACGCATTGCTGTGAAACTCTTGTTGTAACCAGCTTAAGGGGTTTAAGTAGAACATGTCTGCTTCATCAACATACTGAGTTTTTCCAGTCAAGTCTGGGGGACACTGGAGAAACCGCATGGACAGTGGGCAGTGGACGTGGCTGTGGAAAAAAAGGTTAAAAGAATTAAACACGCCAAGTCTCTGAGTCCTTTTAGGCTGACGTTGACCTCAAGCAGAACTTCCTCTCTCACCTATAGTAGGGCGTGGAGTGGCAGGGCATCATCATGAATATGGAGGCCGAAGTTGGGTCAGGACCTCTGGGGCAGACTTTCTCAATGTGAGTCATGACATCTAGAGTGCCTCTCTGATGAACTAGGCCAGTGTAGAGTGCTAGCAGCACATTCGACAAGAACAGGAAGCTCAGAGCTGCCTTCCTCCATGCCTTCAGGTGGGCTAGTGAATATCCTGCGTGGAGACAGAGGTGAGTGGAATACAGGTGCTCTCGTTTCCTGTTATCAGCAAACATAAGCACTAGTACTGTGTGTCAGATAAACAGTGAGTCAACTTCTCTGACCACTCACCACCAATACACTCTCGTTAGAGGCACGGTGTGGATGAATAGCTGTTCAGTCTTGTAGACTAAGTCTCTGAGGGCATCTGACATCCTAAGATTTCCAATGGGATTTCTGAAATTTGAACGATTCCAGGACAGTTGGAAGGACATAGTTAAGTCCCATTGCAGATGGTTGAGAGCTACCATGTGGTTGCTGGGAATTGAACTCAGGACCTCTGGAAAAGCAGTCAGTGCTCTTAACCACTGAGCCATCTCTCAGACCGATTCATGGTTTTCCTAATGGGGAGCAGTCATACCCAGTTAGAGCCCACCACCCAGTCAGTCCTTTTATTTGCATGTAATATGGAGACATAGTTCTCATAAGCGTCACTCCAAGTGCCTACTTTGCTCCTATTGTCTGGACCTAAGAAGTGTTGTTCAGGGATGTAGCTAAGTGCCAGGATAGCTTGCCTGGCTTCCATCTCTCTCTATGAACTAGCTCTTAGTATGCGTTTGGGTTTTGTTATGGGGTTTTACTGTGTAGCCCAGGCTGGCCTCAAACTCAAGGTCCTCATACTTCAGCCTCTCAGGTACTGGGATTACAGTTGATAAATGTACTAGTTACCTTACTATGCATGGGCTTTAGGCTTATAACAACCAGTCTTCTCCAGCAGTGATTTACCAGGGTGGTTCACACAGTGGAGAGGGTGGTAAGCAAAAAACCAAAGTCGCTGGGCAGTGGTGGCACACCAGAGGCAGAGGCAGGTGATTTCTGAGTTCAAAGGCATCCTGGTTTACAGCATGAGTTCCAGGATAGTAGGGCTACACAGAGAAACCCTGACTAGGGAAGAAAAAAAAAAAAAAAACCATTACCTTCTCTAGTGCATTCTATTACTTAGAAATACATGTTAATCTTTACATTCTTAAATATTGCTGGGAAGGCTGTTAAGTCAGTTCTGGTGTTTATATGAGAAAAAGAAAGGGGTAGTTTATTTAACTGGAGAACCAATGGGGAAGAGCAAGGCTAAACTGTATCAACCTCTGCACCAGCAGAGGTACCAGGGAGTTTCCTCTTAAGGAAACAGGCTGTATTTCCGCCACCCACAACCTCAATACTGAATCCTCCAAGAAAGATCTTATAGTGGGATTGTGAACAGCAGACACTGAGATTAACTAGAGAATGTGTGGTCTATGATCCCAGTAATCCCAGCTAGTAGGGAGGCAGAGGCAAGAAGGGTGCAAGTTTAAGGCTAACCTGGGCAACTTAGCAAGATCTGGTTGAAGCAGTAGCTTCCAGGGCCGAGGACTGGGAGGGGTGCCAGCAGGTGGGTAACAGCCTTGCCACACAAGCCTGAACTGGATCCCTAGAGTTGATGATCCCAGGTCTCACTAGGATGGTCTGGAACTCTGGTTTCTCCAGTCTCTACTTCCCAAGTGCAAGGACTGCACCACACCTGCTGATGTGTGTTTTGGGAGTTTTCCTTTTTTTTTTTTTTTCCCTTGAGACAGGATCTTGCCACGCATGTAACCCAGGCTGTCCTTAGCCAGCAGTCCTCTGGCCTCGGCTGCTAGGGTACTGGAGTACAGACAGGCACCACTGTCCCTGGCCTGTTGACTTTAGAACACAGAAACTGTTGACAGGCAGATGGGAACTCGGAACAAGTGCTCTTCGGTGGAAAGCAAGGTCTCTACTGGCCGGGAACAAGCCAATGACACCTAATACTGGTTGGCAGTACCTCTGCACCTCAACATTTCTGCTCCAGCTCTTAGATAAGAAACCAAGGTACAGTGCACACTATGAGGAACTCGGATGCTGTTATCCAGACTGCCTTAGAGGACTGAGAGGGGTTCTGGCTGGAGTCTAGAGACTAAAACAACCTTGGGTTTTAATCACCCTTGAATCTGGCCTGGCTTTTGAACTGTTGTGACCCAAAGACCTACAGATTTCAGGCCCAGGCTTCCTACCCTCCCACTCTTCTCTTGGGTCCCTGAAAGCACAGTATAAGAAGCTCTACCTGACCCACTGGGCAGTGAGGAGACTCCGGAGCTGTTGTACTTTGACATACAGCTAGCCTGGTCCACTAGAGCCCTTCCAGTGCGCTCTGTCCAGTTAGTGTGAGCATGGCTGAGATGTGGCTCATAAGAATAAATGGCATTAAAAGTCACTATTTACACGGCAGAGGTTGGCAGTGACATTTACATGAAGCAGGTTAAAACAGGTCATGAGAGCAGAATAAGGCTTAGATTTGAGGAGTTTGGGAAAGACTCTAATTCTAAGGAAAGCTGTGAGGTGCAGCGAATCTGCCATCCTATCACTGGTGGATAGGCTTAGGCAAGAGAATCTGGAGTTCAAGGCCAGCCCGATGACAGTGGGAATACTGTATGGATGTTTCAGGCCAGCCAGACTGTTCTACCTCCTACCCTGGGCAAAAGAGTGGACTATCCGGCAGATCATTTCATCTTACGTGATACAGAAAAGGCCACGTAGGAGCTAGGCAAGTGACTTGAGTTCAGGTTTGGCCGCACAGAGCTCTAACCTCTGCCTCTATAACCAGACAGCAGACACCACAGATCATTAGATTACAAAAGGACATACTACAGTAATAGTTTGTGACTAGAAAGTTTCCGTTGAGCCTAGTTGGGCTTAGTGCTCTTGGGCAATGGCGGTCTCTTAATGTTTAAGACAGACCCCGCCCAGGCCACCCTTGACTTGTTTGCTCTCCCTGGCTGGGATGACAGCAGTGCTGTCACGTCTGGCTTCACTCGGCTACTCTATTAAAATACTTACCACAGAACACCATGCAAAATGGCAAAACTGGATAGATAAACCTGAATTCTTTGTGGCCCAGCATGCTATAAGAAAAGATATTAAGACAAAACATTAGTTTTACTTTAGTGTGAGAAATTAATGCATTATAAACGATATGGCCTGTTTAATTTTCAAGTATTTGACACTAAATTCTTTTTTTTTTTCTATTTGATAATTGTTTTTCCCCAGCCTCAAACTCTTGAGACTTCCATTCTAACCCATGTTGGCAGCATTGCAGGTATGACACCATGCGTCAGACTCAGGAATCATACTCCCTTTAAATAGAATGTGATTACGTGGTAAATAATAATGTCAGGGCGAAATTATAATGTATACTTAGAAAAAAATTATATTACCTATTCAATTAAGTAACACTGCTCAAATCTGGAATAGGGATACATTCCTTAAAGTGTTTTAAAATGCTTGTGTGTGTGTTGCACTGGGGTGCTCACACTGCAGTGCACATGTGGAGATCAGAGGACCAGGACCTGTGGACATCAGTAATCTACCATGTGGATCCTGGTGACGCTGCAGGGCCTCAGGTATGGTGGTAGGGCCTCTACCTGCTGAGCTAGCTCACCAGTTCCTCATTTCTGTTCCAGTTACAGATGTAGGAATAGGTCTAAATCCTCTGAGTAGCACATAATCACTTTCATCTGACATACTCTCTGCTGCTATAGCCTAAGAAAGAACTCAGTAGTTTTGGAATTTCTTAGTAACATTTAAACATTCACCTGCTTAAACAAAGTCTCACCTGTATACCAGCAGTGTCCACAGCACGGTCACCAGTAGTATGTGAAGCCTCCTTGGGGCCAGGAAGCAACCATGAATGAAGAAGGGTAAGTGGGTCCCCAGGACAACTGGAAACCCTTGACTGAAGTACCAGTGCCATGGGTGAGAGCCATAAAACGTCCCCAAGTTCTGCAGCACGTTAAATTTCAAAAAGTTAAACTGGACCAGCGTCCACTGGTGTAAGTGAAAGAAAAAAAACTGATTTAGGGCTTTATAGTATTTGCTAGAATCATAATATTAAATAAGAATTTAATCCAAAAACTCAGGCAGCAGTCTTCAGTAAGTCTGTGTTATGACATGAGTTCTTGTTAATAACTTGTCTATTTGTCTTTCTTCCTTGCTTGCTTCCTCCATCTCTCCCTCCCTCCCTCTTTCCCTTCCTCCCTCCCTCCCTCCCTCCCTCCCTCCCTTCCTTCCTTCCTTCCTTCCTTCCTTCCTTCTTTCCTCTCTCCCTTCCTTCTTTTCTTTTTTTGTTGGAGACAGGGTTTCTCTGTGTAGACCTGTCCTGGAATTCGAACTGTAGAACTCAGAAATCCACATGCCTCAGACTCCCAAGTGCTGGGATTAAAGGTGTGGGCCACCACTACCTGGTTAATAACTTGTTTTTCTACGTACTTGGTAGTATTGATTTGTAAAATGCTAAGCTTTAAGGAAGTCTTAAAATTTGTAAATAATCATACCTATTTTTGTTTTATATCCAATTAGAAAAGAATTTTTTAAATTGGCTTTTCTTTTAATTGTGTGTGTGTGCAGTTGAACACGTGCCCTCATGCCTCTTGCTCTTGGAGGTGAGAAGGGGTCAGATTCCCTGGAATCCCAGGTAGTTGTGAGCAGTTCCTATGTGGATGCTGAGACTCCAGCAATTAGGGAGTCTCCTCAGTGTGGGGTTACAGGTGTGTGCCACTACACCAAGCACCTGCCGTCACAGCCAGATTAAATACAAAACAAAGTCCAGCTTGAGGTTTCAGAGCAGTAAGTGGGTAAACTAGATAGCCTAATTTAGCTTAATCTAATTTTTACTTACCTGGCCAAAAAAGACACGATCAATTATCAGAGACAAACTGAAGGTAGTAAGTCTGAAAAACAAAGTAGAATGGTGACTCACATTTGGTCCTGTTGAGCTCTGGGCCACTGTCTTTGTACCAGCACCGCCTTAGAAATGTTTTACAAGCTCACCAGCTGTGGGTGCACACGTTTTGAAAGAGCTTTCACTGGTGAGAAGATGCACTTAAGCAAACAGAAAAACCCCACTATTGTATCTATCCTTGGATAATCTGTCAACATAAAACTAGCTACAGTATAGTATACAGTTCTCAGGGTTTAAAAAGTGCTAACTGTAGTTGGCTAGGTGCCTGTGGCTCCAAGTATTGTACAAGAGATCAGCTGCTGGTAACTTTGTTGGCATCGGTGTTTCTAGGATTGGGCTGGCTTCCTGTGTTCATTCATGTCTAATTCATGTCTAATGTGGGTGAATTGTCACACTGCTTTTAGTTTTTCAGAACACTGGCTGCAGGCAGTGTCATAGATCCCCTGAATCGTTAACTTTTCACATCCAGGAGAACCTCAGCTGAGGAACTGTCTCCAAATACTTTTCTGTGGGAGGAGCCATCATTGGGCCCAGGGGCCCGGCTGTGTGAGAAAGGCAGCTGAGGAAGCAGCACTCCTCAGAGGTTTCTTCCCTTCACCCTGGCCCTCCAGGTTCTTGCCTTGGCTTCCCCGGGTAATGGATACAATTGTAAGCTGTAACCAACCCTTTCCTCCCCAAGTTGGTTTTGGTCAGTGCTGTATCACAACAGAAAGCTGACCAGGACACACAGTCGTTATAATTTTGTTTTGTTTTTGTCTTTGAGACAAACAAGGTGCCTCTGTGTGTAGCCCTGGCTGTACCCGACTCTCTGTAACTGTAACTGTAGACCAGCTGGCCTCAGACTCAGATCCTTCTGGCTCTGCCTCCTGAACTAAAAGTATTTGCCACCACCATGCTGGACCAAATCATACAAATTTATGTCTTCACAATATGTCGTTTTGCTAAGTAGACAAACTACTAGGATAAGCAACCAGTTTTGTTCAATACTTCGTTTTCCAAAATGGTGACTACCATACAGTGGGCAGGCAAAGGGCTGTAGGCATAGAGGACGGCTAGGGTTAGGTAGGGAAAAAATCAGAACAACCAGAGAAGTGTAGCATGGCCCAGCAGGCCCTGGGGTTTTGCTGTTGTTGACCTTTTTTCTCCTTCTTCAGCCTCTCCCTCTCCCTCCCTCCCTCCCTCCCTCCCTCCCTCCCTCCCTCTCTCTCTCTCTCTCTCTCTCTCTCTCTCTCTCTCTACCAAACTTGGCAGGATTTAAGAGTGGGGGAAACATGATATCTATGTAGATTAATCCAGCGATGTTTAAAACTGATGTTAATACCCTCACAAATGGTACAATCTTCTGAACAATTAATTGGTTCAATAATCCTTTCCTTAGCCCCCACCCTTGTCACCCCTCTGGCTTATGTTGTGTTTTGATACTCCCCCCCCCATGCAAAATCTCACTACAAATAACACTAGACGGTCACTCCAACGGCACCTTTATTAAAAAGAAAAGGAGGAGCTGTGGGTTGGTAAACCATGCCAGGCAGCTTGGTAAGGTAGAGTGGGTGAGACCCCGAAGCTTGTTGGGCACACACCTGAGACAGTAGGCCCCTCCTTGCTCCCTGCCAGATTCCTGGCCTGGAATTCATGCCACACTTCCCACATAAGGACACGTGACCTGTGGTCCTGTAGTCCAGAACAGAGTTCTCTATGCTAATGAGGTAACTAGAGGCCCTAAGGGTTTAGCCAGTAAGCTTCCCTTCCCAGACATTCCTCCCTTCAAAAGGCTTTTAATCTCAGGTCCACCCTAAGAAGAAGGTGGACATCCATTTTCCACAATGAACAACCAATAAACAGTTTGGAACCAAGGGCTGTGTCATCTACCACTGCCATGGGGAGTGCGGAGAAGGCTTCCTACAGAGCTCTACCTAAGTCTCCCACAGAAAGCCTCTCTGACATCCCAGACACAGTCACCACCAAGCAAACGACAATGACGGCTGAACTGTTGCTCCCCTGCCCCCCACCCCCAAGCCCTGGGCTCCTCCTCTTCCGAGACTCCCAGCAGCACCCAAATGTCCAAGAGTCTGAAAACCACAGGCCGGGGAACCCCCTCGCCCCCTTACCTTGTTCCTGACTTCTCTGTGGTTCTCCAGCAGCAACTGGAGGCCCAAAGCCAGGGAATAACAGCTTTGGGGGGGGTTGTAGGTTCCCACATCTCAGACTGCATTTCCCACCCCTGGAGTGGTGTCTCAGGCTTCCCTAAGCCCAGCACATAAGAACAATAGCATCACTTGAGTCTAAAGAGATCATGAGGTCATACGAGCAAAACTGTTTTAGGTCCTATACAAATGTAATAGGAAATAAACTGGAAATTCTAAGGGACAGATACGTTGGTTTTACTGAAGTATAACGCAGTCAACCAGAGTCACTGGGTCAATGAAATGGCTCAGTGGGTAGAGGTGCTTGCCACAAAAGCCTGCTAACCTGAGTTCAATTCCTTGAACTAACGTAAGGAGAACCACCTCCACAAAAGTTGTACTCTGACCTCCACATATGCCTTTCAGCATGCACACACTGATGGTGAAAGAATAGAACACACAAAGCTGGGACTTTTCTGAGACATTTAGCTGAGAGATAAAATATCTCCCTTACAGTTGTAATGTTGTAATAAGATGTTACAGACAGCACCACAGCCAGACTTACCCTACAGGTAAAAAGCAATGCAGAGTCAAGTGGAGCTTTCTCTGTTCTTGGTAGAAATGTCTGAAGAGTAGCGGCACCCATGGGATAAGTGCCGTGGGACGGATCACACAAGCAAGTGCAACCAGGAGCGAGTACTTGACACTAGGAGCAAGGAAAGCTTGTTACAGGGACACTGGGAAACTGAGCTCGAAGTCAGCCGGCTATTTTCACTCCGAGGCAACAAGAAGGGGTGCAGATGTTTAAGGAAATTCCAGTATGTGTGCAGTGAGAGCCTTTTGTGCACATATGACCTTGTGAAGCAGAGACGGAGCCTACCTGAAGCGCATCCAGGGCCCTGGGTCTGACCCCAGCACCACTCACAAGAAGGAGGTATTAGGTATTATGTTTTTTCAAAATTAAGTAAATTATACTCATCTGAAAGATGCACATGCATATACACACGCACACATAAGGTTGTGCATAAACCTGTGAGGGTGTGTAATGCCAGCACTCCAGAGACTGAGGCAGGTGGATCATGAATTCAAGGTGAGGCTCAGCAGTTTAGTGAGACTTCCAAGTGTTGGGATTATAGCCATGAACCTCCAAGGTTTTGTCTGTTATACAGTCCCGGCTGACATCAAACTTGCTATATGAAAGAGGCTGAATGTCAGCTTCTGATCCCCCTGTCTCTGCTACCCATGTGGGCATTACAAAAGTATGCAACCACTGTGTCCAGATAGGGTCATGATGTTTTAACAGACCTACCCAGAATTTCTCAAACTGAATTACACACAGAGAAAGTTGAGCACTGAGACCACAAGTGGACAGGGCCTGGCTAGGTCTAATGGTCATAAAGGACCGAAATGGGGAGCTATGAAGCAGAATGAAACGGCCCATTCCCCCAAACTGCCTTGGAGTCTACATCTCCTAATTATCTCACATGACCGAAATGCACACACTCTCTCCCAGGCTCAGGGGACAAGCCTCCACCCAATTTACGTTGACTCTTAGGGTTTTTCAAAAGCACTTCGTAGACTTTTGTCTGCATTCATTAACAGTAGCGGCCATCTTACCTGTTCTTGGACCTCGAGCCTCCCAGAGGGTAGTAGAAAAGGGCGACAACAGTGAGGGCAGTCTCCATGGTGTTTGTGAGGGTCCGGGTACAGCAGTACCACGTGAACCAGGAGCACAGCTGGCAGAAAAACTAACCAGTCAGCAGTGAGTATGGCTGTGGTGGGAAGTGGGAAACACCAGCCCAGATGCTGTAGCCATGGCCAAATACTGTTCTTAGCCTGTGCCGCCCACGCTCCTGACTAACTCTTCTTGCTAATCAAATGTCTGAAACATGGACCAAGAGTGGAGTTTAGAGAACATTGAAACTTCTCACTGGATCAACCAGCCACCTCGTACTTCACGGTGGCCTGGAATCAGCTATGCTTTGGAAATGCTGGCCTAGTTTCTATTTCTTCTTCTTCCTCTTCCTCCTCTTCATATTTGTATATAAAGTCGGTAGTGCTTCAGGGGCACATAAATATAAAGTTTTGAATTTTATTTTTAAAGATTAGAATTTTGCTATAGCCAAGGCAAACCTAGAATTTGCTAGTCTTGAGCTAGTCAGCATCTGGCCCCCATTATTTCTTTTTCCTTTTCCCTTCTTTTGGCAAGGCATCATGCATATGAGGCCAGGTATCCTGCTGCTGAGCTATGTAGCCTTTGCCCTGCTTCCCCATATATCTTGGTGAAAAAGTAAGAGAAGAGAGAAGATGTATCAGGAGGCATTTGGTTGCAGGTCGAAAACTAACTAAAGATCCGTTTTCCTGAAGAACTTGGAAACAAAAGTATCAGGCGTCTACAAAACCACATCTTAGAAGGAACTCCTTGTTAAAGCAACAGGTGGCTTCGTGCTCTCCTACAGGGCCTTTTAAAAAGGTTCTGATATTCAGGACAGAAAAGATTTTTCCCTAAGGAGAACTTGGAGAGAAGATCTCAAAAGTGGGCTGGGATATTTGCTGTCATTTCATGTGCCCCTTTGGCAAGGTACATAAAACATAAAAACAAAATAGACAGTGGAATGCCATGGAGCTGACTGGATCTGAATCAACTACCAAGAACTTAGTCACTAAACTAATTTTCTTTCTACAAATGTAAAAAGCAGAACAAATTAAGGAACTAAGAGCACTTATTGCTCTATAAGAGTATGGGAGTTTGGGTCCCAGCGCCCCGGGAGGTGGCTCATGAACACCTGTCACTTCAGCTGCAGGGGATGCCACACCCTCTTCTGGCCTCCATGGGTACTACATACAGACATATGATACAGTAGATAAAGCACGTCTTAAACTGTAAAAGAATACATGTCTGCAGGAATAGATCCTTTCTCCAGGTTAGTAATACGACATATTCCAAAAGTGTGTTGGTGAATGGGAAATTTGGAATTTAGAATGCATTTCCTGATAGAAACGGTAAAATCAGTACATCTGTAAAAGGTTCATGTGGACCCAGTCAAATAAAGAAACAGTTGTTCTGTGCAATGCAGTCACCCACTGGGGGGCAATTTGACTTGGAGATGCAAGTATTGGAAACCCATCTTGAAACAAACCAGTGGGGCACACCTTTAACCTCAGCTCTCAGGAGACAGAGGCAGGAGGATCTCTTGTGAGTCTGAGGCCTGCCTGGTCTACATAGTGAGTTCCAGGACAGTCAGAGCTGTGTAGAGACACACTGTCTCAAAACAAACAACAAAAAACCCAAACAAGCTCCCAGAGCTTTAAAAGCAGGAACTAAGCCCCAGTTGCAATGCTTTCCCAGGTGACGCCCTCCCTCACATGCCCAGTTCCTCTGGGCTCTCCATTAGAGCTCAGCTTCAGCACAGCCTCAGGATAGGGATAGGGATGGGGCAGGCTGTGAAAGCAGCTTCCAGAGTGCCCAAATACTAAGGAAAGAGATAAAGACCCTGCCATGTTAGAGGCCCAAGGGCTTCCACAGCTGGCTCCTGAGGTTCAGCCTGTCCCACGTGGGCCTCAGTCAGGAGATGATAACACCCCTCATATCTTACTGTTTCTGATTGTGGGAGATGTTCTAGGAAGTGCTGTGGACCAGCTGTTTTAGGAAGCATTCACCCCACACAGGCTCTACGTCACACTGTGTCTGAAGTGTTTGGACTTACCACCCATCCTGCCACTTCCTGCTTCTCCAGCTGCTTCACGAGGGAGTAAAGCCTTACATCTGCTACAGCAGACAGAAGAGCCTGGCCAAGTCTGGGAATCCAGATCTTCATTAGTTAAAAAGAAAAAAATGGGTTGTTACGCACATCTTCCTGTTCATATTGGACTGCCATAAAAATAAAAAAAACCTAACCATTAACAGAAAACCATCTTTTCATCTTCATCTCCATTCATATGCTTGGCTTGCTGGTTAGTTTCTCAACTATGGCCAATGAGCTTTCTGAGCATGGCAGCTACTGGAGTCGCCCATGCCTTTTTATTTTTTTATTTATTCTTTTATATTATGAGTACACTGTAGCTGTCTTCAGACACATCACAAGAGGGCATCAAATCTCATCACAGATGGTTGTGAGCCACCATGTGGTTGCTGAGATTTGAACTCAGGACCTCTGGAAGAGCAGTGCTCTTAACCACTGCGCCATCTTTCTAGCCCAGCATGTGCTCTTAACAATAAAAATGCAGGGCTGGAGAGATGGCTGGTGGTGAAGAGTGCTTGCTGTTCTCTCAGAGGTCTCAAGGTTCTAAAGTTCTAGCACCCAGAACAGGCAGCTCACAGGTGCCGACAGCTCCAGGGGATCTGAACCTTTCCTCTGTCTCCAGCACCAACATGTCCGTGTGTGCGTGGCACACACACATAAAGATTTTCTGTTGTTTCTTTCAAGGTGACCTCAGACCCTGAAAAGGGAAGCCCCAAGCCTCATTTTTCCAGGCTCCACGAAGTCCTTCCGAATCAGACTCCCTGTGGAATACCCAGATGTAGCTTTCCCTGACTGAAAAGGAGTCCCGACGCCTGGGGATGACAGCCTACCAGACCTTGAGGGCTGGGTGTACCTCAGTGACACCTGGTGGCATGCCCAGGAACTTGGGTTTGGTTCCCAGAGGATCCTAAAAGAGAGAAACCTGCCACTGGTAATCTCTGTCAGAAGCTCGGTCTTACTGCAGTGGTGATATATACCGTCCAGTTTTTGTCACATTTTCTCACCAAGGTGCCAGGACCTAACTCTGGTCTTCATAATTGTGGAGCAAGGGTTCTTAACCTCGAGCCATCTCTCCAGCCCCTCTTTTTTAATTTAAAATTGTATTTTACTTCTTTTTAAATATATTGAGGAGTTCTACATCACAGTGTCTTTGGAACAGTGGGCTTCCCAGATAAGGCTGGACTTTAGCAACAGTAGAGTTTTAAAAACAAGTTCTGTGATACTAAGAAAGTCATTCGATTATTATCAATTAACTTGTGAAAAAGGAATAAATCTGGATTTAATGACAATTTTGGTCGTTTTAATTTAAACTTACCAGTAATTGAACATTGTCTTTCCCCAGAAGATGCAGAATCTTGTAAATGCTTGCAAAGATGAGGGGATAAGTGTAGCCTCTCAATCTCTCTGTCCATTCCCAGGTCAGATAGCCATAATTATTAATACTAAGGATTAAATGTCAAATAGCATAGAAGCAAGTTTATTTATATTTCAATATATAAAACAATATTTTATTCCTTGACAATGAAGTTTGTTTGTTTGTTTTTTGAGACAGGGTTCATCCATGTAACCATGACTGTCCTGAAAACTAGCTCTGTGGTCCAGGATGACATCAAACTCAGAGATCCACCTGCCTCAGCCTCCTGAGTGCTGGGATTAAAGGCCTGTGCTACCATCACCCAGCATTTTTTTTGTTTTGTTTTTTATAATTTATTTTTATTTTATGTGCCTTAGTGTTTTATCTGCATGTATGTCTATGTGAAGTTGTCAGATCTTAGAGTTATAGACAGTTGTGAGCGGTCCTGTGGTTGCTGAGAATTGAACCCCAGTCCTTGGGATAAAGCAGTGCTCTTAGCCACTGAGCCATCTCTGCAGCTCCAAGGCAAATCTTTTCATTGCCTGTTTGGCTAACTAAAGTCTTCATTTCCTCAAGTTAGTAGAAATTTGTTTTTCATTTAGTATATAGCTATATAATATAGTCACATATATTCATGTATAATATAGTTACATATATGTATTACAATGTATATGTGTGTGGCTATGATATGTACATTGATACAAGGGCAAAATTCAGAGAACAACTTTATAGAGTTGGCTCTCTTTTCATTTAAAAAACTTATGTGTATGTGTGTGCACATGTATGTTCTGTGCACCATGTGCATGCCTGATACACATGGAGGCCAGGAGAGGGCATCACATCCCCTAGAACCAGGACAGTTATAAGCTTCCATGTGGGCACTGGGAATCAGACTCTGGTCCTTTGGAGGATTCTGGTCCTCAGTGGCTATGAGCAGCTCCGATCACTGAGCGATCTTCCCAGCCTCTCTGTCCATACCTATGTAAGTCTCAGGGACAGCACTAAGGTGGCCATGTTCACATACCTTTACTAGCTGAGCCATCCCAAGGACCTGGCTTTGTTTTGAAACAGAGCTAAGCCAGGCTATCCTTAAACTTAAGACCCTACAGCTTCAGCCTCCCAAATGCTGGGAGGGGTTGAGTTTTTTACTTTATCTATATCCTCTGACTACAAGTCACTGAAGGTATACATATATACTAATTTTAAGGCAGTGTCAAGTTTGGGGGTGTGTGTTGTTGTTGTTTTGTTCGGTTTGGCTTGGTTTTTTGAGACAGGGTTTCTCTGTGTAGCTCTGGCTGTCCTAGAACTCAGAGATCTGCCTACCTGCTAGGATTAAAGGTGTGTGACACCAAACCTATGTTTTCTTTTGTGTGTGTGTTTTCTCTCTCTCTTTGCCTTGTCAAGTCTATGTCAAAGGAAGACATATAATAAATATCCGTGCACAACAGCAGCATACTTGGTTGAGCTGAAAATATTCAAAGAAATGTTGAAAACATATAATCATAAACTGAGCTCCTAAGATGAATACACACTCAGAGTGGGAAAAAAAAAACATAAAGGATATCTGAAAACCATGTGGTGTGCAACTTCAAGGGACTGCCAGTATTCATCAGGAACAAAACTTGTCTGGACTAAGAAGCAGTTAAGTATTCGCAGAGCAATGGTACACAAGACCAGGTAAATGTTTTCTCCAAGAAGATCTGAAAAGCAAGCAGTATTTGTGGCATTAAGTGAACAGCTTCCCTTACAAATTCCACTTGTGGGGTGCCCAGGCTCCGGCTCTGTAAAGATCTTCCACAACACTCCACAAAGGTCACCTCGATAATTGATTACTGAGCGGGCTTCGGAGTTGGCTCAGGGTTGGGACTCTTGCCTAGCCTGCTTGAGGCCCTGGAGTGTAGTCCCTAGCAATGTGTAAGGAATGAAAAGCAAGCCGGGAACACCTCTCACCACCGCGAAAATAGATAACAACTCCACTTGAGAACACACACATGCACACGCACACGCGCACACACACACACAATCTGTTAACCACTGGTGAGTCTGAACCTCAGTTTTACATGTGAAGAGGCTAAGGTTCAGAAAACACAAAAATGGTATCACTGACTAGATAGCTGGTCAGCTGTCTCCAAAGTTTGCTTTTCCCAGTGTACAGGCAGTTTGGATGCTGTGTGAAGAGCAGCTGTTACTTTAGTTGCCAACAGTGGTGGTGGTGGTTGTGGGGGGTGGTTGTGGTTGGTGGTGGTAGTGGTGGCTAAATTTTATGTTAAAATCTGTGTATGCCAGGTGTAATGGTGTCTCATCACCACACGGCACTGGCACTGGGGAGACGGAGGCAAGTCCAAGCACAGTTAGCACAATCCAGCCTGAGCTCATTTCCACCATGTGTGTAGTCCCAGGTTCTCTGCGGTGAGCCCTGCACTCACCACGGCGCCGAGAGCGCTTCTCCTGAGCGCTCACGTACTGCGTGGACTTCCTCTTCCGCAGCTTCATCTCTCCAGGACTGCTGTGGAGATTGCGGAAGGCCGGGCGGTGGTCTCCGGTCTCGGGTTCCATCCTCTCCCAGCTACCTGCAGCCCACGGTGCCCGCCCCTTACTTTCTGGTAGGTAGACACATGCCACTAAGATTGGGCCTCGCGAGCCGCCGTCGCTTCGCTGTACCGGCACAGCTGCGGCCAGGAAGTGCTACCGGAAGCGGCAGAGCGTCCGGGTGGGTCAGGAGCAAACCTCCCTTCTGGGGTTCGGTGCTGGAAAAGACAAAAGCAAAGACTCTGGATGCTTTACTGCGCCTGACACCTCGCACAGCGCCCGCTGAGGAGGCGCTCGGAGGTAACAGAGCAGAGGGAGGCAGTGCATCCCTCTGAGAACCAGCTCCCGGCGTGACCCGGGCGCTCACCCCTCATGCCACGTCCTCGCGAGGAAACAATTTCATCACGGTTCTCACAATGACACAAAAAAGTTAAACTCAATGAATTTTTATTATCTGCTTTTCACCGCCCCGATGGATTTCTCTATACCTAATTATCTACTTTCTCATCAATGTATTTATTACTTATTTCCTTGAGTTCATCTCACTATGTAGATTAGACTGGCCCTGCGCTCGAGAGAACTACTGTCTCTGCCTCATGAGTGCTGGAATGTAATGCCGGAGCCACCGCACTCTGCCTCCTCTGTCGTTGTGATAGGGCCACACTCTTATATAACCCTGGCTGGCCTGGAACTTGCTCTGTAGACCAGGCCGGCCTCAAACTCCTGCCTCTGTCTCATGAGTATTGGGATCAAAAGCATGTGCTATCCTGACCAGCAATCAAGGCATGTAAACAAATTAGTTGGTGGGGGCTGGAGAAATGGCTCAGGGCTTAAAAACACTGCATTCGCAGAATACCCTGGTTTGGTTCCCAGTACCCATATACTGACTCCTTGTCTGTGAGGGTGCAGGGCTTGCATGCCGTTGCAGGTACATACATGAAGTTGAACACTCATACACATAAAATAAATTTTTAAAAAATGTGTTGAAGGAAACATCAGTTGTGAGCTACACAATAAAGTGGGGGAGGCTGTGCTTCAGGTCTCAGACGGCCCCCAATAACTGTCTTAGCTTTGGTGGAAGGGAGGGGCCTGTCACAGCATCCCAGGATTTTACCCGATAGTTATAAAAATGTTTGTCCACATAGAGATAGGCTATAAAATGACTATTTCGGGGACTAAAGATGGCCCATGGCATTTGCCTTGGAGCCTGCAATATTCTGGCTCTGCATAGTTCTGATCAGTCAACTAGTCTTTTAGAATGTTGAACAAGTGTTTTGTTTTTTGTTTGCTCTGGAAACATCTTCTCATGGGGGGGGGGGGGAAGTTCTGTGGAGCAAACCAAGGTTCAAAAGACTCAGATTTAAAGAAACAAAACAGCACAACAACACTACAGTTCCGAATGGCCTCTGGCTTTTGTACCTTTTTGTTTGTTTGAAAATTCTCAGCCATTGAACCAACGCAAGATTGGTAAAGTTGTCTTTTATGTGGTCTACTGTATAATCCAGAAAAAAAAAAAACATGCTTTTCTTTCCTCATTGAGTTTAAATTATGCCCGAGAACTGTGAAAGGCAAGCTCTTTACAGTGCAGGAGCTGCTGGTTATTTTTGTGACCCGGGGCTTGGATTAAATCCATGCCATAGTCCAGAAAGCGTGTGGCTCCTTCACTCCCATTCACAATCTCTGACCTCTGCTGAGGGGGTTGACAAGCAGCACTGTTTTCTAGAAAGTGCTATGTGTGTTTGCTAGTTTCTACTATTTTCTGTTGTTGGAAATAGAAGCAAAATCTCTTTTCCTCCCTGTTTTTCTCAAAGAAGGCATGCAAATGACTTATATTTGATCTCTCCTAAAGTATCAAAAGAACTCAACAGAGTTTTTTGTTATTGTTGTTTGGTTTTGCTTTTTTTGATATAGGGTCTTACTATGTAGCCTTGGCTGGCTTGGAACTCACTCTGTAGATCCGTCTGGCCCCAAACTTCTCAGAGTTCTTCCTGTGTCTGCCCACACCTAGTGCTGGGATTAGAGTCCTCTACCAGCACACCTGGCTCACTAAAGTTTTATAGCCTCTTAAAAATAGTTTTTGTCATACAACTTGCTTAAAGATGGTGGCTACTGAGGAAGGGATAATGAAGTCACTTGTCACCTCTATTATTCTTTAGACAAAATTTAAACAGAGAAGCTCACTTCTGAGTTCCTTCCGGGCACCTTTTGGAGTAAAAAGTATTTGAGAATTACCTGTTTAAATGCACTGAGAAGACTTCCAGCAGCCGTGTTACTGACAGGTGCCTGTAGTCCTAGCACTGGAGAGGTGAAGGCAGAATTGTAATCCAGAGCAGCCTGCCGATCATAAAAAACCAGGACAAACAGGCAAATAAAAGCAAAATAACTCACTGGGAACATTCTGTAATAGGAGAGGATGCATCTCCGTCTCACACCACCTTGCATTCCCTATGGGTTCCTTTTGTTGACTTGTTTTGTTCTTTGTTTGAAAGAATCCAGACTGGCCTCAAACTGGTAATGCAGCCAAAGAGTGACCTTGAGTTCTTGATCCTCTTGCTTGGACCCAAGTGTTGGGAATATGAGCATGTGCTACCATGCCTGAAAGAAGTAAAAATTTTAATGTAAAATAGGATTTTAACTACTGACAACTAAATTGAAATTTTAGAAAATATTCCACAGTAAACCTCTGTGCTATCATGTATTTGTATTTATTAGTGATTATTAAATATTACAAAAACATTCATGCCAGAGGAAAGTAATAACGAATCTTCTAAAGGGCAATTGTGGGGCTGGAGACATGGCCCAGGAGTCAGAGTGAACTGCTCTTCCAGAGGACCTGAGTTCAGTTCCCAGGGCCTGTGTTAGCCTACAACTGCCTGTAATGTCTGCTCCAGGGGTTCTGACACTCTCTGGTCTCCACAGGCACACAGGCGCACACACCTTCCCATACCCCCATAACTTAAAATTGTTTCTAAAAGGCTGCTGTACTAAGTAGTCCATTTTTTATCCCCCTTTTCTTGGAAACAGAGCTGAAGAGATTTGCTGCCGGTAGAGCACAGTCGCCCTCAGCCCGTGTGCTACTCACCAAAGCGATGCTCGGGAGATTGACGCGTCCACAAGTGCTTTTTGCTGCCATCCTTGGGATTGCTGGAGGAATGTATATTTATCAACCAATATTTGAACAATATTCCAGAGATCAGAAGGAATTACAAGGAAAGCTGAAATTGTTGCAAGAATCAGAGGAAAAGAGGAGCTAATTCTGCATAAACTGAAATTGTTTTCATTGCTTAAAAGTTCCATTGAAATCACACATGGACTATTAATTTAGTAAGAATTTAGGTATGTTTTAAATAAATAAATCGTGTAATGGATCTAAGTTATTTACAAAAGTAGTTTTTCATTGGTTTGTTTTGGGGCAAGAGCTCACTATGTTTCTGAGGCTGGCCAACCTTAGCTTTCTAGCATTTGTTTTTTTTAGACAGGAACTATCTCTGTAGCCAAGGCTGGCCTCAAACATGCCATTGGTGTTATGATTACACAGCATTGCCATATCTAGTCAAAACAAGATGCTTTATTTAGAAAGATACTTTTCAGTTATATATAGTCGTGTGTGCACTTGTGGGTTATATGCACATGAGTACGAGTGCCTGTGGCCTAAGTCTCCTAGAGCTGGAATCAGATGCTTGTGAGTTGCCACGTTGGTCGTAGGAACTGAATCCAGGTCCTCTGCCCTGTGCTCTTAGTGTTGAGCCATTGCTCCAGCCCCAAGGTGTTCAGTTTAACAGTCACTTAGGTATTTTGCTGTCTTGTGTCTTCTTTTCAGGACAGGGCAGCAATTTCCTCCTGAATAAATTAAATTTAGCATGTTTGACAATTTAGTCTGTACTTTTAAGATTCCCCTTTTCTGAGTTGGAGAGATGGCTCAGTGGTTAAGAGCACTGGTTGCTCTTTCAGAGGTCCTGAGTTCCATTCCCAGTACCCAATTGCTGGCTTACAGCCATCTGTCACTGTGGTCCAATAGGATTTGGTGATCTCTCCTGCTGTGCAGAGATGTACATGCACACATTATTTTTAATTCCCTCTTCTTGTACAATAAAACCACACAAATGTGAGAGGTTTGCTGTGTTATATTTTTCCAGTTTTAGAAACTGAGCCCAGCGCCCCCTGGTGCTATATAAGTATTTAATCACTGACATGTGCCCAGCCTTTTTATTTTCTAAAATTAAAAGAAATTTTTATTGTATTATTTATTGTAATGAGGCATCGGATCCCATTACAGATGGTTGTGAGCCACCACGTGACTGCTGAGAATTGAACTCAGGACTTCTGGAAGAGCAGTCGGTGCTCCTAACAATCCCATCTTCTAAAATCTTTAAACGCTTTATTTCTTAAATTTTACATGTACAAGTGTTTGCCTGTATATATGTATATGTACCCTGTACATGCTTTGTGTCTGTGAGGCCAGAAGAAGAGATTCCATCCCCTGGGGTTAAAGATGGTTGTGAGTGGGTGCTGAACTAATCCTCCATCCTCAGAAAGAGTAGCAAGTGCTCTAACCACTAACCAATCTCTCTAGCACTCACTTTGTGAATTTTAAATGTCACTGAGTTGCCCAGGCTCACATTGAGTTCACTCAGTAGCCCAGACAGGACTTGAACTTGTGATTATCCTTCTTCATTCTCTAGAGTACCTGAAACCACAGGCCCATGCCATCAGGGTTGGCTCTTTTCTGTTCCTTGTCATATGATCCAAGATGGCCTTAAACTCAATGTAGCTCAAGCCAGCATCAAACCTATCATCTTGCCTCAGCCTTCCAAGTGCTTGGACTGAATTTGTGTACCACCATAGCCAGCTTGAAAATTGTAATTCAGATCCCAAGACTCTACTTGACAGATGCACTTTGTATATTGGGATTCTGTTAATGTGTAATCTTTTCATTCTGGACCCAGACTCATGGAACGGGCTTTTATCTCAGCTCTGGCAAGAGAGAAACAGACATAGAGACATTCTCAGGGCATGGAATTGTGTGCTCAGGTATAACGAATGGGTATGGTACATTTTTTTTCATTGTTTGGTGGTTTGGAGTATGTCACATGATCTCAGACCAGGCTGAGACATGGATTCTTGGAACCAGATGCATAGTTAAGTCTCAGGGAATGGGTGAAGCCCTAGGTTTCAGCACCTTAGTCTCTGGGCAGAGTGATGGGGTTGTGTAATCCCAGCAATCAGATAGAAGCAGGAGGATCAGAAGTACCAAGCATTACCAGTGACAGTGTTCCTCAGTAGAGTTCATAAGCCTTCTTCACCCCCAAAGGTTTGTGTGTAGAAAGAGTGGACCCCAGTGTGATGGTGTCGAAAGGTGATATCTCTGTAAGAGCTAGTTTCTGAAGGAAGATGGTTGCCTTGTTTTTCCTGGGGAAGCTATTTCTCTTCACCCCTGATAGAACAATAGAAAGACTCTGTTCAGGTCCGGTGTGTTGGGGTTACTTACAAAAGCATGGGCGAGAGTTGGAGAAATGGCTCAGCGGTTAAGAGCACTGACTGCTCTTCCAGAGGACCTGAGTCCAAATCCCAGCAACCACATGGTGGCTCATAACCATCTATAATGAGATTTGATGCCCTCTTCTGGTGTGTGAAGACAGCTACAGTGTACTCATAATATAAAAGAATAAATAAAAAATAAATAAAAAGGCATGGGCGACTCCAGTAGCTGCCATGCTCAGAAAGTTCATTGGCCATAGTTGAGAAACTGACCGCACTGTGGTACAGTCCCAGTAGCTACAGACTGGAGGAGTGATTGTGTGGGCAGAAGCCTAACCCAAGCTTCTCAACATTTTTCTTGTCTTGGAAGTGAGATTCTGAAAGCAACGGGGCTGCCCAAAGGCCAGTGTGTTAACTTCAGAACCACCTTTGGATGGATTTGGTCATCCAGCTTCAGGTTGAGACCCAGAATGCTCACAGAAACCTCTGGTCATCGATAGAAGGCCACTAGGAGGCAGCAAAGGTTCACAGGATGCTGAGCCGACGGGTCTTAGTGTGTTATGCCATCCCATAATTTCTCTTTACTGTGTATTAACTGCCCTAACAGTATTTTAGGACTTCGGGGTGAATGTAATCCGAGTTAGATTGTGTGTGTGTGTGTGTGTGTGTGTGTGTAGACTCTGCTGGCCATTGCTTCCAGAATAGTTTATTTTCTTCTGCCTGAATCTTACCTATTTTCCTCGCCATTAGGTCCAGGAACCCCAGCAGGTCATGCCCAGGCTGTCTCCAGTGAGGATGCACAGCCGTGAAAAAGCTTTTAGGACAGACCTTTGGAGTCCCCAGGGCACGCCTCGCCTTGCCCGAACCCTGGGGCAATTTGAGCTTTTAGTGAATGGCTCTGTTGGTCTCAACAAAATCCACCCTCTGTGGTTCTCACGCCTTACAGAAGGGGCGAGGAGACCCCTTTCCGAGCCAGGCGAGGCGAGCAGTCGTTTCTGTGGCTGGGGGCCTGTGGGCAGGTGACAGGAGGCGGAGGTGGAGGCCGCTCAGGGCCCGCCCCCACCGCGCTCTCCTCTACGGGAAGTGATGTGGGGCCGGACGGAAAATAGCGCCAAGCACCCAAAAAAGGCCAGTCGCTTGGGGTCTTGAGCTCCATTTGGAAGTGAGTACCTAAGGGATAGAGCACGGCGGGGACTCGCAGCACGTTGGGAATCTAACACTGCAGGGACGCAACACCGCGGGGACAGCACCTGACAGCACCAAACCGGGTGAGCACTCTGCTATCTGGGCGCTGCAGGTAGCAAGCAAGCCGGCTACCAGGGGGCAGAGGACAGATCTTCCGATGGGATGCTGGTTCCCTGGAGTTCCAGGGGCTGGGGTCCAAGTCCACCAGAGTCCCTTTAATGAGGGGAGGAGAGGTAGGTCTGCCCACCCCTCTCTTCTTCCCTCGCTTGGGTTTTGACTTTAAAGTCTTTAGAGCGAGAAAGGGCTCTCTCCCTTCTCCTGTCATTCAGAGAATCCAGCTGGTCAGCCTAGTCTTAAGAGTCACCCTATCGGAGGTAGAATTGATACGTTGACATATTTTGGTCACTTTGCCAAGACCGGGTCTCTGGCCCAGTAGTTGGGTACCGATTTGGAAAGTCAGCTCTGAAATGTAGGGATCTTGAGGCTTCTCAGCAACCCCCTAGGCTTTGCACCTTGTAATATTTTCCCTAGGCTTCTCTTTCAAGCGCAAGGGCTAACAGCTGTTCTGCCTTAGCTGTTCAGCCCAGTCGGCTGAGGAAGGCCAGAGACATTTCTTATTCGTTTCTTTAAAGCCCTCTGTAGAGTGAAATCGACATGGCAAAGGTAATTTCTGCACTTGGAAGGTGGACAGAGAAGGATCCGGGGTTTAAGGTCAGCCTTTGCTACACAGTGAGCTTGAGACCAGCCTGGGTTACAGGAGACTCTGTCTCAAAACAAAACAAAAAACAACACCAGCAAAAAGAAAGGGTGTGTGTGTGTGTGTGTGTGTGTGTGTGTGTGTGTGTGTGTGTGTGTGTGCACAGGCCCATACGTATGTATGTAGAGCACAGAAGTCAACATTAAGTGGCTTCCTCCATCACTACCCATCAAACTTGTCTTTTTGTTTTTGAGCTGGAGGCTTCACTGTGTGTAGCTCTGGCTGGCCTGCATTCACTATGTAGATCAGGCTGATCTTGAACTCACAGAGATCTTACCTCTGCCTCTGCGCCTATTTAGCCCAAGAAGTGTTAAGTCAGCGAGTGCCGAGTGCCCGGCCTCCAGTTTTGCCCCGCCCCCACCTTTTAAGACTGTTTTTGTGATGTGCAGAGTCTCTTGCATCTCCGTGTGGAATTTATGGTCAGCTTCTCAATTCTGCTACCTTGGCTTTAGAGCACACAGAGGCATTTTGAAGTGGGAAGCCATCTTTGGGAACCAGATTTTTAACTTTCTTTCCTGATACCTGTTTTCCTCATCTTAGTAAAGAAACTTCACTCTTACAGAACTTCAGACCAAACACTCCAGAATCACCTCAATTCTTTATTCTTCCATGTCTCCTGCTCAACATGAACAAATTTTATTGAATCTAACTTGAGTATAATTAAATTATTATTATTATTATTATTATTATTTTGCTTTAAAAACTCTTTAAGTGGCTGGAGAATTGGCTCTGTAATTTAGAGCACATATACTCTTCCTGAGGACCCAGGTTTGGTTCCTAGCACCCACATCAGACAGACAGTTCACAACTGCCTGTAACTCTGACTTCAGAGAATACAGTGCTCTCTTCTGGCCTCTGCCAGGATTGCATGCGTGTGCACAAAATCAAACACACACACACATATACATGTAATTAAAAATAAATAAATAAACTGTAAAATGTGCACTCACTGAATGGGCTGGTTTAGTGACTAGGAGTGCTTGCTGCCTTTGCATAGGACCTGGTTTAGTTCCCAGCATCCACATGGCAGCTCATTAACTCTTAGTAATTTCAGTTCCAGGGGCTGGATTCCTTCCTCTGGCCTCAGAAAGCACTGCACACATGTGTTGCATGCATATCAATGTAGGCAAAATGCTCATACACATGAAATAAAAGTAGACCTTTTTAAATTAAATATTTATCATTTGTGCATGGCACGTGTGTATGGGAGGTCAGAAAACAGCTCATGGGAGGCGGCTCTTTCCTTCCACCATGTGATCCAGGATTTGATTCAGTTGTGTAACTTGACGGTAACTGCTGAGGTATCGAACCTACTCTTTTTTTATTATTATTATTTGGTGGGGAGTAAGGGTGTGGTAGTTGAAACATGCTTCCATTATGTATTCCAGGATAGCTTGGAACCCAGTGTGTAGCCTAGGCCTCAGCCTCCTGAATGGGATTACAGGTGTGCCCTATTCCTGGCCATGATCACGTCTGACATAATAGCCATTTCTCTACTGTTTGCACCCATTCCTACTACCTTTTCCAGTTGTGTTCCTGCTAACGCCTCTTCAGGTACTTCCGACCTTGTTCTTATATATCTATAATCTTCCCACAACACAGAGGTCACCTGTACACACACACACACACACACACACTCACTCACTCACTCTGAACTCTGCTTTCATCCCAGAATGAGAAACAAGGTTCTCAGTGGTGGCATACATTTTAATCCCAGCACTCAGGAGGCAGAGGCCGGCAGATAGATCTCTGTGAGTTCAAGGCCAGCCTGGTTTACAGAGTTAATTTCAGGACAGCCAGGGCTACACAGAGAAACTGTCAAAAAAGAAGAAGAAGGAAGAAGAGGAGAAAGAGGAGAACAAGAGGAAGAGGAGGAGAAGAAAGGAAAAGAAAGGAAGTAAGAGAAGGAAAGAAAGAAGGATAGAAAGAAGGAAAGAGAAAAACAAAGGTTTCTTTGTGGCAGTGAAAACTCTGAGGTACCAGCATTCTTGCTTGCTTTGTTCCTGTGCCTCAGGCCCCATGCTTGGCATTCTGTGTGCCCCGAATGCTCTTCACTTGTTCTTGTTTTCACTTGTCTTAGACAGGCCCTCTTACTGACATGACACCCCATTTGAAATAGCACCCCCACTTTGTCCTGCCTGCCTCCTATCTACCTGTCCTCTTCCCCTTTGTAGTGCTACACCCACTGTGAGGGCCAGGGACCAGGCACACTCACTACTGTGTCCACTGTAGGAGGGATGGCTCAGCACTTAGGCGCATTCTGAGGACCAAGGTTCGATTCCCAGGACCCACATGGCAGCTCACAACCACCTATAACTCCAGTTCCAGGGGCCCTGATACTCTCTTCGAGCATGGAGGCAGGAGGATCAGAAGTTCAGGGTTATCCTTGGCTACCTAGGGAGTTTCAGGCCAGCCTGCAGAATGAGCTTATAAAGGATAGAAGGCTGAGTAGTAATGGCTCTGCTGGTTTTCCCTCACCGTTCCTTCCACACATCTGTCTTGTGATGGTGGCAGCAGGCAGCCCTCTGCCCTGGCACTGAGAAAATTAGGCAGGGCTGTTTAGTAGCTGAGCTATCTTCTGGCCTCTTATGTTACTCTAGGGCAGGAGTGGAGTTCTTGGAAATCGAAGGAAATGGACATTAATTGCTTATGAATATTTTGCACTATAACGAATGGATCTTTCTGTGGCTTCTAACAGAAGTGGCTGTTGGCACTTAATTGTGTAACTACTTTCAGTTGTCAGCTGTTTTTCTGTGTCTTGGCCCATTTCCATGACTACACCCTTTCATTCTTGGGGCTTGAACCTGGAGCCTGGCATATGCTAGGCAAGTGCTCTCCCATTCGCTGAGCCCCCCCCTCCCCAGCCCATGCTTAATTAAATCCTATCAGCCTGGAAACAGAGTACCGCTCTGGCTCATTTTGAATTTTACTTTTTAAGGAGTCAGAGGCAAAACCCAGCAGCATAAGACTGTGGCTGAATGTGCACTTGAGTAACTGGATAAAACTCCAGGAGCATCTGTCCAGTTTGTCGGTTCTCAACCTCCCTAATGTTTCGAGCCTTTAATACAGTTCCTCAAGTTGTGATGACCCCTACTATAAAATTATTTCCATTACTACTTCATAAGTAATCTTGATACTGTTATGAATCATAATATAAATGCTTGTCTTTTCCAATTGTCTTAGGCAATCCCTGCGAAAGATTATTTGACCCTCCAAAGGGGTTGAGACCACAAAGGTTGGGAAGCAACCATTAAGTCCCTACTTTCTTAGCAGGCATCTTTATAGACCGCCTTACCCTACTGCCTCCCACTGAATGAGGCATTGGGAAACTGCCCAGTGAGAACCAAACTAATTTGGCCTATAAAGTACGATAACTAATTTTATATGTTACCTTTTCTCCTCTCTTTCTTTTCCTTCTTGCCTTTTTTCTTCCCTCCCTCCCTCCCTCCTTCCCTCCATTCCTTCCTATACTCTAAAGCCTTGTGTTTTTTGTTTTATTTCTCGAGACATGTCTCATCTATAGGTTCACTATGAAATAGGAAAGAATTATTTTAACATATGTATGTGGTAGTTATACACACACATAAAACATATTTCCCAAATAAAATAGAGTAAGTTTGATGTTTCTGAAGGGCAGAACAACTCTTACAGTTTTAAAGCCTGAGTCCCCAAGAAGAAAACTCTTGTCCCTGTTAAGAATGTGATTGGCTCCTGAGGAAGTAAGTGCTTCCCTTAGAAAGTCCTTCTTTCTGTGCCTCCTCAGTTTTGCTTGGACTGTGTTTGTTCCTCCTCCACTGGTGATCAGGAAATTTGAGTTGATGATCTGGCTTCCCCTAAGCTGATTAGCCAGAGAGCAGACACGGGAGATAAAAGCATTTAGTGAGCCTGCCGTCCTGGGGTCAGGACAGTGGTGAGCAGCTGGTTTGGGCCTCCAGGGTGGGGGCTCATCAATTCTCTCGTGTTATTTGGGGTCCATTAACACATTTTATTTATTGTCAATTAAAATTGAGTGCCTTGCCTAAAAGGGTTGGAAATTTTCTCTTTTCACTCCATTTCCCTCCCCTCCCCTCCCCCCAATCCTCCCCTCCCCCATCCTCCCCTCCCCTTCCCTTGCCTCCCCTCCTCTCCTGTCTCCTTCTGTTTTTTTTCTCCCTCTCCCTTTCTGTTTCTCTCCATGTGTCTCTCTCCTCTTCCTCCCTTCTTTCCTTTCTTTCATTCTTTCTTTTCTCTTTTCTTCTCC
Organism: Micromys minutus; assembly: GCF_963924665.1. Taxonomy (NCBI): domain Eukaryota; kingdom Metazoa; phylum Chordata; class Mammalia; order Rodentia; family Muridae; genus Micromys; species Micromys minutus. The sequence goes on from NC_137956.1 coordinate 6,722,382, forward strand.
TTCTCCCTCTCCTCTCCTCCCCTCCCTTCCTCTTCTCTCTTCTTCTCTTCCCCCCCTTCCTTCTTTCTTGTCTAATTGGATCTTATGTATACCAGACTAGACTGGAACTCTATGTAGCTGAGGATGCCCTTGAACTTCTAAGTATTTGATTTATGCTAGGATTACAGGTGTGTGTTAACTATACCTGTAAGAAATTCTAATTTGAGGACAGGGTTTCAAAATGATCAAATAAAATGGTTAAATTCTTCTCTTGATCTCCCTGACTCTGCCTTCTCATGGCAGTGTGCACCATCACGCCATACTCCAAAATACAAATGTGAACAGTTCTAGTTAGAGGTCATGCCAATACACAGGAAATGCATGATGTAGTTCATGCATTGCTGAGCTATAGCTTAGTAGCTGTCTCCATGGTGATAGAGTCTGTTAATGGCTCTAGAGCTAGAACCAAGTACGAGAACATTAGTTTTACTTTAGTTTTTCATATTAAGGAGATCCCCTCCTGCAGAGGCCAAGTCTGTCCAAGTTACGTAGACTAGGAGGAGGGACCAGAGCCCACACCAGTGGCACAGTGCCTCCCTTAAGAACTTATGAATGGGGTGGAGTGGGGTGGCACTTTTTGCTCTTCCAGAGGTCCTACGTTTGGCTCCTATCACTTATATTATGGCTCATAACCATCTGTAATTCCAGTCGCAGAGGAGACATTGTCGTCTAATGCCCTCAGGTACCAGGTGTGCATGTGGCACACATACATATGTACATACATACATACATACATACATACATACATACAGACAAAAACCCATTCACACAAGTAAGTAAACTTTAGAATACTTAAAAAAAAGACTTTATAAGTCTAGTTCCAGGGGATCCAGTACCTTCTTCTCACTTCTGTGGGCATGAACGTGGTATAATTCATACAGACAAGCAAAACGCCCATACACACAGAGAAAAACTTATAAATCTCGTTTTAAAGAAAGGAAGGAAGGAAGTTTGGAAGGGAATCCTGAGAGTGAACACGGTTTTGTCTGCCGCTAGGGAAATGGTATTTCAGAGCCCCTGGTGTTTTCTCACAACCTGGATGGTTATTTCATGTCAAGCCTTTCCAGATGCCAGGTCAAAGCATAGTAAAGTCGGTTGCCAGGAAACAGGAAAGTCTGTTCTATCTTGTTTGCTGAGGTTCGGCCAACCACATGGGTGGATGGCGGATCCTCTGGGTGTTCCTGCGCACTAATCTACTATGTATTTGTGTCACTGGAGGCAGAGACAAGGTATCAATCACCTGATTAACCGTAACAGAGTGAGCACTTTAATTCTCCAGGCCTGGCTCGGGAGCGAGATGGAAGGCTTTGGTCTCTTCAGATGCATAGATAAAAATCTCTTGTTCCTGGCTGGGGACACCTCAGCACGTGCTTGCTTGACACCCGTGAGCCTCTTTCTACCCGTGTGGGTTACCTAAGAATAATGTGTGTCTTTGAGACAGAGTCTCCTATCGTTCAGACTGGCCTGAACTTGCTATTTAGCCAAGGATGACCTTCAATTTCAGATCCTCCTGCCTCCCACTCCCAAGTGCTAGGATTACAGGCCAGACACCGCTCTCCATTTGTGTGTACTAGGGATTGAACCCAGGGTTTCATGTGTGCCAGGCAAGCACCTTACCAACCGAATTGCGTCCTGGGTCCTACATAAAACTTTTAAAAACTGCAATAAAAAGAGTATGGGAAATAAAGATATTAATCCACATTTGTGGGCAGGGTTTCTTAATTTCTCATGTTAGTTTTTATTCCGAGTCTTACTTGAACAGTAGGGAATACCAGGAGGAGCTCAGCAGTCGGGCAGCTCCTAGAAAGAGCCTGTGAGGGCTCAGGGTGGCTACGCAGCCTGTTTGATGGTTGTTCTGGGCTTCGCCTTCATCATCCCTCTCTGCTCTGAATGAGGACATAAAGCAGACTGTGGGGGTTTTCTCTTTCTTCCTTTCTTTTTTTGTGGGTGTGGGGAAAGTCACTCATCTCTGTGTCCCATGCTTGAAAATGAAAGACCCACAACTTCTAGGACTCACTGGGGTGCCTACTTTTCCACATCACTGAAAATCGGTTGGGTTGCGAGGTATCACACTAGCAGTGTGCAACAAGGGTCATCATTCCAAAACCCACCAGGGGGGGGATTCCATGTCTGCCTGTCTGCCTATCTGTCTGTTTGAGAACAGGTCTTTTATATATAGTCCCTGGCTGGTCTCATACTCACTTGGATAGGTGTGGCCTTATTGGAGGAAGTGTGTCACTGGAGCTAGGCTTTGACGTTTCAAAAATCCATGCTCCCCCACCTGTGGATCTTACAGTTACTGCTCCAGCACCATGTGAGGCCAGACTCCCCATCCTGATGATGATAGACTAAACCTGAAACTGTAGGCCAGCCCCCAATTAAAATGATTTCCTTTCTAAGAGTTGCCATGGCGACGGTATCTCTTCACAGCAATAGAACACCCACAAAGACAGTGCCTATATATGTCCATTTGTTTGTTTTGATTTTTTTGAGGCAGGGTTTCTGTACTTGCTGGTTTTGTGTCAACTTGACACAAGCTGGAGTTATCACAGAGAAAGGAGCCTCCCTTGAGGAAATAACCTCCATGAGATCCAGCTGTAAGGTGTTTTCTCAACTAGTGATCAAGGGGGAGGGCCCAGCCCATTGTGGGTGGTGCCACCCCTGGGCTGGTAGACCTGGGTTCTATAAGAAAGCAAGCTGAGCAAGCCAGGGGGAACAAGCCAGTAAGTGACATCCCTCCATGGCCTCTGCATCAGCTCCTGCTTCCTGACCTGCTTGAGTTCCAGTCCTGACTTCCTCTGGTGATGAACAGCAATGTGGAAAGTGTGGGCTGAATAAACCCTTTCCTCCCCAAGTTGCTTCTTGGTCATGATGTTTTGTGCAGGATAGAAACCCCGACTAAGACAGTTTCTCTATGTAATAGCCCTGGGTGTCCTGGACTCACTTTGTAGACCATCTGACCTCAAACTTACAGAGACTCACCTGCATCTGCCTCCCAAGTGCTGGGATTAAAGGCGTGCCCCACTCTTCCTGGTTGCCTATATATGTTTTTAATTCTTAGAAGGGTTGCTGCTGTGTAGTGGGGTGTGAGGGTCCTGCCTTCATAGACTAGTGAGGTCCTTGATGGAACCAGGTTCATTTCATGAGAAGAGTAGGCCCTGTGGTCAAGCAAGAGGTTGGGTTGAAATGTCTGTGACCCCCAAAAGGGGTATAACCAAATGGTGACAGGGACCTGGGCAGACAAAGCCTGTGGACACCCCAAGTCTTCAGCTTACCTGTGTCTGTGCTTCCTGAATTCCCAGCAGCCTCCTATAGCTTTGTACCATGGAGCCAAGAAAATATTGAGACTGGGCAGTGTCTTCATTCATTCTGCTTGGCTGGGAGTTTTCCGGTATTTGGGAGTCAGTCGTGGATGTCTTCTCCTAACTCTTCGGCCTGTATCCTGCCCAGATAAGGAAACATTGTTAGATACACCAACAGAATTGTGTGACTGTGATCTGGTTGGGAGGGGCCTTGAAAATTCTGTGGCTCAGCATGCTTTTCCCTTAGTCCCCTAGGTCTGAAGCTAGGTACCATACTACTGGGTGATTGACATCAGGGAGGGCTCCAGGAGAAACCTTTTAAACGTGTCTACATTGAGATTTCCTCACTGGAGCCAGCCGTGAGGTAGGCAGTCCCAAAACTGTGTTGTTGGAATGCTCAGAGAAAGTGGCATTCATTCATTCATTCATTCATTCATTCATGTATTTATAGATAGACTGTTGGGTATGCTAGACTGACTTTGAAACCCTTGAATAGTCCTGGGTGTCCTGGACTTTCCTGCCTTTACTTCCGGGTATGCTAGACACGGAACTCGGGGCTGCATGTAAGGTAAGCTAGTACTCTACCCCAAGAGCTGCCTTCCAACCCCAGACTTCCAGGTGGAATTTTACTGACTACTGAGGCATCTTCCTTGAAACTGTCTGAAATGAGCAAGTATCTTACAGCCCTGACTTACATTAAAGCTGCCCAGAAGTGTCTGCCACAAGGGCTCTATTTGTCCCTCGTGGTGAATTTTCTGTCAACCCACAGACAGCTTCTGCTCCAGTTGTCCCTCTGACCATTTGGTGCTGTCACCAAGTTACTATCTCTATGGATCTATTTCTTGTTGAGATTATTTTAGGTTTATCTTGCTTGTGGCCTGTCCCTTCCAGCTAACGTGCTCTCTGTTTGAGCCGCTATGGCTGACTACCTAGAAATTACCTAGAACAGTGGCTCTCAACCTTCCGAATACCCATTCTGCATGCTGTGCTGAGTCCCAACCATACAATTACTTTGTTGCCACTTCATAACTATAATATTGCTACTGTTACGAACTGTAATGTAAACATCTAATATGCAGGAGATTTGATCTGCAACCCTCTCCAAAGGGGTTACAATCCACAAGTTGAGTGCCACTGACCTAGAAGGTTGTGAATGCTAGGTTAATAGTTAACGGGTAAATAAGGGAATAGGCAGTTAGAGACGTCTGCTTCCTTTTATATTGTATGTTATTTGATGCCTACGTGTGACCTCCTATATGTATGTCTGTGTATCATGTGTGTGCCTAGTGCCTTCAGAGACTAGAAGAGTGTTTCAAAGCTCTTGGATCTGGCATTAAAGGTAAGGCCCATGTGTGGGTGCTGAGAATCAAACCTGGGTCTTCTGCAAGTACTCCTAACCACGGAGAGATCTCTCTAGCTCCTGAACTTTATTTTAAATAACTGAATCCAAAATACCAGTTTGTTAGTACATAGAAAATATTCCTTTTTTTTCAGATTTCTTTTATTTTTTATGTGTATGAATATTTAGCCTGTGCCATGGAAGTCAAAAGAAGGCATTGGACCCTGAAACAGACATGACAGATGGTTGGGAGCCACCATGTTGGTGTAGGGAATTGAACCTAGGTCCTTTGTCAGTATTCTTAACCACTGAGCCATCCTTCCACCACCCCCTCAAACAGCTCAGGCATTTTCTTAAACAACAACAAAGCTCATCCCCACCTCCCTAGGGAGCCAACACAGAAAGAGGTTACTGTGAACACTGACTGTGTAAGGTCAAAGAATCCCAACTCCTCAGGGCTTTACGTTGCAGGGAGCCAGAGAGATGAGCCTCGTGACAGTCACATGACAGTTTCATTATGTCTCTTTAAAGCCTCTTCAAAAAGCAGCATGTTAAAAAAAAAAAAAAAAGTAGCACATAGTGTGTCTCCTTCGACAATTGTAGTCTGTCAGGTTTGAGGTTAGGCCTCAGGAATCAGTGTTTTTCTTTGTTTGTTGTGTATTAGTGTTTGGCCTGCATGTGTGTATGTGTGCCATACATGTACAGTGTCCAAGGACACCAGAAGAGAACATTGGATCCCCTGGGACTGGCATTAGTGAGCCCAATCTCTCCTTAACGCTGCTGACCTTGGCTTCTGCAGTAGGTGACTCTTTAACGTGGAAGACTTGGCTTATTAAGCAAACCATCAGGTTTGGGTGCTGGGAATCAAGCGCAGGGTCTCTGAAAAAACAAAACAAAACAAAACAAAACAAACAAACAAACAAACAAAAACAGCAGCTGTTCTTAATTTCTTCAGCCCAAAGAAATCAGCTTTTATTTAAAAAGAACTCTTTGCCAGGTCTGGGATACAGTGATGCTCTCTATCCTGAGGTCCTAAGCTCAGGAAAATCTCTCTGCATCATTCAGAAAATAGTAAGAAAAGATTATTAGGGCGGAGACAGCACACAGAGCCTCAAAAATTGTTGGCTCATTACGGTTTGCTTTGTTTAACTTGTAACTAGCCAGGCTGGTGTCAAACAGGAAACCCTCAGGCATGGCTTTCCTTTCCGGTTCACCATGTCCTGTGAATTAGGTGTTAGATGTGGGGGGCTGTAAAGCCCTCCGTTAGTTCATCTAAGCCCAGCAATGTGAATACTACCTGAGAATGTGCTACAGAGGCAAATTCACAGCCCCACCCCTGAGCTGCTGGATCTGAAGCTGGCCAGCGCAGGGTCTGTGTTTTAAAACTACCAGGGTGACCGACCCAGTGCCCACAAGCTGAACAACATGATCTGTGGGTCAGAGCGCAATCTTTCCTTAACACTGCTGACCTTGGCTTTCACGGCTAGTGACTCACTAAGGAGGAAGCCATACCTTATTAAGCACACCATCTGGTTTGCTTAGGAACACCTATTCAAAACCTGAGCTGTCCTTAGGATCTTTTCTTAGGAATGTCACACAAGGTGGAGAACAGACAAAGTCCTGCCCAGCACCTGCTGTGGGCGAGGCACTGGCCTTGGAGCACTTACTTGCTATTTTGTTTTCATGAGGATCCTGCTAAGGAGATACTGTGATCTGTTTTATAGATTTGGAACCTAGGGCTGGTGGAGGCTGAACGCCGCCCTCACCTGCAGACTTCTCACCTAGTCATGGCTCTGCACACTGTCTTCTGAATATAGTGGCTCTCAAACCTTATGCAGCGCCAGGGAGCCCCTGGTAAACTAGTAATTAATGCAGACTTTCCCTGGAATCCTGATTCAGAGGCCCAGGTGGGGCTCAGAGCTTGGAGGTTTTATCAAAGGCTCAGAAGTGTCTTCCCATGGACCCCTGACCAAACCCCGTCTGGGGCTGTCTCTTGCCCTAGCTGGTTGGCACAGACCATCCTCAAGGCTTCTTGAGGTGCTGTCTTCAGACACACCAGAAGAGGGCATCAGGTCCCATTACAGCTGGTTGTGAGCCACCGTGTGGTTGCTGGGAATTGAACTCAGGACCTCTGGAAGAGCAGCTGGTGCTCTTAACCTCTGAGTCGTTTCTCCAGCCTTGAGGTTTTGTGGTGCTGTTTTGTGTTCACAGGTCTTGGGTGCTGGCTGGGAAACCAGCAGGAGAATATTCGAACAAACAGAAGAGGGCCTTTGTAGCTGAGAGAAGTCCCCTAGGCCTGACCACTTCCGCATCCCTGCTGCCTCTTGAGGGAGGCCAGGCCATGTATTGGTTTTGAGTAACTTGTGATCTTTTCTGTTATTTCCCCCCCCCCCACACACACACACTTTTGTAACTTCCTATGGCGAGCGACTTTGTCCTTGTGCTTGTGAGGAGCTCAGACGTGAGCAACTTCCTGCGAGCTGCAGTTAACATCTGTGGAATAGTGAATTGCTCCAGCTTTGAGGTCAGAAATGGGGTTTCATGTGCTCAGAGTCTGTTTTTCAGATGGGAGTGACATAGAATCCTCTGGCAGCCCAGTGGGACACTAAATGACTTGGCACTGCTGTGAAGGAGGAAAGTCAAGACTCAAATTGAAACTCAACTTTGGGTGTGATGCCAGGTGTCCTTTGTGAGTTCTTGCTAACCAATGTCTATCTATTGGAAAGGTTAGAAACTGTTACTCCAATAAATACCCCAAGGCAGTCCTAGGAGCATGCCTAATCCATAAAGTGCGTACTGCCCAAGCATAAAGGCCTGAGTTCGATTCACAGAGCCATGTAAAAAAAGCCATGTGTGTGCTGGGTGTGTTTTATACACCTTTAATTCTAGCACTAAGGAGGCAGAAGTAGGCTGATCTCCATGAATTCTAGGCCAGCCTAGTCTGCAGAGTGAGTTCCAGGACAGCCAGGGCACAGAGAAACCCTGTCTCAAACAATGACAACAACAACAACAAACCAAACGAAACAAAAATGGTGTGCTTATAATCTCAGCACGGGAGAAACAGAGACAGGGGTTTACTGGCCAACCAGCCTAGTTAGACCTTCAGGTGGCAAGTCAGTGAGATACTGTCTCATCTAAAACAAAGATGAAACGAGAGCTGGTGAGATAGCTCAGTGCGTCACGTTGCTTCCTGCCAAACCTGACCACCTGAGTTCGATCCTGGGGTCGTGAACTTGGGGGAAGAGAACCAACTTCGGTCCTTTTCTTCCACAAGGAGGCCCAGTGTGGTGACCATACAGACAACCTGCATACAAGAGAGATGAATGAAAACGTAGTAAGTTGTAAAACACAACCAAGGTGGAGAACTCCTGAAGAGCTCTCTCTCTCTCTCTCTCTCTCTCTCTCTCTCCCTCCCTCCCTCCCTCCCCCCACCCCCCCCCTCTCTCTCTCCCTCTCCCTCTCCCTCTCACATGGGGGAAAAGGAAACTTGCATGAAAACACAGTAAGCTCCAGCCTTTGTAGAGGAGAATGGTTAATGTTACTGAACTATTAATTTTTAAAGATTTATAATATTTTTTATGTGTATGAGTGTGAGCCTGAATGTCTGTCTGTCTGTCTGTCTGCCATGTGTGTTTAGAGCCTTTGGAGGTCAGAAAAGGGCGTTGGATTTCCTGGAATTGGAGATAAAGGTGGTTGTGGGTTATTTTGGTGTTGGGAACCCAGGTCCTCTGCCAGGGCACCCAGTGCTCTTAACCACCAAGCTATCTCTCTGGTCCCAATTATTAAATATTTAAGTATGTCTTAATCCAGACACCAATTGTGTAAGACAGAGATGGAGAAAATTTCATAAGAAGCCAGCATTGTCAGGGTGTGGTGACACAGGCCTTTAATCCCACTACTTGAGAGACCCAGGCAGGCAGATCTCTGTGAACTTGAGGTTAGCCTGGTCTACATAGTGAGTTCCAGGCCAGCCAGAGCTGTATAGTGAGATCCTAGCTCAAAAAAAATACAAAGCCAAAAAAAAAAAAAAAAAAAAGAAAAGAAAAGAAAAGAAAGAAACTCAAAATGTGACATCCAGGACAAACAAATGCATGTTGCTTGTTTCTTAGTCAGGATGCTTCCTCACCCCACATGACGGCTACTTGCCCTGGGTGCAGCTGGGGCCACCGTTTCCACATGTGTGAGGAATTGGGAAATGCTGTCTCATCTAGGCGTCAGCAGCCTTTCAAAATAGTGTCCACCTTTGGTTTTACCTTTATCATCCAGGTCAGGGACACAGTTGGTTTGTCAGGGCCTTTCATCGACTTAAATCTGACCGTCTTTGCAAACCGGGAGTCGGTCACCATGTTGGTATCCTCCTGACCCGCAGGTAACAGTGAGGAGGTGAGCCACGGGGCTCTGTTCATCACACAGATGACCGCTATAAGGACACTTGCCAATCTGATGCAGTCAAGACTTCTGAGACATGTCTCGGCGCCCTTTCCCTCCGTGCCGTACGCCGCTCAGTAAGCTTGGCTGTCTGGTGACCTGGTGCCCAATCACTGAGCAATAGCATGCTAGTAGATGGCAGAGCTTGTTCTAGAAGGGCACACTGACTGTATTGAGGGACAGCTGACTGATTGACAGCATGGGTGGGGAGGGAAAAATGAAATATAAACCAATAAAAGACATGAAACGCAATAGTCACCTGGAGCCATTTGTTACAGAGGCAAATTAGCTTTTGGCATATACCTCATGCCAAACAGATTTTTTAAATTTTTTTTTTAAACATGAGTACTCGTGTGTGCACGCATGTGTGCTGGTGCATTTGTGCCACAGCACATGTGTGAAAGAGCTGATTTTCTTCTTCCTCCATAGGATTCCCAGAGATCAAGCTCAGGCCTCTAGCTTTGCCACCTGTACCCAGCGGGCCATGTCACTGTCCCCACAAACTGCTTTCGGTACTTCATAGGCATTGCAGGCTTCAGTCCCTATAACACAAGCCTGTCAGCCTTCCTGTGGATGGGATGGTGGGACAGAAAGCTTGGGTAACTTTCTCAAAGTGGTGAGTTTGTACATCAAAGCCGGTCAGTCTTCCCTTAGAGCCTAGGTCTTCCTCGGGACAGGTACTCAATCCTGGAGACACAGTGTGGCCGGTTTGGAATGTCTAGTATGACTTCCTAAATCATTCAAGGAAAACAAACACATTTTATTTCGCATTAATTAATTTAAAAATCAAGATTATACACAAATATTGTTCTACAAGGCTCATATTTAAAAAAAAAAAAAAAACCAAAAAAACAAAAAAACCCCAGCAGGTTCTCCACCTCGAGATGTTTTCAGCTCTTTGACACCCAGTTTGCTGGCACACATAGACTCTAAAAGACACACTTATATTGCTGTGGCCATTTTCCCTCATGTTTAGGTGTTGTCTCTTGACACTATCGGGGAATAAGAGTGGTTAGTTCATTTTCCTGGACACCTCTCTCACACACAGACAACTTCTGTCCCTTCCTCTCCGTGGACAAGTCACATTAGAAGTCTTGGTTCAGTTTTATATTAAGACGGGGTTTCTCAATGTGTAGCCTGAACTAGGCTAGGATTTGCTATGTAGCCCAGGCTGGCCTAGCAGTCCTCCTGCAGCTAAAGACTTATACTACCAGGCTTTTTCCATTTTTGTTGCTTTTGTAGAGAACCTGGGTTCAGTTCACACGGAGACACTCAAAACCGCCTGTAATTTTAGGGGATCTGAAAACCTCTTCTTACCTCCTCAGGCACCTGCACACACTTGATGCACAAAATGACCACACACACAACTAAATACAATTTTTAAATAATTTGTTTTTATTTTTTTGTGTAAGAGCACAGACTGCTCTCTCAGAGGACCCGGATCCAATTCCCAGGACCCACACAGCAGCTCCCAGCCTCTGCAAGAGCGGAGTATGCTCTTACCTGCCTTAACTGCAGTCTTCTCCCCGTTGCTCCAGGTTTTCTGGAGGAAGTGCTTGTGGAAAGAACAATTTGAGTATCATGAGGGGCATGGATCAGAGGTATGGACACGTTTGCCACCAGAATACCAAATAGGCGTTTAATCACGGTTGTCCAGACCAGAAATAAAATTTTAAAACAGACGAGGCAAAAGCAGGAAAGATGTGGCCAATTGGAAATCAGAGGGGGGGGGCACTGAGGACCCTTAATTACTGAAGATTGAGGAGAGGCAGGTCTGCAGCAGGAAGGAGAGCAAAGTCGGCACTCTTGAGGGCAGGTGGAATGTGCTGACTTTGGGGTGCTAGTGGGTGTCAGGACCCCTCTGGAGAATCTTTTGTCAGTGGATATGAAGGCCTGGAGCAGGTGGAGGCAGTGATTTATCTCTGGCTGGACACTTGTGCATGTCTTCCGTCTGTTTGAACCAAGCATTGCATTTATTTGCAAAGAAACTGCAGTTAGGAAAGCAAATGTGCTCTCTTGATGGTGGAGGAAAGTAAGAATGTGAGCACTGTCCCCCAAATCCCAGGCACAGTTCATGCCTCTGCTCTGTGTGAGAGCCTGTTGGATTGGATCTAAGCCTGACCCAGGGAAATCACTTGACTGCTTGGCCCAGCCATATGACGAGCAGCTGAGACTCATTAGCCAGATTGTGGGTTTCTGTGGAGAAGCCTGATTTGGAAAGCCTGTAGGATAGACAGCTTTTCAAAAGCGTCTTTGGAGAAACTTTCCTAAGTAGGCCTCTTGGCCTTTACTCTTTCTCTTTGTTGTAATGTGAGACTCAAAGTGACCTTGGAGACCAAGAGATGTGATTCTGAGCTGTCAGTTGGTGTGTTGGCAACTCCAAGCTAGAGGTTCAGGAAACACAACGGGCTCTCTCCTAACTCAGGTATGGTTTGCATCTGGTCTTTTTTTTTTTTTTTTTCCTTATAATGTTTTTGAGATCTGCCATGCCAACTTCCGGGCACTGAAATGGTTAATTTTTTTTTTAGGTTTGAAAGGCCAGGGCTCTGTTTTATAGCTTTGCTGGGGTGGGGGTGGGGTGGAGGAAAGTCTGAGCCTAATATAAAATTTGGCAATTTGGGGCAGTTTAATGTAGGTGGCACTCCAACTTGTGTATGTATTGTCACCTAAGATCAGGGTGTTGGGAGATCTGGATGGGTCCTCCTGAGCATGTCAAGGGAGACTCCATTCCTGATCTCTGCTCATGAGTCTGCATGTCATCTTCCCTCTATGCATGTTGGGGGACCCACTTTCTTCTGTGGGTGTTCCCAATGCCCGTGCTCCTGGAGGCCAGAGGTCAACCTCAGATCTCTTCCTCTATTGTGTGTGCTTTGTTTTGAGACAAGGTCTCTCATGGAGCCTGAAGCTCATAAGTCAGGGGAGGCTGGCTGACCAGCACACCAGGATCATCCACCTACCTCTGCTTCCCCAGGGCTGGAATTACAGCTACCTGCTCATGTGTTCCCTTTGCACATGAGTTCTGGGGCTAGCACTCAGCTCTCCAAGTCTGAGGAGGCAAGCTGTCTCACTGATCAGTTTTTCCTTTCTTTTCTTTTTGGTTTGTCAAGACAGGGTCTCTCTATGTAGCCCTGGCTATCCTGAAACTGGCTTTGTAGACCAGGCTGGCCTCAGACTCACCCTATTGATCTCTCTTAACACCTGACTACCTCCATTAGAAGTCCTACCTATGAAAGAGGTTATATCCGAGATACTGCAAGTTAATACTTTCCTGTGACAATTTTGGGGAAAGATAATTCAACCTGAAATAAATGTGTTTGAGAAGTAATATCACAAGTTAAAGATCTGCCTTTTCCAGGATGGAGGTGGGGTGGGTTAGTGGTTAACAGTATTGGCTGATTCTACAGAGGATCCTTCCATCTGATCCACAAGTTGCAGACAGAGACTGAGCCAGAGACTAAGCTCGGAGTAGGTGTTTGAAACCTCACTCCTGTGACACACCTCCTCCAACAAGGCCACACCTCCTAATCCTTCCAAGACAGTCCACCAACTGGGAACCAGACTTTCAAATATGAGCCTATGGGGGCCATTCTTGGCCAAAGCACAAAGTACCAAGTACTAGTACTCACCTGGGATGTACCACAATCAAAACACAATACAAAAATGAACTGAAATTCCTCCAAGTTTGGTGTTATGCAGGCAACAGTGTGGATTACTATGCGGTAGAGTTAGAAACCAACAGTCACAGCCAGAACGCTAATGCAGTCTAACAGGCTGATGGGGAATGAGTGGGCGGTGGTGCCTTGCTCCTCCTTGGCTCTGCATAAGTGAGTGCCAGGCACGCCTGGTCTATAAACAGCTGCCAGATAGACAGGCAAACAGTCAATTCTAAGAACCCACATCGACATAGGAAAGGTAGACAGAGGAGAGTCTGCCTAGGTACTGTAACGCGTGGATTTGATCAGGCCTTGTCCTCTTGGTGAGTTTATTTTCATTCTTTTGAATTCATCGATTAAAGGGATGTTCGGGGGATAATTAAATATGTATTATAGAGAGTGAAACAGAGAGAAGGCCTAGAGACAGGCTTGGTGATGGCTAATGGTAGAGGCTTGGGATTCTAAACCCTACCCACGACACGGATGAAAGGAAGTCTTGGGGGTTTTTGTTGTTGTTATTGTTTTTTGGATTATTTGTTATTTGTTTGTTTATTGAGACAGGGTTTCTCTGTGTAGCCCTGGAACTTGTTCTGTAGACAACACTCTGGCTTGGAACTTCCTGAGTGCTGGGGTTAAAGATGCGCTTGACCACGCCCTTTTACCAAGGCTGTTTTTTTTTTTTTTAATTTTAGATTTATTTTATGTGTATGAATATTTCATCTGATGCCCTTGTCAGAAGAGGGTGTCAGATCCCCTGAAACTGAATTCTAGAGGGTTCTTTCATAAGAACTGGGTTGATGAACGGTGGAAAACTTTACAGCTAGTATGGGTAAGTTTCTGACAGGCTCACCAACTGCTTTCTCTCTTATGCCATGGTGAACCCTAAACCAGCACAGTGTTGAGACGGTTGAGTCTGTGAGGTACTCCCGCTCACAATGGGGGGAAAACAGTCTCTTAATGGAAAAGTAGAATTTCCTAGAGACCCAGCCTCGTGGGAACTTACTGAGAAGGGTTGAATAGGTAGAAGTTTGCCCCCTCAGCTCTGTGTTTCCAGGAAAGCACATGCTGGTTGGCTGGTGCTGTAACTCTAAGGTCAGCTGTTGGGATGAAAAATCTGGAGCTGTGGGGACAAGAGAGCAAAAAGATGAAGAAGACATGGAGAGGGAGCCCTGGTTTGCTGTGAGAGAGCAAAGTGACTGCTCAGCAGGCGGCTGTGTGACAAATGAATGCCACCTGGAAATGTTGATCGCTGGGGGGTGAGGAGGCACTGTGGACCTGAAGAGCTTGTTTCCATGGATACAGACCAGCTCTGTTCAATGAGGTTGGTTAGGATGTGAGGCAGGGAAGCTGTATATGGTCAACCAGAGCAGCCTTTGTGAGCATCTCTGTGCCAAGCCAATGGGGCAGCTTTTCCTTAGGGGTGGGGTGTTAGGGTAGGAGTGCAGGATTCAGCACAGAGAGCTTAAAGCCTACTTTGGATCTCATATTGAAGAAGTCAGATTTGATTACAGCGTACTGAAAACACCACTCCTTAAAAAAAAAGGGTGAAAGTAACACCCTGGTGTTTAATGAATGAGTGCAGAAAGAGGGGTGTTAAGTACCCAGGTCCCAATTCCTCCATGTAGAAGAAACTGCACAACACTCATTCTCTTAAAAAGTTAACTCTTAAGTGAGACCCTTTTCACGGTTATACTGACGACTCGCAGCTCTTTGTGTAACTGCTTTCATTACACAAATAGACATATAACTGGCATTTTTCTTAGAACAAGAGAAGCAGCGTTGCCCCCTTCAGAGTTGAGGGGCTTGCTTCTTGATCCACTGCATTGCCCTAGCAAATGGCTGCCCCTGGTGTGCTGCAGCTGTGTGGGGCAGGGCCTGTCACCCAGGCCCTGTGCCAAAAGGAATCTGCTCAGAATCCCCACCTGGGTTTCAGAAAGGCGTTTGTGTGATGGTGTTGAGAGATTCTCTTCCCAACTCCAGATCCTCTGGAGCCCTCTGTTCAGGGTGCTGCCTTGAGCGGCAGGCCTGGGGGGGGGGGTGTTGGTGATCTCCAGCTTAACTAATAACCCCCACATTCGGAAGCTTCAGAGCCTGTGAACAGAAGATGAACCTGCAGGTAGCCTGCAGTCCAGGTGGCTTAGGTTGCTCCTGTGTTTCCATGCCTGGAGGATGTTTTCTGCCCCATCTTTGAGAAGTGTTTAAGGGCCGCTCTTTAGCTTGCGTGGAAAGCCCCAGGCTTACAGCTGGAGTATGGGGTTCAAGCCCTGACCTGCCTAGAGTGATGAGGAGCTCTAACTTAGTTGATCCACCACACCCAGACTTTTTGCTGCTCACTCTCCGCAGGAGGGTGTGGTGTCTGTCGCCCCATAGAGGATCCTGGCCCTGGGCCCTGTCCTTCACTGTCTCTGTTGTCCCCACAGAAAGCAGCCACCCACTAGGAGTAGACTTTGCACTTCTTCATTTTTTTTTTTTTTTAATCAAATTCTTGGAGACAGCCCAGCTTCAAGGCTCATTAGGAGGCATGCTCAGCTGTGGGCTGGCATTTAATGGCAGTTTCATATGGCTGTGTGCATTGTATGGCTGCCTCTGTGTTATTTAAAGTGTTACTCAGGAAGCCAACCAGGCACACCTCTACTCTACACGTGGACGGTTGTATCCTCCTCCCTTTAGCTGGTATGTAAAGCAAGAAGTACTTGTCACAAACCATAAGTACTACACTCACTCCCAGATCTTGGTGAATGTCTCAAATTTATATATATATATAATGTATATTCTGATCCTCAAAGAGGCTTCTGCAATAAGTGATAGGGATTGCCCCTTGAGTAAGTGAAAGGATGGTTCACACTGGGATAAAAAGCTAATGACTCCTTTGAGTCACAGGCACCCGTCTTCCAGATCTACTCAGGAAAGGACTAACGGCCTCTCCTTCCCTATCTTGCTGCAGCCCACATTACCACTTCCTGAACTCGGGGTCATCGGCTATGGGATGGCAACATTTTGGGAGTCCTCAGTGGACTTTGGAACAGACAGCGTTTAGGTTTTCTTCAAGCTGGTTTTCCCCTCACAGTGAACATCCAGGCACAGATTGTATTAATAGTAAGGATAGGTTTTAGGGCCAAGGCTGTAGCTTGATGGTAGAAGACTTTCCTAAGGTGAGAAGGACTTAATTTGATCCCCAGCACCACTAAGGAGGAAAAGGAGAGGTGAGGCTTAAAACGAAAAGCACCCTGTAGGCTGGGCACGCTGGCACTCGCTGTAATTCTAGCTCTCAGACTGCAGAGCACGCAGGTCTCTGTGAGGTTGGGGCCGGAGTGGTATACGTAGTGAGATCTGTGCCAGCCCAGGCTACAGTGAGCTTCTCCCTAAACAGCATCAACAAAACAGGCACCTTATTGCTAGGACAGGGAAGGTGACTTCCTGGGCAGAGAGGTACTTGCTGCCAAGCATGATGACTTCAGTTGATTTCTGGAACCCACACAGTACAAGGAGGGGACCAACTTTCACATAGTTTTTTATGACTTCCACATGGGCTCTGCAAGCCCCCCTCCCCCAAATAAATAGAAAAGAAAGAACCCTCTAACTGCTAATACGTTGCAATGATTAAACATTTGGATCAATCACTTGGCTGAAATCACTGAGTTACCTCAGTGCATAAGCCATGTCTCTGCACTTAGTAGGGTTCTTATGATGGCTGTCTTGTCAAGTTGACACAACCTGGGAAGAGAATCTCAGTGGGGGATTATGTCGGTGGAGGTGGCCTGTGAGCAAGCCTGTGCTGGGTTGTCCTGATTACCTTAACTGACAGGGCTAAGCCATCCCCTGGGTTTGAACCCTAGGCTGTACAAGGCCAGGGGACAAGCTGACCACCAGGCATGCGAGCGTGAATGCACTTTCTCTCTGCTCTTGACCGAGGATATGGTGTGACTGGCCCGTTGTCACTTCCGGAAATGGCGGCCTGCCATCTAGAGTTTCGAGCTGAAATGTATATGCGTATGCACATATGTTCGTAGTAACACTTAATGAAAGAGCGCAAGGTGGAACATGAGGGAGGGCTTGGAGGCAAGGAGAAGGAGAAATTATATAATTATACTCTCAAAAGCCTTTTTAAAGAGTTAAAAAAAAAAAAAGGATCCAGATTCCCCTAAGTTGCTTTTTGCCAGTGTGTCTATCGGGAGCACCCCAGGGAACGTTGGTGGCTGTTACCTGTGTCTTACAGGTGAAGAGATGAGGTCCCTTTTAAGCACTGGGGTCACACTGTGTAAGGCAGAAGAGGAAGAGTCAGAATTTGGACCTATGCCCACTCTCTAAGAATGACAACTAAAATCACCTATGTCTAGTGCTGTTGGGGCGTATGACAGCTGTCCAGCAATGCTTCCCTCTTATTTTTTGAAACAGTCTTGCTACGCAGCCCAGCCCCCTTTCCTGCGTCAGCCTCTCGAATTTCAGGGCTAAAGGCAGGATCTACTAAAGCTCATCTCCTTCCTCATTTACTCTCTTGAAAACAACTTAGCCATGTTTAGACTTTTTGTTTGTGTTTTTGTTAGTTTTGGTACTAGGAATTAAACCTAAGGCCTTGCGCTGCTAGACAGGTGCTCTACCCCCACACTGTATCTTCACGGTCCTGTTTATTTCAAGTGGAGGTCTCACTAAATTGCCCAGGCTGCCCTTGCTATCCTCCTGCCTTAGCCTCTGGAGTAGCTGGGATTCCAGGCTTGCACCACTAGGCCCCGCCTCCTGCTCTTTTTAAATTTTTTTTTAAGAAGGAAGCTCCTCCCTCTCTGGCATTTATCTAGCTGCGGTTCTTGTTGAGGAAATGGGTGTTCTGTGCTTTCTATTGTTAGCCTGCTGAGAATGAGGGTGGGGAACACTTTGAGAAAATATTTGTGTAAGGAGGGAGAGGCAGAAGCCAACTGAGTGGGAATGAGTCCACTCTGAGGAGTTTTTGACCCTGAAAACTACTTCCTCCAGGAGAGAGGGACTCAGATACCTGGTCCAAGGTTCCTATGCCCTCGGCATATCTTAGCTTGATGAATTAAGAATCTCCTTAATGTAAAGGAGGTTCTGGATATTTCCTTGTAATTCTGTGAGTCACGGGCTCTGAATACTGGGTCCCCCACAAACAGCCTGTCTTTCTGTCCTCTGGGCACCTGTGTGAGGTGGTGTATTATCACTTTTCTTTCTTTCTTTTTTTTTTTAAATATTTATTTTATGTATATGAGGACACTGTAGCTGTCTTCAGACACACCAGAAGAGGGCATCAGATCTCATTACAGATGGTTGTGAGCCACCATGTGGTTGCTGGGATTTGAACTCAGGACCTTGGAAGAGCAGCCAGTGCTCTTAACCACTGAGCCATCTCTCCAGCCCCTCTTTCTTTTTTAAAAGATCTTAATTCTTAAAAATTTCTGTGGGTATAGGTTTGTGCGTGCATGCAGTGTCTGAAGGAGCCAGTAGGGGGTGTCAGATCCTAGAGCTGGGTTTACAGGGGGTTGTGAGAGGCTGGTGTGGGTGCTAGGAACCAACCCAGGTCCCCTGTAAGAGCAGCGGGTGTTCTTAACTAGTAAGCCATCTCTCTTGGCCCTAGGGTTTAATTTTCCTTAACTTAAAAACAAAGGAAACCAAACAAACAAAACACAGCCAGTGGGGTGGGTCACACCTTTGATCCCAGGAGGCAGAGGAAGGTGGATCTATGAATTTGAGACAGCCTGGTCTACACAGCAAGTTCCGAGATAGTAAGGGCGCCATACAGAAACCCTGTCTTGAAACAACAAAACAAAACAAAAGAGTCAACATCATCTATAAAAATAGTCTGGCCAGGCAATGGTGGCACAAGCTTTTAATCCCAGCACTCGGGAGGCAAGTGAATCGGTGAGTTTGAAGCCAGCCTGATCTACAGAGTGAGTTCTGGGACAGCCATGGCTTCACAGAGAAACCCTGTCTCAACAAAAAACCAAACAAGTACAGAGAAACCCTGTCTCAACAAAAAACCAACAAAAACAAAAACAGCAAAAATCTAATAGGTCAATGACTGACCAGCTTTCCCCAAATTAACATAAAGAACAAAATAAACAGGTGCAGGGTCTTTGTCGCTCCTGTTGCAGAACTGGAACCCCTTTGCTTCATTTTGAAGCCCCCACCTTACAGTTGGTCTTAGCTCTTGTTTATGTATAAGGAGAAGCCAGGCTCTATTCTCATGTGGACCTCATTTGAAGAGCTCATTAATCCTGAGTCCTGTGTCTGCAAGAAGAAACTATTAACACAGACAGCCACCCCTCAGTAAAGTGTCACGTCACCCTTTATATCCTGCAAACAGAACTGAATATTTGTACAGGCTCTGCCCTTATCCACAGGGCCAGTCACGTCTGCAGTATGAGACCACAGCTCTGCACTACAGCTGTCCGAGGACGTTCACTGCAGCAGATCTAGGGGCTGGGGATTTTGGATTTTTAATAGTCACCAAGCTGAGGCATTGGGCAGGGTTAGAAGAGGCTAGCTTGAGGAATGAAGATCCTTGCCTGTGGTCTATTAATTCCTGCGCACAGGAAGCACCTCATGTTGAGCCTACGGCCCAAGTAGACAGTGTGAGGGAACAGGGCAGTATGGTGGGCATCCAATGTTTATATGGAGGGTCAGCCCCACCTTTCACGGACAGGAAGAGGTATCTCTGTGAGTGTGACAGAAGGTCATTGTTCTGACTGTCACTTGATATGTGAAATGAGAGTACCCAGGGCTTTCCTGGAGAGAAGTGTGTGTATGTGTGAGCATAAGTGTGCATGAGTGTGTGTGTGTGTGTGTGTGTGTGTGTGTGTGTGTGTGAATATGTAGCCTTTGCTGGTGTGGAATGCTACATAGACTGCTGTATAGGCTGACTTGAGTTCAGAAATCTGCTGGGATCAGAAGTGTGTCCTCCCTGCCCACAGCTCCCCTCCTACCTGGTGAGAAACTCAGTTCTCTTTGGACAGGAATTGTGCACTGCATCTGTTGAGAAGGTAAAAGCAGGTCATGAAAGCTGACGAAGGAGAAAGAGCATCTGTGGATGGGCATTGCTGGGGATGATGACATTTTCTCCTGTGTGGTGGAGTTTGTTTCCGTTGATCTTGAATTTTAAGTACTTCCTGTTAGGCAACCCAGGTGGAGGTGGATTTAGCTGTGGGTTATGGTTTCTACTCCACTGTGGAACCCACTTCCTGAGAGAGCGTGACAGCTAGGCAGTCTGACCAATAGGAAAGAATAACAGTGTATACAGAACCCATCAGACCGATTTGACCCGTGAGTCAAGAGTCTTATTTCTTCCTTCTCCTCCTCCTCTTCCTCCTCCTTCTCTCCCTCCTTCTCCTCTCCCTCTTCCTCCTTTTTTGGTTTTTCAAAGACAGGGTTTCTCTGTGTAGCCCTGGTTCCTTGAACGAACTCTAAAGACCAAACTGGCTTTGAACCCAGAGATCTGGCTGTCTCTACCTCCCAAGTGCTGAGTTTAGAAGCATATGTCACCAGTCTTTGTGTGTGTGTGTGTGTGTGTGTGTGTGTGTGTGTGTGTGTACACACACACATGTGTACATGTGCATACAGAGGTCAGAGGTTGGTGTCAGATGTCTTTCTCCAGCCCTCTCTGTACCTTATCTTTCAGATAGGGCATGTCACTGAATCTGGAGCTCACCAGCTGACTAGACTGTCTGGCCAGATCTTTCTGTGCCCACACTGTGAGGCCTGCTGGGGATGTGTCTGCCTTCACGTGGGTGCTGTGGAATCAGAACTCGGGCCCTCATACCGTCACAGAAAGTGCTTTATGGACTGAGCCATTTCCCACGAAAACGAATAAGACAAACGAACTTACTTAAAGTCCAAGTGGAAAGCAGGAGAGACCAGGATCTAGCACTGAAAAGATGACCTACAGCCACTGAGCCTCGGGAGTCACCACTTATACCCCATCCCATCTGTTTGTCCCTGCACATGTTCTCATTAAGACAACATCTCGACTTGGGTTGGCCTTGAACTCGGGCTCCTCCTGTACCCCTTCCAGGAACTGGGGTCATGGGCATGTACCACCATTCTTTCTCTTATTGGACACAGTCTCACCTGGCTGGGTGAGAACTCACTGTATAGACCAGGTTAGCCCCAAAGTCATGGGCAATCCTCCTGCCTCTGTTTCTGGATTGCTAGGATTGCATGTGTGCCCCACTACACCCACCAGCCCCTTCTTTGGTTCACTGGCTTTTGTTTTACGTGGTCTGCTATGATTGTGATTAACTGTCTTACTGACATTCCCACTCGGAGTTCCCATCTTTATAATTCTACAGTTGAGTTCAGGAGAGCCAGAGCTATACAGAGAAAGCCCATCTCAAAGAAAAAAACAAAACAAAACAAAAAAAAAAAAAAAAAAAACAAACCACTCAACCCCCCAAAAAACCCAAACAAACATTCTAAACAAAACCCCAAAACCAAAAAACGAAACCCCAAGCCCTAAGCTGTTATTTACATTTTCAAGAGCATCTCACCCACCAGTTATTAGGTTCTTGGGAACAGTGAACATGTCATTACCTTCACTCATAGACCCTAGAATAGGCTGTTACACAGAAGCACTTGTGGAAACCCAGGTGTGGTGGTGCATCCTGTGATCCAAGCACTTGGGAGGTGGAAGCAGGAAGATCAGGAGTTCTAGGTCAACCTGGAGTACCTGAGACCTCTCTCAAAAATAAACAGAAATCACCAGCAGACAGACAGATGGACAAAACCCTCAACAAAGCATGCAACAAATATTTATTGAACAGAATATTGTTACTTTAATAATGGAAAATTCTAATATTTCCTTAATTTGTACATGTGCACGTGTGTGTATATTTGTGTGGGCCTGTGTGCACTCACAGGCACATGTATATGATCACATGCCATGGCATGCATGTATCAGCAGACAACCTTGTGGATTTGATTCTTTCTACCTTAAGTGGGCTCCAGGAATAACTCAGGTTGTCAGCCTTGCATGACTTCAATTCTAGTATTTCTGGTTGTCTAAGGGTTTCTGTTCCTGCACAAAACGCCATGACCAAGAAGCAAGTTGGGGAGGAAAAGGTTTATTCAGCTTACACTTCCACATGCTGTTCATCACCAAAGGAAGTCAGGCCTGGAACTCAAGCAGGTCAGGAAGCAGGAGCTGATGCAGAGGCCATGGAGGGATGTCACTTACTGGCTTGCTTCCCCTGGCTTGCTCAGCCTGCTTTCTTATAGAACCCAGGTGTACTAGCCAAGGGATGGCACCACCCACAATGGGCTGAACCCTTTCCCCTTGATCACTAGTTGAGAAGATGCCTTACATCGGAATCTCATGAAGGCATTTTCTCAACCGAGGCTTCTTTCTCTCTCATAACTCCAGCTTGTATCTAGTTGACACAAAACCAGCCAGTACACTGGTGGAGTTTATTAATTTATTAACCCCGTTTCTTTGCGTCTTACAGGTGAAGCACAGAGCCCTCCATCATGTCGGATGGAGATTATGATTACCTCATCAAGTTTTTGGCCTTGGGAGACTCTGGAGTAGGGAAGACCAGTGTACTGTACCAGTACACTGATGGGAAGTTCAACTCCAAATTCATCACCACAGTGGGCATTGATTTCAGGGAAAAAAGAGTGGTAAGTTCTTCACCCTTCATAAGAATCTAATCTGAGTCAACAAATTGACAGGACTTAAGCCAAAGGCTGTAAAACTGAAGCCCAAGAGCCTTCCACATGTGTATTCTGTCAGGGAAGCTGCATGGTCCCCAACTTCTAAGACAGAACAAGTCAGTCCCTTTAACCATGATAGGCCCTTTCTACTACCAGTTTTATTTTTATCACTTTAGGGTCTTCTGTGTATCCTAGGCTAACCTTGAACTCTTGTTTCTCCTGCCTCAGACTCAGAGTTATAAGCATATGTGCTATTATACACAGAAAGCAGAGACTCTGACAGAGGCTTAGACTCATGGAGAGAGAGAGTGCCCTAAGAGCTCACATAACTGATGGAGTCATTACACAGTTTTCTGTCTCAGGGTTCAACCACACGGAGCCACCCAGCATTATATTGTGTGCTGTGTAGTTAAGTCTAGGATGATAGATGTGAGTCACTGGCACCATGTAGACTTTCTAGCTTCTCTCTGTCTGTCTGAATCTCTCTCTCCCTCCCTCCCCTTCTCTTTCCTGCCCCTTAACCAATGTGCAGAATTTCTCTTGACATTATTCCGAACAATGCAGTTGCAATAACCTCAACCTACAGTGATTTTGGAATTGTTTATAGGCTTTGGTGTCACACACTAGGGCTGACTGTGTGCATATGATTGTTTTTGCTAGCTACCTCTCGACTTGTGACCCAGCTTGTTTTGTGCATGGAGTTCTGAAGGTTGAAGTCAGGGCCTTGTGCATGCTGAGTGTTCTCCCAAAGATGAGCAATTCAAGCTCTTCCCTTTGGTCTAAAGCAAATTTGTTGATGTGTAATTCTCAACAAGTAAAATCTATCCATTTAATGTGTAGAATTATGGCAGATTTTTTTCTAGCATATCCATGGTAGCATATTCATGTGATGTTACTTACCATCACAGCTAATTGCTTGCATATTTCTTTTTTTTAAAGATTTATTTTAGTTATATAAGTGCACTGTTGCTGTCTTCAGACACACCAGAAGAGGGCATCAGATCCTATTACAGATGGCTGTGAGCCACCATGTGGTTGCTGGGAATTGAACTCAGGACCTCTGGAAGAGCAATCAATGGTCTTAACCACTGAGCCATCTCTCCAGCCCTGATTGCATATTCCTTTGTTGATTTATTTAGGTCTCAGATTGACTTATTTTTGTTTTGTGTGTATGAGTGTTTGCCTGCATTCATGTATGATATAGATGTGTACCACGTATGTGCTTGAAACCCACAACGGCCCGAAGATATCACATTTCCTGGACCTAGAGTTATAAATGGTTGTCAGCCAACACATGGGTACTGGGAACTGAACCTAGGTCCTCAAAGAAACCAGTGCCCTTAACTATTGAGGTGCTCTCTAGCTCGACTTGTTTAGTTTTTGGAGACAGGGTCTCATGCAGCCTAGGCTGCTTTGAACTGATCCCCTGCCTCACCTCCTGAGTCCTGGGGTTATAAGCATGTTCCACCAGCAACTGTTTAGTTTTAGAACAGTTTTTTCTTTTGAGACAAGGTCTTATTATATAGCTCTGGCTAGCATGGAACTTGCTATGTAGATTAGGGTAGTCTTGAACTCACAGAGTTTAGTGTTAGAACTAAAGGTCTTCACCACCATGCCCAACTTGAACATTTTTATCATCATAAAAATAAACCCTGATAACACCATTGACTAACCCTCTTCCTCCCAACTACTGTGAAAATCCCTAGAGTTGCCTAATTCTGTATCTGTTGTATACAAGGCCTTTTGTGCCTGTCTTAAACTTAAGTATGTCTCAAGGTTCTTCTATATTGTAGCAAGTATCTGACAAAATCAATTTTTAAATGTTTATCTTATTTTTATTATGTTTATGTGAGGGTGGGTTAGGTTAGGATTCCTGCAGAGGTCAGAAGAAGGCATTGGATGCCCTGGAGCTAGAGCGACGCCTCTTGTGGGTGGTTAGGAACTGGTCCTTTCCAAAAAGAGCCTGAGTGCTCTCAAGCACTGAGCCGGCTCTCTAACCCTTGTATGCATCAACTTACAGCAGAATAGTATTCCACTGTGTTTACATGCTGACCAAGCCAGCTCAGTCAGTCAACAGGTTCTCCAGGGCATGAGTGAGGATTGCAAGTTCTGAGGCGGGTATATTTTTTCCCCAATCTGATTTTAATTACATGCAAGTAATAAGGTCATTTCTAGGTTAAGGAACAAACAAGACAGTAAACACAAATTGTCAAGGAACAAGTAAGCCAATAAGGTCCCAGAATCACTGTATCTAGGGTTTTATCAGGGTGGCCAAGATATCTGAGCCTACTTCCCTGTCCTAGCCCAAAGTCATATGCTTGCCTGAAGCCTACTTCTTTGCTCTAGCCCAAAATCAGATTCCTGCCTGAGCTTACTTCCCTGTCCTGGCCCAATGTCAAATTCCTGCCAAGAGGCTCCCAAAGCTCTCTACAGCCAAATGTATCTGTTCAGCGCTGATAGATTCTCACTGTTTCTTTTTTAGCTAAGAAAATAATACTTCTGTAAATATTAAGTTTTCCTGAGACATAGATTTTGTTTTCATTGTTTTATTTTCATAGAAAAAGATTTGGACATAGATTTATGCAAGGGCACCAAGAAGGAGAAAAGATTAGTGCTGCAGAAAAGGATCAGGACTTAGAGACACAGGTAGAGGGAGCTACTCTTCAGGGTCTTAGCAATAGGTAGCCGTGCATGACTGGTGGCTTCTGAAGTCACACTGTTTCAAGGGCTTCTGGGGGAAAAAAAAAAAAACCAAAAAAATTCCTATTTTTCCTCTTAGTAAGAAACCAGTGGGTAGTTCCCAAGGTATACTGGTCAGGATTACAGGCTGATATACAAAACCACAGGCCACAAGGGTTGAAGAAATCCTTGCTCCATGAGGTCACAAGGAACTTAAGACCTAAGTTTTGACCATAAAGAAGTTCATGATCTTGTTTGTGAAGTTCTCCAGAAACTATGGGTTTATAATGAGAAGGAGTGGGGTGAACCTCAGGGGTCATATATGTACGGCAAATCTTATTAATGATTGGAATTTTTGTTTGTTTTTTCAAGATAGGGTTTCTCTGTGTAGCCCAGGTTGTCCTGGAGCTCATTCTGTAGACCAGGCTGGCTTCACAGAAATCTGCCTGCCTCTGTCCCCCAAGTGATGGAATTAAAGGCATGAGCCACTACTGCCCATTGGGGACAATGCTAGAGATTAGACATTTATTAGTCAAAATTGGCATTGCTGCCCCTGGAAGCCAGCTGTGTCTGTTAAATGACTATAGGGACTGCTGTTGACAAATTCGCCAGGTCTGGGACCTTTCTCATGAACAAGCTGGGTGAGGACAAGCCTGAGGATGGAGCTCTCTTGAAAGGTTTGGACAAGTCTCCAAACCTGCTCTGCAGTGGCTGCCTGGCTGAGGTTCTCTAGGTTGTCATGGTGGTACATTTTCTGTCATTTGTTTTGTCCTGTGATGTGTGGTGTCTGGGATCAGACATGGAGCCACATACATAGTAAGGCAGTGAGTACTGTCCAACTGGGCTACCGAGGCCACGTCCAGCTTCTCTCTCTCTCTCTCTCTCTCTCTCTCTCTCTCTCTCTCTCTCTCTCTCTCTCTCTCTCTCTGTGTGTGTGTGTGTGTGTGTGTGTGTGTGTGTGTAGCCCTAGCTGGCCTGGAGCATGCTTTAGCTCTGGTGTGTCCCGTCTCCTGAGAGCAGAAATGCCCATGTATAAAGCCATTGGTTTTGTATGTATCTAATTATTTATTGCATACATGTGTGCACATATGCTGTAGTTCACATAGAGAAGTCAGAAGACAACTTGTGGGTATTGGTTCTCTCTGCCACATGGGTCCTAGGGATTGAACTCCGGCTGCCCTTGAACTCATGGTGAGCATGTTTACCTGCTGAGTCATCTCCCTGGTCAATCTAAATCATTTCCAGAGCACTTTCTAAAGATAAGCAAAGCCACAGAAAGTCAGTGTTTTTTTTTTTTTTTTTTTTTTTTTTTTTTTTTTTTTTTTTTTTAATAAAATTATCTTGATCAATTTTGGTGTTTTGGAGACAGGGACTCATACATTCCGTCTGGCCTCAAGTTGCTATCTAGAGCTGAGAGTGACCATTTTATCGTCTGTGTCTCACCTCCCAAGTGCTGGGAATGCAGGCACGCACCACCATGCCTGCTTTTACAGTGCTGAGGGGGGAGCCTAGAGCAAGACTACCAGCTGAACTCCACCCCCAGCTAAGTCTCCGCAGGAGGTACCATTGCTCAAGTGTGGCTATTGCACCAAAGTCTAAACCTGGTTGTATTCGGGACTCGGTTCTCTTGAGAAATCTAAATGCTTTGGGGTTTTGTGCTGAATAGAAAGTCAAGAAGAACCCACTGGTCTCAGACTTCCCCTAGGTTTAATCTTTGCTCTGCTGTTTTAGGTGTACAGAGCCAATGGACCAGATGGAACTGTGGGCCGAGGCCAGAGAATCCACCTGCAGTTATGGGACACGGCGGGGCAGGAGAGGTATGTCTCCTCAGTCTGTCCACACTGACCTGGGCAGGCAAAGGCAGCCAACTGGCTGGCTCATCTGCACCTGGTAAGATGGGCTGCCAGATCAGTGTATTGGCAGCCTGAGGTGATGGTGACAGGCATATGTTCTCCAAGGTCAAAGAAGATGTAACTCTCCTTAAAATTAACCCTTTGTACTTGGGACTCATTCTTTTCTTTCCCGTTTCAGGCTTTAGGCTTCTCCCCTTTGCCTGCTGCTCTCTGCATACCTGGAAGAGTCCCGAGGCTGCTTGCTTTGTTCTTATCTGTTGCTGAGGCCTGGCGGAACCTCTGGTTGGGATGATTTAATCTGGTCAGAGGTTACTTGACTGAAATAAATCACATGACATTTTGGTGCAAGGTTAATTTAAGTTAGCTACAGCCTCCGATTTTTCTCAGTCTCCTGGAAGGGTGTGTGTGTGTGTGTGTGTGTGTGTGTGTGTGTGTGCGCACGCGCCCAGGGTTGACATTAGGTCTCTTCCATGGTTGCTCTCCACCTTGTTCATTGAAGCAGGGTCTCTCCCCAGTTCAGTGCTCACGCACACAGTTGGTCCAGCTCTGTAGCTTGTTCTGAGAATCCCCCATCTCGTCCTCCACGTGTCGGAGTTATAGGTGGTCTGCTATGCCTACCTGATAGTTATGTGGGTTCTGGGGATCCAAGCTCTGGTTCTCAAGCTTGTGTGGGAAACACTTTAGCCAATAAGCTATCTCCCAGCTTTCTTTTAATGATAAAAAGAAAAAAAAAAAACCCCAGAAATCTCAAAGCGTATATAAAATTGAAGAGAGATTTAACTGAACCCGTGTCCCTTACTCCTTCCTCCCTCCCACATTACCCACATCATGCCATGCATATGGTATGTATCTGTAAGGACTTTGTAAGAGCACTGAATACAGTAATTGAGGAAAACCTCCTAATTCTGGCCAGCTGGTCACCATGTAGCATTTCTCTCTGTGGAGCCTGCCTGCCTGTTACAGACGGGATATTTAGGCAAAGTGTGAGGGAACGGAGAGAAAAGGGACAGCAGGTAAAGCCTGTGGAAGTATAACACTAGGAAAGGTCAGCCCAACGCCAGTCCCGCCTTAGGGGTAATGTTGTCAGAGAGACACAGAGCTGTAAGTGAGGCCTCATGTCCTGAAGCCTCCCAGAAGGAGAAAATTCATGCCTGACACTGTTGGGTTTGGCCCAGTGAACTCAGCGTTGTCCAGTGATTTCCTGGCTGAGATCAGGATCTTCTGTGCTCAGTCTTCCCTGACACATTCTGTTCACAGGTGAATTTGGGGAAGTGGTAGACACCTGTTTGAGTGAGACAGCTTCATGGGAATGTTGATGCATCTTTGTAGAAGACTGAGGGGGCTGGAGATATGGCTCAGTGGTTAAGAGCACTGACTGCTCTTCCAGAGGTCCTGAGTTCAAATCTCAGCAACCACATGATGGCTCACAACCATCTATAATGAGATCTGACACCCTCTTCTGGTGTGTCTGAAGACAGCTACAGTGTACTTATATAGAATAAATAAGTAAATCAATTCAGGAGCGGGGCCATGACTTAGTTAAGTTTCAAACCTGACAAGCTGAGGTGCCTATTTAACATATCATCTCCAGGTTCTCAGAGTCCCTTAGCCCCTGCCTGATAGCCTGTTACAGGGTATGGTGGCCGTACATCCCTTCTACCCTGACCTCTCCAGCCCAGGAACTGGGCTACTCCTCTCTCCCAAAGCTCTTCCCTGTACAATCCAGACACCTTGGTTACCCACTCCTCTTTAGCTCCCTTTGCCCTCTTTGCACCTCTGATGACCTGGCTGCTGTACTTGGTCGCTTTTTCCACCTCCCCCCACATCGTTCAGGGTCATGACCACTCTGGACTCTCCTCTCTTCAGTGTTTGCTGAAGACTCCACTCTCCCACATATCCATACCAAACTTTCTCCTCCGTCATGCCCTTTCCTGTTCTTTCTACTTCTTTATGCTTTGTTCATTAGTGACCAACTGTCTTTTTTTTTTTTTTTTTTTTGTGCCCCAGGTTCCGTAGCTTGACCACTGCATTCTTCAGGGATGCTATGGGTTTCCTGCTTCTGTTCGACCTGACAAATGAGCAAAGTTTCCTCAACGTCCGAAACTGGATAAGTATGTGTGGTTTTTCCCAGCCCTGCCCTGCTCCTGGGACTGCTCTGAACTGCCATGTTATAGCATGTCCATGTTGTAGCATGTTCATGTTACATGTTCTTCTGGAAACAGCTCAGTGCCAATGCTGCTAAGAATAAGCTCGTCAGCTTAGGGCCTCAATGACTGACATCCCTTGCTCCCTGGAGCTACCTTCTCTCTGCTGGGGATCCTCTCATCTTCTCTGGAGGGAGTAAGAAGCGCCTAAGGGTGAGCCAGCCCAGTGCAGGAGCCTGATCAGAGAGCGCAGTCCTCTGGGCCCCACACGATTAGAACTGGCTCACCATCCATCTTCCCATCCCACCACCACCCAGCCAGAGTTACTTTTTAAAACCTGTAAAGAAAGTGCTTCCACGAAATTTTCCCATGATAATCTTAGTGGGACTATTTCCCCTCTTGCTGATGACTGTTGTTTCATTTTATTGTTTGATCCTTACCGCACCTCACCTTGGGGTACAGTTGTTTGGGTGTCTAGGTACATTCTTCTTTAGAGGAAAATTTCAGATAACTGATCAATTAATCACCCATTACTTTGTAATTTTAATGCTAAAATGTAGAGATGAGAATTATGATACCATTCAGGCATGGTGGTGCACACCTTTTAATCCCGGTACTTTCGAGGCTGAGGCAGGTGGATCTCTTAAATTCGAGGCCAACCTACTCTACAGAGGGAGCTCTAGGACAGCCAGGGCTACACAGGGATGTTGTCTGGACACCTCTCCCTCTCCAAAGAGAGAGAGAGAGAGGAAGAGAGAGACAGACACACACAGAGAGTCAGAGACACAGAAAACAATAACATCTCTTAAACTCACCAACATAGACGCTATGAACTGTTACTAATTCTTACAGGGTCTTTAAAGTTTTTTGGCTTATTAACTGAGTGCTCATATGCATCTGAGTCTCCTGGGGGAACAGTTCCCTGGACAACCATGTTCCTCGTGAGTAGTGGTTGGGTAAAACCTCGAATTTGCATTTCTAAAAAGTTCTCAGGGGTTGCAGAGACTGCTAGCCCATATCCCTTACCCAGAGAGTCACTGAAACAGTTAATAATCACCTTCACTCTGGGAAATAAGTACTGCCCTGTTCATTTGCAGATCAGGACGCTAAGGTGGTCACATAACTTCCCCCTTAGGACTAGGGCAGGGTTGATGAGGAGAGCACACGGCCAGCAACTGAGCCAAGCTTCCAACACTAGGAGATGTTTGTAAGCACAACAGTGGATGGTAGAGGTGCAGAGGGGAGGATGGAACAGAGCCTGAAGGAAGTGACTGGGTATTAGAGTGTGGGAACCGCACATTAACAACCTAGGGTAGAAGGGGCCTGGCTTGTACAGGAAACGGGGCACAGTTAGATCTTGCCTGGGCAGGTCTTGTGACCCAAGTTGTCCCCTAAAAGCAAAGAACAATATCCTGAAATTCAGGCCTGTATTATTTGAGGCTTGGGGAGACTTCCTCCTCCTTCACCTTCTCTTGATAAGATATGTGTGGCCTGCCTTTGTGAGGAGGAAGTGAAGTGTCAACACTCCTGGCTGATAGGGACAAAGCACATATGGAGTCATGCGCCCCGAGACCACTGATTGCAAAACTTCAGATGCTTCCATTTCTGGCCTGTGAGGAGAAAGAAGTTGGGTTTTATGTTCATTCTTTGGGAGATGGGACTATTTAACCCCCTGGGGCTCTTTTTCTTTCCTTTACAAAGATTTCATTTTTATGACTTAAAAAAAATCGTGTCCCTGTGGGAATGTGCATGTGAGCGCAGGGGCCCTGCGAGGCCAGTGGAGCTGGTGGTGATGAGCCACTTGGGTGGGGACAGAATCCAGGTCCTCTGGAGGAGCAGTACGTGCTCTTCACCACTGAGCCATCCGTCCAGCCACTTTTGCTTTTCATAGTTCAGACTAGCTAACGGGTTCTAGGTGAATGTTTCTGAAGGTTACAGAATGAGTTGTGGTGTCCTGGTTCCCTCGATCTTGGTGACACTCATTTACTATTTACTCTGCGACTTCTTTCATCGTCAAACTGCAGTTTTGTTTGTCTGTATGAGACAAGGTCTCAGTGCCAGGCTGTCTCTGGACTTGAGGCTTCTTGCCTCAGCTTCTCAAGTCCTGGGATCACAGGCATGTACCATCACATATGCTTTTTCTTCTCCTTCCCCTTCTTCCTCTTCTTCATCATCATCTTCGTCTTTGTCTTCCTCTTTCTCTTTTTAACTTTTTATTGATTCTTTGTGAGTTTCCCCTCGTAGACCCCAGTCCTACTCGCCTCCCCTTCATATGTCTGCCCTCTGCACCCTCCCCCACAGAAGGAAATAAAAACAAAGCATAGAAAACATCTCATCATGGAAGCTGCAGTGTGTCAGTGTGTCCCACAGCACACCCTCCTGTTCACGCAGCTTCACTTGCAGATGTTCGTTGCAGTGAGTCACTGGTCTGGCTCGGGGCCTCTGGCTTCTGCTACACTGTCAGTACTGGGTCCTCAGTGGGACTCCTCTCAGACATCCCTGGTGTTGCCCGGTGTTAGGGGGAGTCCTGCAGCTTTGGATCAGCAGAACTGGCCCTTTCATGAGCTCAAACAGTCCAGTAGGTGGATTTTGGTGTGGGCTCACGCAAAGCCCTGGATCTGGGCCTGGCACACCCAGTTTAATTATTTTAAATAGATTGATCCTGCCTTAGGATGATACAAAAACATGAAAAGCATTTCAGATGTACACGAAAGGACACTCCAAGACCAAGTTCTTAGAACAGAGGAGGTTTATTAGCCCCAGAGGGATGAAAAGGAACAAGGGGGAGGGGAGAAATGGGGTACCGGAGAAGGGCAAGGGATATTTGCTTCAGAGGGATAAAGGACTGCCTCTGGATAAAGCAGAGGCAGATGTGGCCATTGGCAAATGGTAGTTTATAAAGGGAAAGGGGGGAACCCTGGCTGGTTTCTTCTGATAATGCATGTTAACTAGGTGTGCCCAAAGGAGCTTTGGAATCCTGGACTTCTGTCCTTTGATAGTTGGACCTCCGACTCAGCCTCGGGAGGAGGAAGTAGCCAGACAAGGGACTAGACCTTGGTGGCTAGCTTTAGGAATGTCATCTATGATTCAGCACTAGTGAGGGAAAGTATTCCATCAGTTCTTTACCTCTGTATTCTCAGGTTTTCAGAAGCACCTCTGCATGGGTTTGCTATTGATTATATGCTTATGTTATGACTTCCGGATAACGAGCTTTCCTGTGCCTTAGGCCAGCTACAGATGCATGCATACTGCGAAAACCCAGATATAGTGCTCTGTGGAAATAAGAGTGACCTGGAAGACCAGAGGGCTGTGAAAGAGGAGGAGGCCAGGGAACTTGCAGAGAAGTATGGGTGAGTATTCCTGTGGTGGGGTCCAGAGGACACGGAAACATTAGCGAGCAAGCGAGAAGAGAGACCTCAGAGCTCCTGTGAGCATCACAGCAGGAGTTATAGAACAAACATGGGGTGTGAGTGTCCTCTGCTGTCTCTGTCCCCTCTTGGAGCTCCTTGGAATTTGTAGGAATAGATCCTCGAGTGCAGACGTACTGACTGTAGGGCCTTCTGTCCAATGTACAAACAGAAGACTGTTTTTGTTTTGATTTTCGAGACAAGGTTTCACCTTGTGTGGCCCTGGCTGTCCTGGAACTTGCTCTGTAGACCAGGCTGGCCTCGAACTCCTAGACCTCCTTCCTCCCCGTCTCCTGTGCTCGAATTAAAAGGTATGCTGGCCATCGCCTGGCTAACAAAAGACTCTTAGCATAAGGAAATCCTCTGTGTTTGGCAAGGAAATTTCAAAACCACTTTACATCCCGTTGCAGAGTTCCGGCGATTGAGAAGGCCTTTTTGGGGGTATCTATCACGGAGCAGGCGCCAACTTTGACGGGAGGAAGTGAAGCCGCCCCTTGCTTTAAGCTGGGTTTGAGTGGAGGGCCAGAAAATGCAGTCTTCCTCCTCAAGCTCTTAGAGTGGGTTCATGGAGGCACCCTAGGGCTTGCCCATGAAAGGCGAAGGTGACGTCACATCTCTACTTCCATCCCGTCAGGTGGGCGGGTGCAGGATTTCTGGGAAAGGAAAGGAGAGAACGTGTACGGAGTGGGCAGGGCGTGACTTTCTGCCTCTAGCAGCTCTGGTCTCACCTGAGGCATTCCACCCGACACACCCACCTTACTCTGACAAGAAGATTTGGAATGCGTCCTGCCAGGGCAGATGGCGCCCAGCCCTTAGAAACATCTGGGAGATGTGTAGAGGCTTGAGTATGGGTCTCACCTCTGTGGCTTGGCTGTGTGGAGTGTTAGCAGCTAAGTTTCAGTTTGACACTCATGTTTGAAGAGATCCTGGCTTGGGGACGTGATGGCGAAGTTGGCAGAGTGCTTGCCATGCAAGCTTAAGGACCTGAGTTCGATGCTCCCCCACTCCAGAACTCCAAGTGGCGGCACATGCCTTTAATTCTAGTACTCAGGAGGCTGAGGCAGGTGGATCTCTTTGACTTTGAGCCCAGCCTGGTTTACATAGTGAGACCCTATCTTACAAAACAAGATACAAACGAGTTGGGTGTGTTAGCTTTCATTTGATTCTCAGAGCCAGGAGGCAGAGCCAGGTGCATCCTTGGGGCTTGCCTGCCAGCTGAGCTAGCTCAGTTAGTAAATTCCAGGCCAGCGAGAAAGCTATCAAAATAAAAACAAGGTGGGTGTTGTCACTCACGGTTAACCTCTGCCTCCACTAGCACATGCACTTGTGCACATATGAACACAGGAGCCCGGGTGAGTGCACATATCTACTGCACAGATCTGACTTTGTCACCGTAGTTACATAGTCTCTGGAAATCTTTGTGACCCATGTTGAATCTTGGGGTTCACAGGATGGGCTATCAGGAAAAGGAGCTGGCTACAAGCTGTGGAATTGGGTATGGGAAATGAGGGCCAAATAGGATTTATGTCAGTGTCCCGAGACTGCGAGCAGCTGTTGCCTCTGACCTCGGTGGTGTGGACATCCTGCACAAGCCAGGCCCTTATCTTAGGGCTAATCACACACCTGGCTTAGCAGTCTCCAGTGGAGAGGTGAGGGGGGTGGGACCTGCGCAAGTCTGGTTGCTAGGCTATGCCAGGATGAGTCAGCAGGTAAGGGCCTATGTGTGAGGAATCTTTAAGGGGTAATGCCTCACTTCCCCCGCATCTCGCCTGTGGCCCACCGTAAGCAGAAAAGCAGATTCCGGGAAATGCTCAGCCAGGCTACAGGGGCATACCGTGTGGGGACCGACAGGGTCACCGGTGCCTTTAACGGCTTCCCACGTGATTTTCCGACCAACTCACTTGGGAGATTCTGAGGTAGAGGCTGGCAGAGCTAGCCCCCAGGCAGTTCTGGTATGGCCCGTCCCTTTGAGAGGCTCTCAAAAGCGTGAAAAGGAAACAGGGGCCAAACACCACAAGTCAGACTGAAGTGCTGAAAGGGGTGTGTTTTGCAAGGGGATGAGAGGAAGTCAGCCATGAGGCAACAGAGGCCGTAGGTATTGCCTATGCTTTGAGACGTGATGTAAAAGTAGGCCAGTCAGAGAAGCCTTTCAACGGGAATGGCTCAAGTACCTGGAGATGGAAAGACCAACCTGGGCCCACTCTAGACCTTCATCAGATCTTTCCTTGTTACTGCATGTTGGGTCTCAGCCTGGTGTTGCTTACTGTTGTACCAACGTCTGAGCCATGCGGGGGCTGTCTTTCCCTGTGTCCAGCACACACTTGTTATGAAAAAGGTCACAGAGATGTGCTGAGTCATTCTAACGAGAAGAGGTTTTAATTGATGAGGACAAAGGAAATGCTCGAGCCCTTTGTTTCCCTTGAGTCACAGAAAATAGCTGGTGCTGGCAGTGAGCCCCCTTGCCTTTTCTATTCCGGATGGAGAAAGCCAAGAAAGCTGTGGATGGGATTAAAGGATAAAGGGGGGAATGTTCTATGGAGGTATAGTGAGGTATGCGGGAAGGGGTGCTTCAGCCGGCCCATGTTGAGGCATTCCTTCCCCTGAGGGACCAGCCGCACGATGGTATAGTGAAGAATAGAGGTTATTATCCAGGACATGCAGAGGGGAGTTAAAAGGGTTTAGGAGCAGGGGGGAGGGAGAGGGAGAGAGTGGAGTAGAGGCTGTCTATGAGCACATGCAGGAGGTGGGGGAAGGAAATGGGAAGAGAACAGGGACAGGAAGACAAGAGAGCAAGAGTGAGGAGGGGCAAGCAGCCCCTTTTATGGTATGATGCATACCTGGCTGTTGCCAGGTAACTGTGGGGTGGAGCTTAGAAGGCTAACAGTACATACCTGTGTGCTGTGCACAATAATTGGCCACAGATTTGAGAGACAAGAACTCTGTGCCCCCTGCTGGTTGCTGATGAGGGAAGGTAACACGGTTTCTGCAATGAAAGCTCAACCGAAAACCTTCATTGACTATGTCAGTCAGTACATACATCGGCACAGGTCATGTTTTGGATTTCAGGGGTCCGAACTCTGCAGCGCTCTGTGCTAACTCTGAATTAGGGAACATGGTCTGAATTTGGATTCTGATGGCTTGATCCCTTGTAAACTTAATCTCTTCCTTGAGTCGGGAATGGAATTAATGAAGGCTGGAGTGATGGTTCCATGGTTAAGAGCACTTGTTGCTCTTGCAGAGGGTCAGGGTTCAATTCTTGGCACCTATTCGGTAGCTTACAACTATCCCTTAGTCCAGATCCAGGGAATCCAATATTCTCTCTTCTGACTTCCT
The DNA here is from genome assembly GCF_963924665.1 of Micromys minutus. Lineage (NCBI taxonomy): Eukaryota > Metazoa > Chordata > Mammalia > Rodentia > Muridae > Micromys > Micromys minutus. Next base: position 6,758,213 of record NC_137956.1, read on the forward strand.
CAGATTTCTCAGACACAAGGCACACACACGGTACAAACATATATGTGGAGGCAAAACACTCATATAAATAATAAATCTTAAAAAGAAAGAAATCAATGTTGTGTTATTGTGCATACTTTGAAGCAATGTAAGTAAGCTACAACCAAACACACAAGACTGATTGCTGGAAACCACCGTGACTCAGTAGAGAATCCAGATTTCCCTGGCCACAGTCCTCCAGGTTCAGGGGACGGTCACACAGCCCTGTCTTGTGAGCACTCGGCATCCAGAACTGCCTGTGAGTTCTGGATCCACATGGAAGCCAAACACCGAGACACATTTGACAAAACTCTCTAGAGATCCTCATTGTCATTCTGACAACTTCTGCAGTGCTGGAGACTGAACTCAAGGCTTTGCACGTGCCAGACAAATGCTTTCCTAGTGAGAATATGAATGTGTGTGTATGTGTGGTAGCTTATGTATATCTGGAGCTGCAGTTATAGACAATTTTGAGTTTCTAATATGGGTGCTGGGAACTGAACATGGAAAGTAGGCACACCTAATCTCTGGCACTTTAGAAGAAGTTAGAAGTCATCTATTGAGAATTATGCACAATGGATATCTTGGAGAAGTGCAAAAAGAGAGTCCCTTTTGTTGTTTTGAAACTAACTGTTGTCGTTTTGTTTATCAGATGCTTTTGTTTTTTAAATTGTGATGAGTCTGCTTGCTTTTTTTTTTTTTTTTTGTAGACAGGGTTTCTCTGTATAGCCCTGACCTGACTGTCCTGGAACTTGCTCTGTAGACCAAGCTGGTGCAAACTCAGAGATTTGCCTGCCCCCTGCCTCCTGAATGATGGGATTAAAGGCATGTGTCATAACACCCAGTATATTAAAAACATATTCTTTGTCTCCAGGAACTCCCAACTAACTATGAAGTGGCCATTTGTAGGCGGATATGAATATCAACCATTTTTCATACCTCTAGCAAGAGTGCTCCCTGTCAGTGCTGCTCTATCGCCATCTGGTGGACATAAAGGATAATGGTACTTTTGAATTTATGCCTAGATATCTAAACTTGTCTTCAGATAAATTTTAAAACACAAGGACCAGGCATGCCTTTAATCCCAGGACTCGGGAGGCAGAAGCAGGAGTATCTCTGAGTTCGAGGCCAACCTGGTCTACAGAGTGAGTTCCAGGCCTGCCAGGGCTACGCAAAGAAACCCTGCCTCGAAAAACAAAACAAAGATCAGGCTGCTACTGAGTGTGCAGAAATGGTGCCTCTGGCATGCTGGAATTGCAGGCATGCACCACCACATCCAGAAGGAGTCCTGCTACTGAGAAAAGCCTCTCATGTCTGACGCTGTTAAGTGTTGTACCTGTGTTTGTCTCGGCCTCTTCACAATCTGACCTCATAACTCCTGCTCCTCCTTTTCACAGATAAGGAGAAGGCCCAGAGCTATGGCTGGGGGCACAGTACTCTCTACAACCTGGAATACTTGTTTTCTGACTGTCCTGGAATCCACTAATGTAGACCAGGCTGGCCTGCCTGCCACTAATACCGGGTGGAACTCTGTGGCCAATCCAGAATCTTAGTTTGTTGTTGCTGCTTTGGGTTTTGAAGCAGGACCTTGTTAGATGGCTCCATAGTCCAGGCCAGCCTGGCACTTTCGATGCCCCAAGCACATGTAGCAGAAACAAAAAAACAGAAGTATAACAGATGGCTCAGTGGTTAGGAGCACTGACTGCTCTTCCTGAAGTCCTGAGTTCAATTCCCAGTCCAATTCCAGCTACCACATGGTGGCTCGTAACCATCTGTAATGTAATCTGATGCCCTCTTCTGGTGTGCATGAAGACAGAGTGTACTCAGATACATAAAATAAAATAAATCTTTGCTGGAGATAGTAAGCAGGAGGACTGTGAATTTGAGGCAAGCCGAGACTACATAGAAAATCCAAGATCCATCTGAGTTACCTAGTTAAATCCCGACTCAAAACCCAAAGGCTGCGGGTGTTGCTCACTGGTGGACCGAAGAGGGCATTTCCTAGTTGAACAGGGGCTGTAGGACGGATGAGAACATATGTGGGAATGGAGAATGCTTAGACTGCAAGCATCACCACCTGAAGGGAAATGGGTCCTTCAAGCCTCTGGAGTCTGACACCAGGCAGTTTATTGTAAGCATATTTAAATGCAGTACCATCTTGGGGGAAGGTTTCCTGGTGTAATACAATCACCAGTGCACAGGGAAGGGTAGCTATCAAAATTCAAAGTTTATGTTCCTTCTTCCAAGAAGGTGGGTTCTAGAGATAGGGTGCATGTACCAGCTTAAGGGCCTGGGGAGGGTCTGGATGTCTCCACCAAACAGATAGCTCAGAAGCCCTTAGGTCTACATGTGTCCTATTGACTGAGAAAACTAACATGAGGGCCTTTGGAAAAAAAAGGGGGGGGGGGGGGTTCTGGCTCGACAGAGAGCAAAGGTCATTGTTGGTCCTTAACAACACCCACTGCTAGCTGTCTGAATGGAAAACAGGTGGTACAACATTTCCTTTGAAATTGAAGCTCCTGTGTGCCTAACGTTCCTGGTTTCCTAGTGATCTATGGATGCAAGAACCTTTGTGCTCCCAGAGTGAAAAACAGGAAGGGACATGACTGTCCCTAGGTATGGTGGAGGAGAAAGTTTATTATAGACGTGTGGGAGATCATAACCAGAGGCTGGGGCATCTGGGAACGTCCAGAGTGGTTATGACCCTGAACCATGTGGGGAGACACGGAGGGGAAGGAGAGAGGGAAGCCAAGCACAGCAGCCTGGAGGCCAAACATATCAGGAGACAGCCAGGAAACCAAAATGTCTGGGTTATCTAAGGAAGAGCCTCTGGGGGAAGAACAGCCCAGCCCTTGGGCTAGAGAGCTCAGGGTAAAGGGCGGGGTTTGCCAGCCATCCAAGAAGGGACTGAGAGATGCTGGAAGAATCTGGAGGCCAGGTCTGCTTGAGAGTGAGAGTGAGTGTGTGTGTGTGTGTGTGTGTGTGTGTGTGTGTGTGTGGTAGGGGGTAAAGGCATATAATTAAAGCACACATTCCCCAGTATCCCCTCCTCTTACATCCTCATTTTTTTTTTTTTTTTTTTTTTTAATGAGACAGGGTCAAGTGTAGCCCAGGCTTTCCTCAAATTTGCTCTGTTGTGAGGCTGCCCTTAAACTTATGATCCTGCCTTTACCTCCCAAACTAGGATTGCGGGCATGTAGCACTATGCCTGGCCCTGCCTTCTAAGGAAACGCTGGCTCTACTCTGCAGCTATTGATGGTTGCCTAGACATTATTCATACCTGTCCCTCCTCATAGAAGTCTAGTTTTCTTTACACATACATTCTGCCTCAGGATGACTTGCTGTTTGAGAGAGATGGGTGCAGGCGCCAGCCCATGCAGACTGATTGCCTTACGCCAATAGAGATGATGTCATTAAAAAAAAAAAAGATCTTAATATATACAGTAGCTGTCTTCAGACACACCAGAGGAGGGCATCAGCTCCCATTACACTTGGGGCCTTTGGAAGAGCACCACTGAGCTATCTCTCCAGCCTAATGATGTCATTTTTTAAGCCTAAGCAGGTATTTGTTTTAGGTGCTGGCAAATGACAGCATTTTGAAAAATGAAATATGAAGGAGGCACACACACTGGAGTAAAATTTATTTTTTCTTCTTATTTGGCACATTGAATTATACCTGAAACACTGTCACCCCTCTGGGCACTACTGAAGTCACACTGTTGTCGTATATATTTATCCTCACATTCTCTAAATTGTGATTTGTCAAAAGATTATGAAGGGCAAAGGTCGCTGTCTGTCCACGTTGTTACCCCAGTGGTTTCTGTCTTCCAGAATCCCTTATTTTGAAACCAGTGCTGCCAACGGGACCAACATAAGCCAAGCAATTGAGATGCTCCTGGATCTGATCATGAAGCGGATGGAGCGGTGTGTGGATAAGTCCTGGATTCCAGAGGGAGTGGTACGGTCCAATGGCCATACTTCTGCAGATCAACTGAGTGAGGAGAAGGAGAAGGGGTTATGTGGCTGTTGAGACACCAGCATGGCCCCGCCTGCCAGCTCTGCTGTGGAGACCGAGAGATGAGCCGCACATCCGGGTGCTTCTCCTCATCTCTAGAACTGACTCAGCTCCCGTCTGCAACTCTGTTGCAGCTTTCTTTGATTTAGCCCATGAACTGGAACTATTTTGCAGAGTCAAAAGTGTCTTCTAAAAGCCTATGGTGGCGGGTCGTTCAGGGATCCAAGATTTCATCTGTTAAATAGAATGCTGATAGTCCTGTCGCCTGCCTTAACACAGTCACCTGCCTCAACACAGACAGCCCTAGAGTCTCATTGAAGACAGATGTTTGCACAACAAAAAGCTAGCATGGTCATAGAATCCAGATTTCAAAAGCTATACCATAGAATCGCTCTCACGCTAATGAATGTTAGTAAGTGTACACATGGGTCCATAGCTTTCAGCATTGCCTTTAACTTAGCCTTCCCTTTGACATGAACATAAACAGTCTACTATAGACTCTGAGTAGACCAGACTGACTCGCTGTGAGTTTGGGGTGGTGGGAAGGGTTTGTGGAGAAGAGGTGGGTGAAATAGGGATCAAATTTAGTCAGATTGTCTGGCTCTTTTGGAGGGGTCATGAGACCCTTGAGTTTATCAGTGGTCTGTTGGTTCAGTCCACATCTGAACATTGCTCATGCTTCTGCTGTATGTTTGTATGTATGTATGGTCTCTTCATATGTATGTATGCATGTATGTATGTATGTATGTTTGGTCTGGCACCTCAGGCTGTGCTTGTCTGTAGACTGCTAATCTGACTTTCTCATCAAGCTTTGGTGGTGGTGGTGTTTCCCAGTCTGTTCTCTCCCCCATTAATGTAACTAAAGGAATCGCTTTTTAATGAGACAGCTGTTCATTTGCTAGCCGCAGGGAGATCATTGTATTTAAGCAGTCACATTTGTGTGCTAGTGTAAGGGAGGACTTTTGTAGCCTGTAGCTTTCGCTGGGAATTGGACACTCATGTTTGATGACAGTATAAAGGAAAACACGTACTTTGCATGGTAGTTTTCAAGTGGCCTTTTTTTTTTTTTTTTCCTTTTTGGAGACAGGGTCTTATGTGTTTTCTGTCTGGCCTGAGGCTCCTTTTGTAGACTAGGCTGGCCTCAAACTCACAGAGATCCGCCTGTGTCAGCCCCCTCGGTGCTGAGATTAGTGTGGTCGTCATACCTGGCTCTCAGAAGACTTAAGAAATCAAACCTCTTTCATTTACTGCCATTGTCCTTTGACCCCTCCCCAGAAAAAAAAAATAGCCATGGCTACGATTTTTCTGTTCTAGAAACAAGGGGCACCGGAGCTGTCACTGAGGCCTATGCGTCTGAATCCTGTATATCCCAAACATGGGGCCCGCCACAGCCGCGCCTTCCAGTGTTGCTCTAAGACTTCAGTGGAGTGTATCGCATGTCAGGACACATTTCTTAATGTCTCTTTTGTAAATACAAACAAGTTACACCAGGTGTTGGTGGCACACTCCTTTGATCTCCGGCACTTGGGAGGCAGAGGCAGGCAGTGAGTTTGAGGCCAGGCTGGTTTATAGAGTGAGCTTCAGGATAGCCGGAGCTACACAGTGAAATCCTGTTTCAAGAGAGTTAATGTTTGCATGGTGCAGGTGTCCAGAAGTGGATGACAGTCAGATTCAGATCCAGCTTCTGTTGGCTCCACACCAGGCACAGGGTCTAACGTGTGATAGTTTCCAACACCAGAGCTGCCTTGAATTGTTGAAATAAAACAACACAAAACTGTGCTCTCTTTGAAAATGGTTTAAATTTGATATAAAATAACACCATATTTTTCTATACAAATCTGTATAAAAGCAAATGCTTTTCAGTGAACTCTGTGCCAACTGAATAATCATAATAAAGAGATCCAGTATGTGTATAAAGTTTCAGTGAATATTTCAAACTAGGAACCCAGTTCAGGAATGCTGAGTCCATGTGATGCTCAATGAGGAGTCTGGCCAAAACACACCCAGGGAGGATAGCTTGTGATAGGAGCGGTTGGTCAATTCTATTTCACGTGTATGAATGTTTGCCTGAATATCTGTGTCCCTTGGAGACCGGAAAAGGGCATTGGATTCTTTGGGACTAGAGTCACAGTTGTCAGCTGCCGACTGGTTGCTGGGAATTGGTCATGGGTCCTCGGGAAGAGCAGCCAGTGCTCTTAGCTGAGCCATCTCTCCAGCACCAAATTCAAAATGTTTTATCTAATATTTATTGAGCACCGTTGAGAATCGGTGAACCAGGTAGTCTGTTGGAGCAAAACCAAAATTGGTTAAGACCTGCACTCAAAGCAGAGCTGGGGACGGTGCCAGGGCACTGGGGACGGCTTGGCTATGGACTGAAAGAGACTCAGCCCTTCTACCTTATGTGCTCACACCATTGTCTGCTCCCCTCAAGCTCTCTGACGTGGCACTCGTGGGTCTGTCTGTCTTGGGTGCTACCTTTCCATAGGTCTACCTGGTGCTCTCTCGGACACTGTTCAAATACCGCCTTGTCCAACCATGTCCTATAAAAGAGCAGCCACTTTCACGGTCCACTAAAATGCCCCATGCTGAAACTCTGGTACCCGGTTTGCTAACCCTATTGAGGAGGATTTGTCAAAGTGTGCAAGCCATAGCTAAAAAGATTAGGGACACAGGTAAAGTGGAGGAGCCAACTGGGGTCTTTAAGTGTGCATGCTCACAACCCTTCTGTAAGTGCTTACTCTGCAACGAGCCCTGGTGCTGTGCACATCTGCACATGGAAACTCCTCAGGGACGGAAAACAAAAACCGAGGAAGCTGCATGCCTGCTCGTAGGTATGGTGGGGGAGGAAGTTCATTATAGATATGTGGGTGAGCATAACCAGGTAAACACATCTGGAAGAGACCAAAAAGGGCATGTCCCTGAACCCAGAAACTTAACTTTGTTAGTGAAGATAACCTGGTCTCCTAGAGTAACCTTATCAGGTGTTCTCAAGAAGCACCTAATGATAGGGTAGTAATTTCACCCAACTCCTGTAGACTATTGTAAAACAAAACAAAACAACCCATTGCCCTGTTGTACATGTGGTAGCAACACAATTATTAATCCCAGCATTGGGAGGCAGAGGCTAGCAGACAGATCTCTGTGAGTTCCAGGCCAGCCAAGGCTACTTGATGAGACCCTGTCTCAAAACAACACACAGGATACAATGAGCAGCAAAGCCCACACCCACTGTGCAAGATATGACTTTTCTTCACCGTGCTTTATCTCTTAACCCTCATGTATAAGCCTACATTAAAATGCCTTTAGGAGCTAGGGTTAAGGTAGGTTTGGGGGAATAGGCAGAGTTGGGGGGCTGGGGACTGCTGGGGGTGTGGCAGGCAGACACCTTTAATCTCAGCATTCAGAAAACAGGCAGGCCAATCTTGTGAGTTCAAAGCCAGCCTTGTCTACAGGGTGAGTTCTAGGACAGTCAGGGCAACACAGAGAAACCTTGACTTATACTCCCCTGCTTTCTCATCCCCCCAAACATACTTTTTGTAAAACATTCTCTTCTTCAGAAACCGGATAGTCCTATAATTATTTTTTTAAAAGGAATTTTCTATGTAGCCCTGGCTGTCCTAGAACTCAGAGAATTTGACCCGGCTCTGTGTCCCGAGTGCTGGAGTCACAGCTGTGTGCTCCCACTGCCTGCTACTCTGGAATTCTTCTTAGTGCCCAAGCAACAGATATGGGTTTGGTTTGGGCTGCCTTTGTGTGCATCCCAAAATACCAACAGTGGGACTATGTTTCAAAAGGGAACAGAGAGGAAAATCTTTTGTTCACAGCTGTGAGCCAGGCGTGGCGTACGTACATGTAACCCCAGCATCTGGGAAGCCGACACAAGAAGATTGTTAAGTTTGAGGGAAACTTGGGCTATGTGATGAGGTCTGGGTCACCTGAGCTACAGGGCGAGACTGTCTCAAAAGCAGGCAAACAAACAAAACTGAAAATGAATTCTATAGCTACTTTAATATAATCACAAGGATTTTATTGTGTTAAAATGTGCACTATTCACTAGTTTGTGCATATATAGATTTCCCACTGAAGCTATTGTCATTAGGAGAGTCTCAGGGGCTGCGGGCACTTTAAGAACTGTATTCCTACTGAGGACTCTGTTTGATTCCCAGCATTGATGTCAGCTGACTCAGGATCTAGTGCTTCTGACCTATCAGGACACCTGTCCTCACTAGTGCATATTATCAACACCAACACACATGCTTACATGTTAAAATTAAAAATAATAAAAATCTTAAAACACGGGTGGGAGAGATGGCTCAGTGGTTAAGAGCACTGGCTGCTCTTCCAGAGGTCCTGAGTTCAATTCCCAGCAACCACATGGTGGCTCACAACCATCTGTAATAGGATCTAATGCCCTCTTTTGGTCTGTCTGAAGACAGCCACAATGTACTTATATAAGATAATTTTTAAAAAATCTTAAAGCATAAAGCTTTAAGCAAAAAATAGTTTTAAGCATTGTTCTGCCTATTCACAGAAGTGAGTCCATCCTGTGATCATCTGAATGTCTCTCTGCCTCTTAATTCCTATTCTCAGATCTCAGCACCTTTTCAGGCCTTTCAAATACCTGTAGTTGCCTAGACCTTCCCTTGGCTTAGAAAGGTTCTACAAAGAGGAGCGTGATAGTTTTAGGGGTTGCTTCTGGCTGGAGATAAGACCCAGACGGTTGACGGCAGGAGACCTGTGACTTCACTTTTTGGTTTTTGTTTCTTTTGTTATTGTTTTGAGACTGGGTTTCTCTGTGTAGCCCTGGCTGGCCTAGAACTTGCTCTGTAGACCAGGCTGACTTTGAACTCAGATCAGCCTCCCTCTGCCTCTTGAGTTCTCAGATTAAAGGCATGAACCACCACATCCCTGCTAACAGAAGATTTTTTTAAAAGATTTATTTATTTTATATATATGAGCACACTGTTGCTGTTTTCAGACACACCAGAAGAGGGTATTAAATCTCATTACAGATGGTTGTGAGCCACCATGTGTTTGCTGGGAATTGAACTCAGGACCTATAGGAAGAGCGACTGTCAGTACTCTTAACTGCTGACATCCAGAGGACTCTTAGAATAAGGATACCCTCTGTAATTTGTAATTTTATTTTCTTAAATTGCAGTGAATAAAAAACATGAACAGAAAACTAAATTGAAATATAATTCTGCTGTTTAGAGAAGGTCAGGAAGCCACATGTGTGGAGTTGCCTTCATTAAATGTGAGTTCTTTTTGCCCCTGCCCAGCTGTCTCTAGAAAGTAAAAGAAATTGGAAGCCCAGCATACCAGAGCATACCATTTTTTTGTGTGTGTGGGGGGGGTCTTTTGAGACAGAATTCAGAGATCCTCCTGCCTAACTCCACAGTACTGAGGCCAAAGGCATGGAACTGGAGAGTGTCTTAATTCCTGCCTGGGCAGGTTACTTACTAAGACCCGTCTAAAAGCAAAAGCAACAGAAAAAAAAAATTGTTTTTAAAGTATGTGGAGGGCTGGAGAGATGGCTCAGCAGTTAAGAGCACTGACTGCTCTTCCAGAGGTCCTGAGTTCAATTCCCAGCACCACGTGGTGGCTCACAGCCATCTATAATGGGATCTGATGCTCTCTTCTGGTGTGTCTGAAGACAGCTACAGTGTACTCATATAAATAAAATAAATAAATCTTTTTTTTTTAAGTATATTGAAACTTGGTATCCAGGGGAGGCAACTCAGAATGAAGGTGTAGGGACTTTGTTGTTGTTGTTGTTTGGAGCCTGGCTGTCCTGGAATTCACTTTGTAGACTAGGGTGGCCTCAAACTCAGAAATTAGCCTGTTTCTGCCTCCTCTGTGTTGAGATTAAAGGCATTTACCGCCGTAGCCTTGCCACAAGTGAGATTAAGTTGGCCTTGAAGTCAGGTAACACTCTGATGTTAGGTCTACTGCCTCCCGGTGTTCACAATTGGGATGTCTGACGCTTCTCAGCACACACCTTAAAAATAGAAGCTTCTCCCTCTAAGGGCAGCAAGCTGCCCCACCCCCACCCCAGGTGTAGCCATTGAGGCCTTGAGCAGAGGCGGGGCTTCTGGGGGGGAGGGGGAAAGCAAGGCCTAAGATCCAATTGGAAAGACTTGAGTGGGAAGGGGCCAGGGAACAACCCTTGAAATAGGGCTCTGACCTCAGAGTCTGAGTTCACCGATTTTGGAGTTGCTGAGGCTGTCTGCGGTGAGACTGCTCCAGAATGGCTTCTCTGAAGACGTTTCAGTCCCTCGTTCCGCTGCAGCACAAACATGGTGCCTTGTTTGAAATTGTCGGAGAGCCCAAGCTGCCCAAGTGGTTCTGTGCCGAGTACCTGCAACATCCCAAAAAACTGTACGTGGAACCTTGGTTAGTGGAAATCATGTTCGGTAAGTGAACTGGAAAGGCAAAGGCAACCTTTTCCTGATCCCTATATACGTCCTGACTGCGTATGTTCTTTTGTATTAAAAAGCCTCTCTCCAGAGGCTGTGGCCCCAAGAAATGGAAGCCACCTCACTCTCGGGTTCCTCCTGCTCCCTGTCCAGGTAAGGACGGAGAGCACATCCCTCATATTGAGTGTATGTTGCGAATCCTGATTCATGTCGACGTGTGGGGCCCCGAAAAGCGAGCTGAGATTTTGATATTCGGAGTGCCTTATTTCCAAAAGGACGTTGCTAAGATGCTCACTGACTTGGCTCACGATTGTCGCATGAAGCTGATGGAAAGTAAGTATGGGCGGGGAGTAGAGAGGGCCATCCTGCCCCGCAAGTCTTGGCTCCTTGGGAGGGCTCAACCTTGGTAAAGTGGGTTTTGGAAATGTTCTAGAAGGCCAGATGGACCTTGTGTTTGGGAACCCTTAGCCCCTGCTCCTTCAGGTTACAGAGGTGGTGGTTGTCCTTATCGGCCTCCTTAAACTTTCTTCCAACTCAGAGGAGGCTCTGGAGGCTGGAGTTGAGCGTCGTCGTCTTTTGGAGGCTCGTAAGGCGTCCACCAAGCCGGCTCCCGCGAAGGTCCCTGAGTTTAGAGTTGAGCCTCTTCGTTTTATAGCAGCACGTAGTGCGGCTGCCGTGTTGGCCCGTCGAGCTGCCGCCAAGCCCGCTCCCGCGAAGGTCTCCGATGCTCCCGTCCGCGTGAGTTTCTTGAAGGTCCCGGAGACTCCCGTCCGCGTGAGTTTCTTGAAGGTTCCGGAGGCTCCTGACCGACCGAGTTTCTTGAAGGTCTCCGATGCTCCCGACCGACCAAGTTTCTTGAAGTTCTCCGGTGCTCCCGCCCGACCGAGTTTCTTGAAGGTCCCTGAGGCTGCCGTCCAGCCGGCCTCCGAGCAGGTCCCCGAGGCTGCTGTCCAGTCGGCCTCCGAGCAGGCCTCCGAGCAGGCCCCCGAGCAGGTCCCCGAGCAGGTCCCCGAGGCTGCCATCCAGCCGCCTCCCGTGCAGGTCCCCGAGGCTGCCGCCCAGCCGGCCTCCGAGCAGGTCCCCGAGGCTGCAGTCCAGCCGGCTCCCGAGCAGGTCCCCGAGGCTGCAGTCCAGCCGGCTCCCGAGCAGGTCCCCGAGGCTGCAGTCCAGCCGGCTCCCGTGCAGGTCCCCGAGGCTGCCTCCCAGCCGGCTCCCGAGCAGGTCCCCGAGGCTGCCGCCCAGCCGGCTCCTGAGCAAGTCCCCGAGGCTGCTGTCCAGTCGGCTCCGGTGCAGGTCCCCGAGGCTGCCGCCCAGCCGGCTCCCGTGCAGGTCCCCGAGGCTAGCACCCAGCCGGCTCCCGTGCAGGTCCCCGAGGCTGCCTCCCAGCCGGCTCCCGAGCAGGTCCCCGAGGCTAGCACCCAGCCGGCTCCCGAGCAGGTCCCCGAGGCTAGCACCCAGCCGGCTCCCGAGCAGGTCCCCGAGGCTGCCTCCCAGCCGGCCTCCGAGCAGGTCCCCGAGGCTGCCGCCCAGCCGGCTCCTGAGCAAGTCCCCGAGGCTGCTGTCCAGTCGGCTCCGGTGCAGGTCCCCGAGGCTGCCGCCCAGCCGGCTCCCGTGCAGGTCCCCGAGGCTAGCACCCAGCCGGCTCCCGTGCAGGTCCCCGAGGCTGCCTCCCAGCCGGCTCCCGAGCAGGTCCCCGAGGCTAGCACCCAGCCGGCTCCCGAGCAGGTCCCCGAGGCTGCCTCCCAGCCGGCCTCCGAGCAGGTCCCCGAGGCTGCCGCCCAGCCGGCTCCTGAGCAAGTCCCCGAGGCTGCCGTCCAGTCGGCTCCCGTGCAGGTCCCGGAGGCTGCCGTCCAGCCGGCTCCCGTGCAGGTCCCGGAGGCTGCCGTCCAGCCGGCTCCCGTGCAGGTCCCGGAGGCTGCCGTCCAGCCGGCTCCCGTGCAGGTCCCGGAGGCTGCCGTCCAGCCGGCTCCCGTGCAGGTCCCGGAGGCTGCCGTCCAGCCGGCTCCCGTGCAGGTCCCGGAGGCTGCCGTCCAGCCGGCTCCCGTGCAGGTCCCGGAGGCTGCCGTCCAGCCGGCTCCCGAGCAGGTCCCCGAGGCTAGCACCCAGCCAGCTCCGGAGCAGGTCCCCGAGGCTGCCGCCCAGCCGGCCCCCGAGCAGGTCCCCGAGGCTGCCGCCCAGCCGGCCTCCGAGCAGGTCCCCGAGGCTGCCGTCCAGTCGGCCTCCGAGCAGGTCCCCGAGGCTGCCGTCCAGTCGGCTCCCGTGCAGGTCCCCGAGGCTGCCGCCCAGCCGGCCCCCGAGCAGGTCCCCGAGGCTGACGTCCAGCGGGCTCCCGAGGAGGTCGGCGAGGCTGCCACCCAGCGGGCTCCCGAGGAGGTCGGTGAGGTTGCCACACAGCAGGCTTCAGTGGAGGTCGCTGATGCTACCCAGTTGGTTCAGTTGAAGGCTGATGAAGCCTTCACTCAGCACGCTTCAGGGAAGGTCCACCAGGATGTCAATGGACAGTCTCCCATTGAAGACTGTGAGGCTGCCACTCCGCAGCATTCTGTAGCTGTCTCTAAGGCCTTGTCCCAGAAGTGTCCTGAGGCTGAGTGGTGGAATACTAGGAGTTCTTTGGATGGCAGCTATGTCGTAATTCATCCAAGGGCTGTCTGGGAATCATTTACCATGTTGTAAATGCATCTCTGGTGTGAGGCAGGATAAATGGTACACACCTGCAAATCCAGAACCTAGAGAGAGACCGGGTTAGGGTGGGCTGAGTAAGGCAGTGGTTTTAGGCAGGCTGAGGTTTAAGATTCCCTTCATCTTTCTTTCTGGTTGTTTTTGCCCTAGGACTTGGGAAGAACGGAGTAGAGCTGTTTTGTTTCCCCCCTTGTGTTTTATTGTTTGTATTCCAATAAAAAGCTGCATCCCTGCTGGTCTGTGTTTGGAATGAGAACATTGCTCCTCTCCAGCAGCCAAGTGCTGCTGGACACTGTCACCATCTTCCCTGAGGAGGGTGGAATGTTTTGGTTAGTTGGTCCCCATCCTGGCACCCCGGGATCAGGTGCCTTCATGTGCTTCCTCTAACCAGTGCTTGGATAGAAGAGAAGCCTTGAAGGGCCATTAGTCCTGACTATTTCTCGAGAAGAGTTTGGTGTGAAACCTTGTTTCTTTATAACTGGCTTTGAAAGGTTTGGTTGTGGGGCTCCCATAGACTGAGGCCAGGGAGCATGCAAGGGCTCCGAACATGTGTGTAGCAATGTGCAGCTGGGTCTTCATGTGGGTCACCTGACTCGAGTATGGCTGGCTTGGTCTCTCTTCCCTGCAATTGGATACCTTCCCCTGCCTGGGTAGACCTCCATAGACAGGAGGTACTTAGTGTCTTGCTGGGACTACATATCCCAAGGTCTGGTGGTATCCAAGGTTGGGGCTCTCCCTTCTCTGAAAAGGGGCTGGGGGCAATGGAAGGATTTAAGGATAGGTTTGGGAGGAGAGGGAGCTGTGACCAGCATGTAAAGTGAATTTAAACATTGAAACAAAGCTAATTGTATCCAGCATCAAGTTGCCACTACTAAAGACTTTGGGAGCAGAGGAATTATTGTAGGAGAGCTGGGACTAACTGCAAAGCTGTTAGCCTCAGGACTTCTGGTGGGGGGGCATGTCTCAAATCTAATGTGAAGGCAGCTCAGTGCTGCTTGGAACCGTTTGAGCAGAAACATTCAGGTGGTAGGGCTAGCAGCTGGCAGTGATCCCAGGAGGTAGGGTGTAATGGTGCACACCTTTAATCCTAGCCCACCTCAAAGTTCAGGGTTCTGATAGTACAGTAGCAAGTTCAGACCGCCTGGGACTGCACAGTGAGACCAACCCTGTCTCAAATTCTAGAAAATAATCATGGAGGAGGGGAGAGTATAGCTGGGGGTTGGCAAATGGGGAAGCCGAGCTTCCATATCTGGAAGACAAAGCTGGACATACCAAGTTTAAGGAGCCTTTACATGGGCATGTTTTGTTTTTTTTGAGGCAGGGTCTCACTGTATGGCCCTGGATGGCTTATAGCTCACTATGTAGTTCCTGCTGGCTTGGATCTGCCTGCCTCTGCCTCCCTAGTGCTGGGATTAAAGGCATGTGCCACCACCTCCCAGATGACCCACAAATACCTCATAAATGATGGGAATATGGGAGTCCATCACTGTATCCAGTTTACTTAATCCCACCATTCGCCAGAAAAACTGATTCTGAGATCCACCAGAAAAACCAACTCTACCATTTTGGGCCAAATTTAAAGCAAACATTTATTAAATATTCAATACTGACCAAGAGGAAATGGACTTTTGGTCAGGAGCAGTCTAAGGAATTTCCCAGGTGGAATGGCCCCTAGCCATGTATTCCGGGGGCCTTGTAAGGAGATAAGCATCTTTTTCACGAGGTTTATCTCCCAAGAACAATTCCCAGCATTCCAGGAAAATACCTGGTTTCTGAGCAGGTGGGGCTTACAGGTTAATTTTGGGCACTGCACTGGCCATTTCTAAAGATTTAAAATAACTTATGTTTTGTGTATACTGTATACATTAGTTTCATGATTACACTCTATGTAAGATGGATTTGCTTACATCTTTGTCTCTTCTTTTAGCTTATTTCTTTGAATTTATATTCCCTGCAATGAGAAAGAACATATTAGGTCAGACAGCTTGCTTTTCTTGGTATGATGCACTTCATCTGTTTTCCTGTAAATGCCTCCCTCCTTCCTGATAGCCTTGCTTCCTGTGGCAGCTCCAGCCTCCAAAGCTTACAGCTGTGAGCCACCACCCTTCCCTTCCGTGGTATTCTTTGCAGGGTTGTGACAGAGGCTCTCACAGTAGCCAAGGCTGGCTTGGGACTTGTGGCAATGCTCCTCCTTCAGCTTCCCAAGTAGTGGAACCATAGGCTTTTGTGTGTTGGGATAGGAAGTAGGGGTTGTGATGTCTCCTGTTGCCCAGACTATCTAGTTTCCCCCATAGTGGAAGATGGATCTGAACTGGGTTTCTTGCCTCTGTCTCCTAACGCTGGAGTTACAGTGAGTGCACTGCCACATTAGCTTTCAGATTTCCTGTTTTACAGGAAAGACCACAAAGCAGCAGATAGCATGAAATGAGTAAAGAAACCCAAATAGCTACTTGGTGGGTGGAAAAAGTGAATGTTTATTCCAAACTGCCTAGGCTGTCCGGGGAGAGCAGAGAGAAGGGACCAGGGAGATAGATCTATTGTATCTGCTGGATTATAAAGGATTGGGTACCGAGAGGAAGGGAGTTTGGAGTGGATTGAGGGAGCCTAGAGGCTAGTAGCATTGACCTTGCTATGTGGCCACCATAGGCATATGTTAATGGAGCCTAACCTCCATTTGCCAGAGATAAGAAAGACTCCTTTCAGGAAGTAGGAAATTTATTCAAGCCTCAAGCCTCAGAAGGGAATGCTGGCTTTTGTCTGAATGTGGAGGTTCTGGGGAAAGGAACTTATTGACTGTTTTGAACTGTAGGAACACTGCATTCACAGAATAGGCCTAAAATGAAACATCTTTGGTGGGAGGAAGCACTAGAGGCCTGAAATTATCCCCTCCACCCACATGTGCACACATGCATGCATGATGTGTGTATGTGCAAGCGTGTGTATGTGAGCTCAGGCAAGCGCACTCCTGTATGAGCATTTTCATTCCAATGGACAAAACTAGGGTTTTGAGCATACCAGGCAGGTAAGCAGGTAAGTACTCTCTAATTGAACTGTTCACAGATACTTTTTTTTTTTTTTTTTGAGACATGGTCTTATAGTTCAGGCTGACCTGGAATTCACCATATAGTTAAGGATATTATTGAATTTCTGATCCTTCTGTTTCCATTTCCAAGTGCTGGGATACAGGTGTGTGCTATTTCTGGTGTATGCAGTGCTGGGAACCAGATCCGAGACTTTGCACATGCTTGCAACACTTCAGGATATAATGGAGTTCTATGTCCAGCCCTAAAACTTTGAGACATAATGCCACTAAGATGCCCAGGCTGGACTAAACATAGGCTTCCTGCCTCACTCATCCCCACCCTCCCAGCATAATGGGATTTTAGGCTCCTGTACTATGTCCAGTAATCTGAGCTTAAATGTTAAACAGGGTGGTGGTGGGTGTCACGTGACTTTAATCTTAGCACTCTGGAGGGAGCTGCAGCAGCAGATCTATTTAGAGTTCAAGGCCAGCCTGGTCTACAGAGTGAGTTCCAGGACAGCCTGGGCAACACAGAGAAACCCTGTCTTGAAAAACTAAAATAAAAATTTAAAAAGGCACCCAAGAAACTTTAAATGTGATATTCTTTATATGTATTCTAAATATATGAAGAAATGTGTTAATTTTTAAACTTGAGCAGGGACCGGAGAGGTGGCTCAGCATGAACTGTAGCTTCTGAGTTCACTCACTTGCCAGCACCCACATTCAGGTTTCTCACAATGGTCTGTATCTCCAGGGACCTCAGTGCTCTCTTCTGGTCTCTGTAAGAATTGTACTCACGTGTGCACAAATCCATACACAGATATGCGCACACTTCAAAGCGGACAAATCCAAAGAAATCTCTGGCTGAAGATGTCCGTTGGTGAGGACAGAAGACCCTCCTGGCACTCAGAAATATGTAAAGCACTGCTTTTGGCACCATGCCCCGTAGAGCTCAGCAACCTCCTTTCAAGTTCCAGCGGATCAAGATTGTTGGTGTTCTTACATTCTCAAGGCCCTGCATTTCTTGAGCAGAAATGATCGATCAATTTTACTGGGACTTTTTGTTTCTGTCCAGCTTTTGAGTGGAACTGTGTTGAAGAATGAGCACTTTAAAATTCACCATTACACCACCCAGTCCTAAAAAGCAATGATGTAAGGACTTATCTCCCCAAACATATGACAGCTACTTTCACTTATTTAGAATCAATGTTGCCGATCTGTTTTGTCCATGTGTATGGCTTTCCTATGGGCTTTTAAGATCTACCCCTTCTTGACCACCCACTATTGGCATTAGGATAGCCCCTTCCTCCAGCAATGGCTTCACCCACAGGTGACAGGAACCTAGCACCTCAGTTGCCATGGAAACAGCCAAAGCATCCTCAGAAGACATCAGTTCTGAATCCCATCTCCACCTGGGAGCAAGTGAAACCCCTCCTCCTCTTTCTCTTTCTCTTCTTCTCTTTGCCCGGCCTTGACCCCTGCCCCATCCCCTTCTATTAAAACCTCTCCACGTGGAACCGTGTTTGGTGTGGTCTGTCTGGGCATGGTTGAGAAATCTAATTAACAGCACCCGCCCTTGTCAAATGTGTATCTGAGAAGGTACATTTATTCTCACTGTTAACTAGATTTATCAGTCATTATTACTATCTTTACAGATCACTTTATCACAATAAAGAGAAAATTGGTTGAGCGGCCAGAGAGATCACTCAGTAGGTAAGGGTACCTGCTACCAAGGCCTAGGCCTGAGTTACTTTTTTTCCTTTAAAATTTTTTAAAAAATTAATTAATTAGATTTAAAATGCTTATTTAGTATACTGTAGTTGTCTTTAGATACCAGAAAAAGGCATCTGATTTCATTACAGATGGTTGTGAGCCACCATGTGATTTCTGGGAATTGAACTCAGAACCTCTAGGAAGAGCAGTCAGTGCTCTTAACCACTGAGCCATCCCTCTAGCTCTGGGCCTGAGTTCTTATAGCATTCAGGACCACCAGCTCGATGGTGGCACCCCCTAAAGCAAGCTGGACCCTTCCACATCTATCCTGAAATAGCACCACAGGCCTGTTTCTTAGGGGCATTTTCTCAACGGAAATAACTTGTGTCAAGCCGACATAAAAGTCAGACAGCACAGATACCTGTGGCATATGGGGGAAGGAGAGCCAATTCCCACACATGCACCGTATGCATGTGTCTACAAAATTATATAAAATTGAGGGAAACGTGTATCTATGGATGGCTTCCACAAGAGAAGCATCCTAGAACTCATTCCATTCCTAAAACTATATACATTTAATAGATCTACCTGCCTCTGCCTCCTGAGTGCTGGATTAAAGGCATGGACCACCACACCTGGCTTAGTGTACACACACACACACACACACACACACATACACACACATGCTTTCATGTGTGTACATGTGTGTAGAGGTACCTGTTGAGGTTACAGAGTCCAGTCTCTTCTAGATTGAGTTGAACAGTTATGAGCCACATAAGTAGTGTGTGCTCTTAAACTGCTGAGACTTCTCTCCAGCCCCAATATTTATTTTTGAACTCCACGAGTATCTTGCCTCATTCTCATATGTGTATGTACTATGTGCATAGCAGACAGCTGCTTACTTCTTGAAACTGAAGTTACAGGTAGTTGTTGGCTACCATGTGCTTCCTAGAAAGCAAATCTGGGTTCTCCACAAGAAACACTGCTCTTAAACACAAAGCCATCTCTCCAAACTCACATACGTTAATTTTAAATGATTTTAAAATTAAGCTATTTCTTCTCCCCCTTGCTCTGTCCTTTCTCCCTCATTTTAATATTCATCTTTCCCCCAATTCTCTCTTCTCCCTGCCAGTGGAGTCTTGCTGTGTTGCCACAGGTGTCTGTGCTGTCTGGCTTTTATGTCGACTTGACACAAGTTATTTCAGTTGGGAAAATGCCCCCAACAAACAGGCCTGTGGACAAGCCTGTGGTGCTATTTCAGGATAGATGTGGAAGGGTCCAGCTTGCTTTGGGTGGTGCCACCATTGGGCTGGTGGTCCTGGATGCTTTAAGAATTCAGGCAGAGGCCTGGAGAGATGGCTCTTCCATAGAAGGCTAGGCTTACAATCAAAAATTTAAGAATGCAGCCTGAGCAAGCCAGTAGGCTGCACTCCTCCACTGGCTCTATATCCGTTTGAGCTCTGACTTCCCTGACTTCAGGCTGTAAGCTGAAACAAACCCTTTGTTCCCTAAAGAAACACTTTCGTCATGGAGTTTTATTATAGCACTAGAAAGTCTAAGACAATGGCCTCCAACTCCTGGATTTAAGCAGCCCCCCTATATCAGCTAGCCGAGTATCTAGGACTATAAAGTGGCCTGCATGTCTGTTACAAATGTGGAGAACAGTCTACAAACTAAAGGGAGCAGTTAGAGATGGGAAGTGTCTTAGTTTTCTATTGCCATGTGAAAACATATGAAAGCATTTAATTCAGGATTACGGTTTCAGAGGGTGAGAGTCCATGATTGCTGTGGCAGGGAGCACGGCAATGGACATGGGTGGCATGGGGCGGCAGCTGAGAACTTAAACCTGGCCCACAAAGCACACGTCAGAATGAACTAAGAGAAGCGTGTGGGCTTTCTGAAAGCTCAAAGCTGCCCCCAGTGACACACTTCCCCCAACAAGGCCACACCTCTGGTCAGAAAGCTAGAAAAGCAACCTATTTCATTCCTTAGCTGCATCTGTTTGGGATCTGAGGCCCAGTGCACTGGTATTTTGGATATTCTGTTCAGTGAGGTCAACTCTGGAACAGAAGACTATAGCTTTGAGGTTTGAGGGTGTAGTTAGTGGTAGAGTACTTGCCTAGGATGTTCAAGACCTTGGAAACGTGGCAACGTTTGATCAAGGGGATACACAGGCCAGTAGGATAGGAGGGAAGGCAGGTCAGTAGAGCAGCTCCATCTAGCAGTATTATGTGCACAATACAGGGTGTGTGTCATGTGCACAATACAGGGTGTATGTCATTTTTATTTTTCAGGTAGCCACAAAGCTCCTTCCTCCCTCTTCTTTTGCCAGGGCCTCAATAAGTAGTTCTGGAAGACCCAGAACTTGCTATATCAACCAGGCTGGTATAGAACTCACAGAGGCCCCCCTACCTTTGCACCCTGAGTGCTGGTGTTAAAGACATGCACTATCAGTCTTAGCCAGAAATTTAACTTTTTGTTTTGTTGTTGTTACTTTTCAAGATAGAGTTTCTCTGTATAGCCCTGGCTGCTCTGGGCCTCTTGAAGATCTGCCTGCCTCTGCCTCCCGAGTGCTGGGACTAAGTGCACCACACATTTATCTGAAATGGTGTGCCAGGAAGTGTTCATGACCCCCTTCCTCCCCTTCCCCCAAATCACTAAGAAGCAGATTCTGATTCCAATGCAATCGCATTGGAGCCTTTATTACAAGCTCGGGCTTGGGCCACACTGCTGTCCCTGACAGAATAAGAGGGTGTAGCCCTGAGGCTTAGGGGGATAAGGCTTTATAGGAATGGTGAGCAAGTTAGGGGAGTTTAGCCTAAAAAGTACCTAATTGAATAACTATTGAATGCATCCACTCTGAAGCAAGACTGTATACAGTGACCTGTCACGTGCCCACGCTTCCCGCCGATAGGAACAGGCGTGCAACAAACAAACAGATTCTTCTGCGGATAACCTTTATTGTACAGTACTTTGAGCAGGGGGCTTCTTGAGCAGGAAACTTCTCTCTGAGCTGGGGACTCCCTACCGGGTTCTACTGTCTAGGCGACCTCTCATGCGCAGTCTCCCATGTGCGATCTCTCTGTCCAGTCTCTGTCCACGCGGGATCTCCCGCAATCTCTCCTATCGGGTCCCTCTCCACGTGGTGGTATCTCTCCGCCATCCCTCCATGTGGGGTCTCCCGCAATCTCTCCACTATCTTCTTCTCCTCCTCACGTGGGGGAGAAAATGCACTGCTATATATGCCTAAGAGACTTGTGTTGCTACCTGATTGGTGCATCCTCCTGTAGCTCAATCACGTGCCCCCGAGAGCAGGCTATGACGTATGTGGCGCATGCGCATTAAGTCTCTTGGCTGGGCAACAGCTGTTTGCTGAGTTCTCGGCGGGAAGCCGGCGCCATGTTTGGGTGTGGCACAAACGGCTCCCTACAGTGACCAACAGTCTAAAGAACACCTGAAACAGACTAATCTTAGATTAACTGTTGCTAGGAAGTCACGTGGGGGCCTTCCTGGTCCTTGGGGGCAGCTTAGGTTCAGCTATGAGCCAAGTTCTCAGGCTTTTTTCTTTTAAGATGAAGGCTGGTCCCAAGATGAAGTAGGTTTGGCCTCTCAGAACATATTTTAAATATTCCAATATATGATCAATAGGTAAATACTGAGCTAGTATGGTGGCGCACCTCTATAATACCAGCACAGAGGCAGGATCATGATTTCCAGGGAACCTTGGGTTATATATTGAGATGGGAACCAGAATGAGGTGCTGAAAGGATGCCTCAGAGGCTAAGAGCTGCTCTTCCAGAGGACTTGGGTTCAATCCCAGGACCCAATGGAGATTCACACCAGTTCCAGGGGACCCTATGCTACACTGTGCACCTACTAAACAAGTAAAACACATAAAGTAATACAATTTTTAAAATAGCAAGGCATGGTAGTACAACCCCTCCCTTTTTACAAATTTTATTTTCACATACATTGGTGTTTTGCCTACATGTCCTTTGGACCCAGGTTCTCTGGAAGAGAAGCCAGTGTTTATCACTCCAGCCACATCCCCCCCCCCCCACTTCATAATTTTATTTTCTGTGTGTAGAAGTTTGCTTACATAATTTGTCAGTGTACTTAGTGTGTGTGCCCGCGCCTGCGGAGGCCAGAAGAGGGCATCAGATCTCCTAGAACTAGTGTTACAGATGGTTGTGAAATGTCATGTGGGTGCTGGGACTCAAACCTGAGTTCTGTTAGAACAGTCAGTGCTCTTAATCCCAGAGCCATCTCTTCAGCACCCGCTAGTACACCACTTTAATCCCAGTACTAGGAAGGCAGAGGCAGGGAGATCTATTATTGGTTAGAGGCCAGCTTGGTTTACATAGCCAGTTCCAGATTACACAAAATGAGACTCTTTCAAAATACAAAATCAGGATAAGTGACCTGTGATCAATCCCTGGGATCCACATAGTGAAAGGTGAGAACCAACTCGTCCAAGCTGTCCTGATTTTTAGTAGATTGCTCTCCTAAGACCAGGATGGAAGGTTCTAGTTGCATATTCCTGCCAAGTCCCTTGGGGAAGGCAAACCTGGGGTAAAGCAGACTTTGGTCACAATCCTGTGTGGGGATCGTACTCGTGCCAAAGCACAAATACCACAATAGTGCTATGAAATGAGTATACAGGGAAAAATTCCGGAGCGCCGGTACGGAAGATGTCAGAGAAACCACGTAGTCAACTCCCAGATGCAGTCGATAGCCTCTGCGTCTGCGCGGGGCGTTGATGCAGCTGCGCACGTGTGGTTTGGGAGGAGCCTTTACGCTCAGCTCCGAATCGAGATACCATATCCGGGTCGGGTCAGAGACTTGCTTCCGGCGTCTAGGAAGTGACGTACCACTTCCTCTCACGCTCCGCGACTGGAAGTTGGGTCCCACGCGGGGTCAACATGAGGATCGAGAAGTGTTATTTCTGCTCCGGGCCGATCTATCCAGGCCACGGCATGATGTTCGTCCGCAACGACTGCAAGGTGAGGCGGCCGTGGCGCGCCCGCTCCGGACGGCTGGGGGACTGGAGCGCTCGCCGCTCGCGCCCGGTTCTGAGCGCCGTGGAGTGGCCTGGGTTGGACCCGGTCTCGGTTCACTGCCGGCGAGGTCTCCTCTTTGCTGTCAGACGCACATCCGATCCGCAGGCCACCTGGGCTGCCGCACGGTCAGGAAGTCGGTAGAATTCATGCTTAAGGAGGCTTCAGGCTGACGTCCAGGGACCAGTGGGAGGTGGGAGTGTCTGTAGAGGTTAATGGATATGATGCCTGGGCCTAATAGTCTTTTGCATTTGTTGCTGGAGTTGAGCTAGGAGAGAGGCAGCATCGAGGTTCTTTGGAGAACTGGTTTCCTCGGCAGCCTTCACTATCCCACTTTTTGGAGGTTCTCATGGGATGAAGTATGTAAGGAAAAGCATTATGATTTACGCCGTATGCACAGGCTTTCTCAGTTGAGGTTTGTGACTGGGTCACATATTTTAGTTATGACACTTAGCTTTCTTTGCTAGCACCATTAACCTCAAAGGCTTATTTTTTATGTTTTTTCTATTGACACAGAGATTGCATTATTTTTTAAAGACTTATTTATTTTATGTATATAAGTACACTGCAGCTGTCCATAGACACACATTAGAAGAGGGCATTGGATTCTATTGCAGATCATCTTGAGCCACCGTGTGGTTGCTGGGAATTGAACTCGGGATCTCTGGAAGAGCAGTCAGTGTCCTTAACCGCTGAGCCTTTCCTCCAACCCGAGATTACATTATTTTTAAAGGCGTTATAGGTTACAAAGTGAAGCATCTGAGACGTGTAAAATAGCAAGAACACACTGAAGTGTTAGTAAGTTGGAAGTTGCTGCCGCTTTGGGGAATTAAAATAGTAAAGACTCAGGCCTGTGAATGTGATCTTCAAGAACACATCCAGCACACATCATGGAAACAAATGTTTGTAATCCAAGTAGGTAGAAGGCCGAGGCAGGAGGATTCCAAGTTGCAGGCCAGCTTGGACTATACTGTAGGAATTTGTTTTACAACAACAACAACAAAGCGATTCATAGTTAATGAGACACCGGAAATGAAAGGGAAAAATGACCTATTAACAGTCTTATTTTTGAAAATTGTGCTCTCAGCCGGAATTCACCCTCACCAGGAATATAGAATTAAACAAATGGAGAAGGTCTTTAGGGAGCTTTTCTTGGAATATTTGTTCACTTATGGCCAGTGTAAGGTATTTGTTCTTTAAAGTGATTAGTGATGGCTTGCTTTAGGGTTTTTAGCTTGGGAGGGATGGTGCATGACACCTACCAAACACTCAGTGTGCGCGTCTGTTCTGATGTCGAATGTGATTCTAGGTGTTTTCCTTAGGAGTTCCCTGTGAGTGCCGCCCCCCCCTTGACTCTTCAGCTCTTAGGTATTTTAACTCGAGTGTCCTGTAGGTGTTTCGATTCTGCAAATCCAAGTGCCATAAAAACTTCAAGAAGAAGAGGAACCCACGCAAGGTCAGGTGGACTAAAGCCTTCCGTAAAGCAGCAGGCAAAGAGCTCACGGTGGTGAGTACAGTTGGTGGTGTCCTGAGTGTGGGTCCTGTGTGTGGTTGTCATTGCTTCTCTGTTTGGCTATGGAGGGTCTCATTCTCACATGATCCTGATCTCCACTGTTCTGTAGACTCCCGAGAGAAGGGGAAACTGCCCACCCCAGCATGTAGAAGTTCATTCATTTTTGTTGTTGTTGCTTTTCTTTACTTTTCTTTTGTCCCCCTATCCTTTCTTTCTTTCTTCTCCACAAAACTGTTTTGGCTTTGGCAAAGAAAAAGAAAAATAATTTAAATAGGTTGGGCGAAGTGGGAACTTGGTCTTTAAGGATTGGGAGGAGGTTGGGAGATGAGCTGAGGAGCTCCTGGTAGGACCAAGGCTCAGGTGAGGTTTGTATCACACGTGAATTGGTTTCTGCATGTCCTTGGTAGGACTCAGTCAGCATTAGGGCAAGCTAAGGCTGAGGGGGTGTTTGGTCCCTGAAGAGGGAGATGACAGAAGCCACAGCTGTTCTTTGCTGGAGGAAGAAGTTTTGAGTTGCTGTGCCCCTCTGTGGCTGTCCCTTTCCCTTAAACCTGTGACCTGCCTCCTTCCTGCTGCTTACAGGTACCATCCATAAGTCCATCCACCCCTGCTCCCAGTACCAGAGCTGTGCAGTGAACACAGCTGCATGCTGTGTAGGGTGGGAGGCCAAATCAGTTACCCCTCCAAAAATAATCTTCAGTGTAGGTGAGGCAGTGGAATATCTTTAGTGCCGAGTGTGACTGTGTGTGTGTGTGTGTGTGTGTGTGTGTGTGTGTCTGTCTGTATGAGAGAGAGAGGGGGGGGGGCAGACAGGCAGACAGACAGACAGAGGGAGCTTGCACCAATCCTGCTCCTCCCCAACCTCAGCTGCTGTACTGCTGAGGACGCTGAGCTGAAGAGAAGCTCATGTTTGTAAATGGAGTAGCTCGTGTGGAGTTGATATTCCATATCTTCTGTTGGCTTCATTTGAAAGCAGAGGTGCACCTGTGGCTTTTTCAGAAGTCTCCCCATGTGGAGGGCCCAGCACCACACAGGTTACCCTGCAGGTGTGTGGTTTCATAACTTTGCTGGCTCTTAGATGGCAATAATATGAATTCTTAGTATTTGATTTGATCTATGAAAAATGGTTCATATAATGGAATTTCTGCCTGTGATTCTCATCTGCAACTCAGAAGTTGGGGAACTCTTTCAGTTTGTCTATAATTCTTGCAGTTGTTAAGATAGTCACTAAGGGAGGGAGGGAAAGGAGGAGGGATGGATGCTCCTTTCTCTTCAAGAAACACTCAGGAAAGAGCTGTTGTCAGCTAGTTGAATGCCAGTATTTTTCAGTATAATGAGGACAGCATTGAGGACAGTGTCTTAATACACACGTCTACTTAGGATTTTTGTGTCAAGGAGACTGTTTTAAGCAATGCTTTCTTACCATCGTTCTTGTCAACCCTCTGCTCTCACAGGACAACTCATTTGAATTTGAAAAGCGTAGAAACGAGCCTGTGAAATACCAGCGGGAGCTGTGGAATAAAACTAGTGAGTCCTGGGGTGGCAGGGACTGTGGGCCTCTGTGACCTCATGTGAGTAGTCCTTTTGTTTTTTGTCTTTAATCGTAGGCTGTTCAAGGGTCTTTTTAGAATTTGGCTGAATTTGAGTATATCAGAAATTGGCTGGTTGGTGTATCCATATACAAACAATGTAATTATTAAGCCTCCCACTCAAAATAAGAATCACAAATTCTGAAAGAATAAATAAAAAGAATGTTTTGGTGTGTGAGGCAAGACCTGGTTAGGAAGTAGATAGACCCAGTATGTTAGACTTGGCTGTTCCCAGGGCCAGGAGTGCTGTGGGCCTTGCACAGTAAGGTAAAAAGATGCTGTACTTACGGCGATTGGTACAGATTTTAAGGGTGCATCCAAGTGCTTGCTTAGGTAAATATGAAGTTACAGGCCCCAAATTTGAAAACAGCAGTGTTCAGCACTTGTGTGTGTGTGCCCCTACCCCCTTAAGTAGACAGGGAAAAGTGTTAAAAAACTTAGTTCCTTCTTTTCACTTTTAAGAGGATTTTGCTGTGAAGCCATGGCAGGCCTTGAACTCACAGCCTTGTCTTCCTGAGTGCTAGTATTATAGGTGTCTGCTGTGTTAGGTTGCAGCATTTTTTTTTTCTTTTAAAATACAAAAGGCAACTTTAATTTTAGAAATTTTATGTGTATGGGTGGTTAGTCCATGTCCCACATACATGCTTGGTCCCAAGACTCTGGAAGAGCAGCTAGTGTTCTTAACCACTGAACCATCTTTTTTGTCCCCTTTGGTTTTTAGATTAAGACACAAAGATGGATCAGTTTTCATTTTATAGGAGACTGGTTTCCCTCAGAAGGATCATAGGCAGGTCTGACACCTTGATATGACCCAGTGAAACCAATGCTGGGCCTCTGATTTCCAGACCTGTTTCTGCCTGTTCAATACACAAGAGCCGAAGCTATTTCTATGTTTGACTGTTAGACTAGCTAATTTTGTGTTCAAGCTATACTACCAAGTAGCAGTGAAGAGCAGCGGCCGCTCTTCCAGAGACCCCGAGTCTCGGTGCCCACACGGCAGCTCAGTCAGTAACCCTGGTTCCATCAGCATGTGGTACACAGACACATGTAGAGGTTGTAGCATTTTTGTGAGTGGCAGGTCCACTCGGTGCGTTCTCTCCTTCCCATGACTGCTTTCAGTAGCCTTCAGCTAGCAGATCGTATTCAGTCCCTGCCCTACACTGAATAGTCCCCGGTTTTCGTTCCTGTTGACTGTCTCAGGCATTTGCAGACTCATTCCCACATCTGAATGTGCTATTAAGAAACACTATGTAGTACTTTCCTTCCCTGCATGAGTTCTGTGAGCCTTCTGGATTGAATCCTAAAAACAGACTTTTTGAAAGTGTTTCATGTAGGCAGTGTGGGAGTCTAACACTGTTTCCTAACCTGTGTTATGCAGTTACTGAACCTGACTAGTGAGTACAGGTAACATCTCGTACCTTAAGCTTTGCCAGTAGTTTGTAGTGAATTTTCTCATTTAAGCCAGAGTCATGCAGAAGTATTCAAAGTGCTTGTTACAGTCATGCTGGTTGTGTACATTTGCTGACTGTGATTTTTTTGTAGTTGATGCAATGAAGAGAGTTGAAGAGATCAAACAGAAGCGCCAGGCTAAATTCATCATGAACAGGTATGTATATGTATAGAGGAATAATTTTGAGATTTCCAGAGGTATTGGTATTTTTAAACCCTCTTAATTTTGACATAACTTCATACTTTAAAAAATAACACTTAGGAAGAATAGTGTGAGGAACACTGCTGTAGTCTCTGTATTTTTCATTGTCACTGGGCAGTGAGTGACCTGGACATGTTTTGCCCTCCCGCTTGGTGTGCTTTGGTTATCCGTCCCACTTGAGTGATTTCAGATAAGGAAATGGGTGTGGTGCAGGACTGCAGGACTGTGTGTGGCCAGCACAGGCTGCTGCTTCCCATCGAGATCAGGCCCTGCCTTGCTTTGTTCTTGTTGGCCTGCAGAGTTGTTGCTGAGTGGGAGGCGGGAGAGTAGGAGGAACAGGAGGGTGGCCGCCCCTCTGCATCCCCACTGTGCCCCATGCAGCCAGTGTCATTAGTGAAGCTGCAGAAGCTGTGGTGGGAGTTAAAGTCTCAGAAGTTTTGTCACTGAAGTGTGGCTGTGATGCTTTTTATCACAGGTTGAAGAAAAACAAAGAGCTACAGAAGGTTCAGGACATCAAAGAGGTCAAGCAGAACATCCATCTTATCCGGGCTCCTCTTGCAGGTGAGTAGAGATGGGAGTGGACTTCTGTGGTTGTGTAATTGGGCCAGCTCATGATCTAAATGTGCCTGTCACTCAGCGTCTTCCTGTTGTGGACAGGCTGTGGCTTATAGTCTCTCTTCCCTCCATTCTTCCACAAATGCCTTTTCAAGTTAAATACAATTATTTGTGCAATAATTGTATAGATGACGTTTGATTAAAGACACCTCAGGTTACCAACTCTCAACCTTTGGTTTGTTTTGGAACAATCTGGGGGAACTTCTGAGTATAAACACAAAAGCCCAGGTCCTCTGTGGCTCTCGAGGTGATGCTGGTACCACATTCCAGGGGCACTTTGTGTAAGAAAA
This sequence comes from Micromys minutus, assembly GCF_963924665.1. Lineage (NCBI taxonomy): Eukaryota > Metazoa > Chordata > Mammalia > Rodentia > Muridae > Micromys > Micromys minutus. Next base: position 6,786,794 of record NC_137956.1, read on the forward strand.
CTATCCATTTGCTACTTTTACCTGGGTGGGGTTTTCTCTAGCCTTCTGTGTAGCCAGCAGCAAACACAATCTTGTACAGAATTGATTCTCTTTAATACCGATTACTCAAGGGGAGAGAGAAATTTTGACTAGATTTTAGTAAAGGCAAACTCTGTAATTAGGTCTTGATTGGGTTTGTGTGAAGGGACTACCTTGGTCATGTTTGTACCTAATTCTATCAAAACAAGTAGACCAAACCCTGGGGTGTTTGTCTCTGATGCACATGACGCAGGGCCCAGAAAGAGCAGAGACCTTGCTTCCTTCACAGTAGGCCATTCCTGGTCAGGTGGACTCTGCACTAGGTAGCTGAGTGTTTTCATCCCAGCTGTGGGTTATGGACTCACTAGTCAAGTGATAGAGGGTAGATGGATCTGCCTGGTTTCTCAGGGTTCAATAGGGTTTGCAGAAGTTTGAGATGATGCATTTGTAGACTGCTTTGTGCATTCCTAAGACCTGGGTGAGTTAGGCTAGTATTCCTAACTTTTAAAAAATGGCTGCTACTGTAGGGCAGTCAGGATGCTTTGTAGAAGGCTGGAATCAAGTCTGCAGAATCAAGCTTAAGTTCTTGTGTTGTTCATTTTTCTCCTATTTAAATTTGGGTTGATTTTTGAGAGTCTCACACATGAGCACTGTATTTACATTGTATCTTCTGTGTCTTTTAAAGGCAAAGGAAAGCAGCTGGAGGAAAAAATGGTCCAGCAGTTACAGGAGGATGTGGACATGGAGGAAGCTTCCTAACGGTGCTGCCTGCAACTGACCCTGTGCACACTGGAGTCAAGCGGAGACTTTTGGCCCTTAAGTTATTGATTGGTTCCATAAGGTCCCTTGTACAAGGGTGATTCAACGTGCTTCCCCCTTGAATGTTGCAGCCTGTACGAGCATCCCCTTGTGGGTGCTAGCTCTCGGCTCAGCGTTCTGCTACACTGTGGTATGCTCATGCAAACAGGAAGGTTTGTGTGTGGATGAAGACATGAACTGTGGGCATAACGTGGTGGAGCCAACCATCTTCCAATGTGAAATTTTAACTGATGTAATATTTTCCTCGCATTGGGATAGTCTGTTTATTAGGGTTATTGAAATGGAAGTCACACAGGAACTGAATGTTCTCATGTCTACCTGAGTCTCTTTTGTTTTGGTTTAGAATGTTTAGTAACTTAGAGTTGCATCATAGCAGCATACAGTACAGTCAGATTATATTGGGCCATCTGACCTGCCGTGATGATGGAGGTGGGCCGGGTTGATAAACTTTGCATAAATAGCACCTTGCTATTTATGCTTTGGAGAATGCTCAGTTCCAAGTTGGGACATCTGTCCCAAAACATTCCTTCCAGCCCATTAGTGATCTAGAAGCAGAAGAATCTTGGTGCCTTTCAAAGTTTAGTGTGCAGTTTTCTTTCCTTTTTTTTTTTTTTTTTTTTTTTTGGGGGGGGGGGTTCTTTGTGTAGCTCTGGCTGTTCTGTTCTGAAACTTACTCTGTTTGCCTTGAACTCACATGAGATCCACCTGCCCTCGCCTCTCCGGTTCTGGGACGAAAGGCATGCACCATCATATCTAACATTTTTTTTTTTTTTTTTTTTTTTTTTAAACCTTAAGGCTCAGTGGTTAAAAGCACGGGCTGCTCTTCCAGAGGTCCTGAGTTTAATTCCCAGCAACCACATGGTGGCTCACAACCATCTGTAGTGGGATCTGATGCCCTCTTCTGGTGTGTCTGAAGACAATACAGTGTACTTATATGTAATAAATAAATAAATCTTAAAAAAAGGGGGGGGGAGCCAACCAAAAAGAAACTCTGGCTTTGGAAAGTAGAATTTGTGGATAGAATGGTAACTATTATTTGTACACAAATAAAGCCCTTTCTAAAGTAAATGCCTAAATACTTCTTATTTAAAAGTCCTGAACAAAAGTTCGTGTCTGCTCCTTTGATGAGACCTTCTGCACACGTTATAAGTAGGAGGTATAGTTAGTTAAAGGGAAATATGTGCTTCATACTTCTTGGTAGTTTTTATATTATGATTAAGAATGTTAAGCTTAGCCAGGTGATGGTGTGACTTTAATTCTAGCACTGGGGAGGCACAGGCTGGAGGATCTCTGAGTTCGAGGCCAGCCTGGTCTACAGATTGAGTTCCAGGGCAGCCAGGGCTACACAGAGAAACCCTGTGGGGTTGGGGCTGGAGAACATCTAGAGCTGGAGCCAGAGTTACACAACAGAAGCCTTGTCTTGAACCTCCCCCCCACCTATTGTTACTAAGTAATGCCTTTTTTTTTTTTTTTTTTTGAGACAGTCTTGTAGGTGTACTTTTTGGGCTATTTTATTGAGTTCTTACACCTCTACCTTCCTTTCAAACCCCCAACATTAGGTAAAAGAAAAAGTTAGAGGGAAAAAGGGGTGTAAACTCTTTACCTCCTGCTGATTGGGGGTGTCATGTTCCTTGGGCCAAGACACTTTGTTTCTCTTTAATTTTCATGTCTTTGCTCATGACAACTTGACACACCTCAGCCATAGGAAGCAGGAGCAGCAGCCTCTTTGAAGTGCCCCACCCCTCTCCAGGCTGGGGCATTTATAGCCTCAAAATTTCCCAGAATTCCAAACGTCACACAGTCACAGGAGCTCTCTGCAGCTGGCCAAACCATACCCTTGCTAGAGCAGGAGATAAATCATAGCCAACTGTTGGGAAGCAGGCTTTTATCCCACACTGTTGGGGAACCTCACTGTAAGGTAGCTGTCCCCAGGACTGGGTGGCTTTCCAAGCTCAGTGTAAAATGGGAGACTGGGCTTCCCAGTCTTTGCCTCTGGAGAGTCTGTCTAGAGAGTGCAGCACCACTGTTTGGCCTCACTCTTGATTGGTATGTTGAGCTGTAAATTCAAGGCTTCTAGGTAAGCGTAAGAGCAGACACTTGAGTAGTTCAGAAATGTTCAGTAGAGACTACCTCAAATGCTCCTGTGTTCTGTTTTTAAAAGATTGATTTATATCTGTATATCTGTACACCACCTTCTGTGCCAGAGGGGGTGCTGGAAGCAGAGGTACAGACTGGTGGACTGCCATGTGGTTCTGGGGATGGAAACTGGGTGTTCTGCAAGAGCAGCAAGAGCTTTTAACTGAAGATGCCTCTGCAGCCCTGTCTGTGTTCTTACTGATAAGGTGTGGGTTGTTTCTGATTGACATTGATAATGTGGATAAGGACAGTGGTCTTAAAAGAGAAATCGCCTTTTCATGACATGCTGTGCTTTTGTTTTATTATGGGTGTGTTTATAAAGTGGCAGTGTTGGGGATCAAGCTTCCCACCTTGCTAACTTGGGACCCTGCTGCTGTGCATCGAGAGCAGTCAGTTTGGAGAAACTGAACGGAAGAGCTGAAATGTATTCAGTGAAAAACATTTACAGAAAGTATTTCTTTCAAAAAATATATTTTTGCATTTGCTTGAAGATTTTATGTGTATGGGTGTTTTGCCTGCATGTATGTCTGTGTACCACATGCATGCAGTACTCACAGAGGACAGAAGAGGACATCAGATCCCGGAACCGGGGAATCAAACCCTCTCCTCTGTGTAGGCAGCCAGTGAGTGCTCTTGCTACTGAGCTCTAACTACCTCTCTCCTGGTCCCTGAGGAAAAGAACTTTGATCTGTCTGGTAAGTACTGGTATGTAGCTTTGAGCTTTGTCCTTAACAGCACAGGGGGAGGCCAGGTGTGCAGCTGGTGCTGTGTAAACCTCACTCAAGGGAAATACCCAGCAGGGAAAGAGAATGTTGGGAGGAAGTGAGATTTTTTTGAGGTAGTTGACATTCTTGATGGGAGTGGACCCTGGGAGGTTGGTGGTCATCTGTGATTGGTGTCTTGAGGCAGAAAATGCAGTGAAGTGAAGGCTCTGGGAAGCCAGTGCAGCAGCGGCACCAAGCCGTGTGTCGGCACTGCAGGAATGGTTTGCATCTAACCTGGAAATGAAGGCTGATTAATCTAGGTATCCGGAGAATTCCAATTTTCTCAACATCTGCTTTTGTTTTTGAGCAGCTTTAATCTAGCACTCATTAATTTAGGAATGTTTGCTGGTGTGTGTGCTGTGTGTAAGATTGTGTTTGACCTGGTTTGTTGAAGTTAAGAAAGTCACTGGAAAGTATGCTAGCTAGAGTTCATGTGCCCCCCCAAAACCCCCTCTTTTTTTGAGACGGTTGTTTCTTTGTGCAACCCTGGCTGTCCTGGAACTCACTCTGTAGACCAGGCTGGCCTGGAATTCACCCAGATCCACCTGCCTCAGCCTCCCAAGTGCTGGGATTAAAGGTGTGCTGTAGTTCCTGTCTTACAGGAAAATTTAATTCTACAACACAAACTGTTAGGCTCTCCTATGAGGACCTCTTTGATTTGAAGTGGGAAGACCCACCATGGCAACCCATACCAAAGACAGATGTGGAAGAAGGAAACTGCTTTTCTTCTTGACTTCACTTCTGGCAAGTTCATCTGTTGGGCTGCTGCAGCATTAGACCAGAGCTCTCCAGGAGTCTTCCAGTGCCCAGGTCGGGCTGCTGAGATATCCGGCCTCATGGGCTGAACAACCAGGTTTTTAGCATCTAATTCGAGACAGCTAGTGTTGGAATGCCCAGACTATAATGTAAGCCAACCTAATAAGTCTCCTTATAACTTACATATCCATTCCCTTTATTCTGTTCCATAGAGAACCCTAATACAGCCCTTGGAGTTCATGGGAAGTCATTAGAGGTTAAGAATCTGTTATGGCTTAAAGTGTGTCGTCGCCAAAAGACCCTGTTTCAAACACAGTGGCCAGTGTAGCAGTATTAGTCGGGGCTTAGCTGGAGTTGTTTGCAGCCAAGCGGTTGAGCTCTTGCCCTCCCACATTTAGCCGTGGTAAGATGCAACGTGAAGAGCGAGAGTGCAGACAGCTCTTTGATCTCCGAACTTCCCAGCCTCCAGATCTGTAAAGCAGTTGAATTCTCTTTATAAATGATCCTTCCTCAGGCATCCTGTTAACAGTAGCACAAAGTACACTAAGACAGCCTAGAAGTTTGGGTCAAAACAGTTGAGGCTGCACTACATACAGTGGTGTTAGAGTGGCCTTGAAGCTGCAGTTGGTTGACTGCACACAGGAACTGCCCGGCACAGATTTCTCTCACTGGAGCCTGGGCCCTTCTCACTAGAGCAATGCAATAGGTTTGTCTGTAACTGGATCCCAGGGGTTAGTGTGTTTAAAGCAGCTACTGCGTGATTCTGATGCCTTCCCGAGAAGGAGAGCTTTTGAAATTTCTAGTGCTAAGAACTCTGTTTCTTTGCATTATTAAGTGGCTCACGGGGATAATGGGAACAGTACTGCGAGCTGCAGGGGCATGATAATGGCAACAGTACTGCGAGCTGCTGGGGCATGATAGTGGCAACAGTACTGCGAGCTGCTGGGGCATGATAATGGCAACAGTACTGCGAGCTGCTGGGGCATGATAATGGCAACAGTACTGGGAGCTGCTGGGGCATGATAATGGCAACAGTACTGCGAGCTGCTGGGGCATGATAATGGCAACAGTACTGGGAGCTGCTGGGGCATGATAATGGCAACAGTACTGGGAGCTGCTGGGGCATGATAATGGCAACAGTACTGGGAGCTGCTGGGGCATGATAATGGCAACAGTACTGTGAGCTGCTGGGGCATGATAATGGCAACAGTACTGCGAGCTGCTGGGGCATGATAATGGCAACAGTACTGCGAGCTGCTGGGGCATGATAACAGCAGCTGTAATTTTCCTGCTGATGCCACTGGAGCGGCTGATGGATGTTTCTTGACTTTTAAGAGGAATTGTGGTCCAAAGGCAGTCTTGTCTATTTTTATTGGGGTTTGATTAGTATTCTGTCTGGGCGGATGTGGCCATGGATGTGAGCAGGAGCATTTTGTGGTCCATTTGTTGGACTCTCTATGTTTCATCTTTAATTCTCTTGTTTATGAAGGGCTTGGTTAAGACACCCGCTTGAGCATTGGCTACAGCCCTGTCTTCCTGTTGATGGCCCTGTCATGGTATAGCTTGCCGTATACACAACAAACTTACCCAACACTGAGGGGAGGTGAGGTGGGTACGTGTGTGGAAGGCATAGTGGTTTCTAACCTCGAAGGGTCTTATGCTCCCTGCAGCCGAGCAGTAGCAGAGAGCATGGGAATAGTCTCAGACCTGTTTCCTTACCTCAGTATGCTTTCCCCAGGGACACTGGGAATTCAGGGCTCACTAATTATAAGTGGGTGGACAGTGAATTCAGATAAACGATTCAGCCTCAGGTCAGATAGTCTCCACCGATCCTCAATTAGTCAAATAAGAGGGAGCTGAATTTTTGTCTTGAGCTGATCATCAAAGCAGCCTTTTTAATCTTTGCTGTTTCTTCTAGGGAAGGAAGCTGTATAACCTCAGAGCAGTGGGTGGTACTGTCTTCCAACACAGCCCCATAACTAACTACCCAACAAGCAACCCAGTGTTTCCCTCCCCACTGCTACCAAACCCTCTTCCTGTAACTGCACTGCTCAGATATGCGCACACCTTGGGTCTTTACATTATCTCTTTCTTTTAAAAGATTAATTTGTATGATTAAATTATGTGTGTGTACATGTCTCTGTGTATGTGCACATACATGATTGCAGTATCTTTGGAAGCTAGAAAAGGGTGTCAGAGCTGAAGTTATGGGCAGAGGTGAGCTACCATGTTGGTGCTCAGGGCCTCGAGAAGAGCAGCCAGTGTTCTTGACCTCTAAGCTATTCTCCAGCCTTGGTTGCATGCTCTTCCTTGTTTTGGGGAGGCAGAATATATTTATTTCTAGTCTATTACTCAAAGAGAATTTCAAATGTCTTTTTGGGTAAAGTAATAACACCCTAACAGTCTGCAGGGTATTTGGATTTTTAGTCATTATTCTTCATTTCATCATCCATTTGTTTAGAAATACTACTGAGCTTCTGCCATGTGCCAGGCATAACTAGACGCTAGGGACATTGGCGAGCAGATCAGATGGAATCTGTCAGCTAGGATGTCATAGACAGGTGGACAATCCTGAGTGAGTAAAATTGGGGGATGGGTGTTAAATTGTTCATTTTTAGTTTATTCAGGTTTCTCTTTTTGTAATATTTTTATGATTTACTTTTGTTTTTAATTATCATATGTATTTGGGTATGTGCAAATGAGGGCAGGTGCCCGCAGAGGCCAGTGGCATCAGATCCCTCTGGAGCTTGAGTTACATGCAGTTGGGAACTGCCCAGCGTGGGTGCTGGGAACTGAACCTGGGTACTTTGCAAGAGCAGCAAGTGCTCTTTACTGCTGGTCATTGCTCCAGCCCTCAGATTTCATTTTAAGTAGGAAGCTCTGACTGGGACTTCTTCGGAAACAACGTGGCACTGTCTCCTTTACTTCCGTTGCTTCCAGTATGCACAACTGGATGTCTGGGTCTGTGATGTGTGTGCAAACAGCTCTGGCTGTGCCTGGTCTTGGTTCATTCCCTGATGTGGATCAGTGTCCTTGCTGCTTATTTATGAGAATCAAACATGTAGATAAGCTGTCTCTTGTCCACTTTGAATAGCTGTTAGAAGCATGGGTTCGGGGCTGGAGCGATGGCTCGGTGGTTGATTAAGAGCACTGGCTGCTCTTCCAGAGGTCCTGAGTTCAGTTCCCAGCACTACATGGTGGCTCCCAGCCATCTGACAACATCTACAGTGTACTCATATAAAACAAATAAATCTTAAAAGAAGAAGAAGAAGAAAAGAAATATGGGTTCTAGTCTGAAGAAGCCAAGAGAGCATGCACTTCTGGAGACCAGAGTCACTGAACGTCAGGAACTCTCTAGTCTTTACCTCTCAGTGCTGGGATTTCCAGGCCACATCACCACATCTGGTGGCAGGTCCTAGGGATCAACCTTATTTTTCTGTACTTGTATGGCAGACATTTTACCAGCTGATCAGCCTTATAGCCCCTCTAAATGGATTTCTGATATAGTTGCTTCCTCAAGCCCACACTGGAAACAGACTAGTCATAAGACACTGTCAGAAGTCTCTACATTTATCTGTGCAGAATTCAGAGCCACCTACATGATGACAGTATTGGGAAGACCTGTGGTCACTGCAGAGACTCTTGGTGACCATTGAGATTTTCTGTGCTATTCAATGTGACATCATTCAGGGAAGAGAACTTTTCTATTTTCTTTGAGTGGAAGTCAGATTTCGGGGGGCTGGAGAGATGGTTTATCAGTTAAGAGCACTGGTTATTCTCCCAGAGGATCTGGGTTCAATTCTCAGCACCCACGTGGCAGCTCACAACTGTCTTTAAATAACCCCAGCTCCAGGTGACCTGACACCCTCACAAAGATATACATGCAGGCAAAACACCAACATATATCAGACTGGAGTGATGATGGTTCAGAGTTCAGGGGACTCGATGCTCTACCAGAGGACTCACTTTGCATTTGGTGGTTCACAACCATCTGGAACTCTTGACCCTGAGCTCCAGGGCAACCAGCACCTTCTGACTTCTTCAGGCCCACACAAACCTGCAGGCAAAAATCATGTAGATTAGTAAGTCTAAAAAAGCAGCCAAACAAACAAGGAAAGAATAGAAATCATGGGCTGGAGAGATGGCTCAGTTGTTAAGAGCACTGACTGCTCTTCCAGAGGTTCTGAGTTTAATTCCCAGCAACCACATGATGGCTCACAACCACCTATAATGGGATCTGATGCCCTCTTCTGGTGTGTCTGAAGACAGCTACAGTGTACTCAGATACATTAAATTAATAAATCTTAAAAAAAAAAAGGAATAGAAATCACATTTCTTTGGCAAAGCCAGTAGGCAGGGCTGCTGGTGTATTGCTTTTTTACTGGATTCCATAGTTTTCTAAGTGGAACCCATGGGCCCCGTGTTTCAGAATTCTTCAAATGAACACAACTCATAGGCAGTCTCACAACAAATTTATTGGTGCCCATGAATGCTTGTGTTCTCTACTTGGTTACATCTGACGTTCTCCCCACAATAAAGAGAACAATCAATCAGTATGTGGTTGTTTCCAGGAGTGGGTGCTAGTTTATGATAAAACCTCATCTACAATTATAAGACATTAATGAGTGTTTAAATAGACCTGGGATTGGGCAGATTGAATATACTCTTTTGTGTAATTACAGAGAAGCAAGTGGAAGTGGCCTCAGGATTTCAGCTTTGCAAAGCTCATTGCAGAAGCACAGATGGGTCAGGAGATGCTGATAAGAAATGCCTGGGACAAATCCTCTTTAAGCACTGTCTCAGTACCACAACTGCAGGACAAATCACTCAGCGTTAATCACTTTAGAGTGTCTCGGTCCATGTCTGTCTCCCACAGACAGCATCCTGGAGGCAGTCCTTGTCACGCTCTGTTTAACTTGAATCATTAGCTTGCTCAGAAAATCATTTCTCCTTAGACTTGTCTAGGTAGAAAGTTCAATATTTAGTGGCTGCCTCTCTGTGCCTCTCTAGCCACCCCTGAGCTGTTGCTTTTGCAGCGTGTGGTCTCCTGGGGTACATGAGCACCTTGGAAAACAGAAAACAGCTGAGGCAGGCACTTGTCTGGGACTGGTTTAAGAACCAAGTTAGCTGCTTTTGCTCCTTCAAAACTGGAACTAAGGCTAAGCAAAGGTCCTCAGGCAAAGGGGTTCCCAATGTGCATTTATTAACTGCTTTGGCCCCCCTCACCCATTGTGTGGGAAGAAAGCACTTTGCAGATTTATCTGGAAAGGTCAGGTGTGGGCTGAGTAGTGGTCCAGTGCAGTTGTCAGAGGTGTGTTTATTCACACTTGTATTGGGAAAGAGGTGAAGTGGGGTCCTGAATCCACACCCCTTTAATTCCATACCTATGGTAAAAGATTGTCTTCTTTAACAACAGGAAGAGGAGACTGACAAGCACGGGGAGGGAGGACTCATACCCCTTCGTGAGCCAATCACTGTGGGGAGTGGAATATGTGCATTACTCATGTTCTTGGAAGAAAGGGGAGGGAAGACTGGTTTAAATCTATGGGAGCAGGGCTAGAAGAGTGCAGTAGCTAAAGAATATCACTGCTCATAGCTGGGTGGTGGTGGTGGTGCATGCCTTTGATCCCAGCACTAGAGAGACCTGAGTTCCATTTCCTGCACCCACATTAGGTGGTGGTTCACTGTAACTCCTGTCTCAGAGGTCTGATGCCCTTTTCTGACCTCCAGGCATATGTGTACACACCCCCCCCCCAAAAAAAAATGAGCTTTAAACCTGTGGAAACCATGTGGTGAAACTTTCTCCAGAAAATGGAATGTACAGATAGGCAAGTGTGCAAGCTGAGCAAGTGATTGTTACTGGAGAGATCAGGGCCAAATATCGCATCCAGCGATGTCATCTGATGGGTTAGGTGGACCTGAGAAACCATTGTAAGCTTTTCGGCTCACTCCTCAGCAGTGGGGAGCTCTGTTAATAAGCCAGAGAGATGTCTCTGCAGTTAGGCAACTTGTTGCTCTTTCAGAGGACCTGGGTTTGATTCCCAGCACTCACATGGTGCTTCGCAACTGTCTGTAACCAGTTCCCAGTTCTGGCCTCCATGGCACAAGGCCCACCCATGGTGCACAGACATATATGCAGACAAACACCCAAACACATAAAATAAAAATATACGTACACACTAGTAGTCAAGACAACTGAGTGCAGATATCTAAGTTACAGAAAGGCTGAGCCGAAACTTCTCTCTCTGGAGACCTGCTGCCCACTTTCTCTGTATGGATCTTAGGGTTTGGTTAAGTTGTGGGCTTTGAGAGTAGCCTGTGCTAGTGTCTCACTTAACCACAGTTGTGTGTAAGCTGACTGTACTTTCTTCCTTCACACCTGGTAAAGTTGTTGTGAAGATCAAATGAGAATGCCTGACTCTTCCTACACAACACTCAGCACTCCAGCCTTTGATGATGCTGTTCAGTCTGTTGGATTCCAACCACTTTCAGTCACATTCCTACAGTGTGGGATCCGGGGTGGGGGTGTTCATCTTGAGAGTCCTCAAAGAGCCAAGCATGCAATCAGTATCCATTAAAGGATTGTTGAGTAGGGACTGCAGAGATTGCCCAGTGGTTAAGAGTGCCATGCACTTCCAAGGGACCAGCATTCAGTCCCTAGTGCCCATGTAGAGGTAACTCCAGTGTAGGTGATCTGACCCCCTCTTCCAGACTCTGTGTGTGTGTGTGTGTGTGTGTGTGTGTGTGTGTGTGTGTGTATACTCTCTCTCTCTCTCTCTCTCACACACACACACCTGTTGGTTGAAGCTTTCACTGCTCTGGAGATGGTGGGATCTGGGAGAATGGAGCAGACATGTGAGGCCGACTAAAGTCTTATGCGCTAGGCAAACTTTATTCAGAGCATCAGACATACTCTGAGTAAAGTTCTCAAGAATTCAGGCTGTATACAATCACAAAGACAAGCTACATGTTGCAAAACCATGTTTTTTTTTTTTTCCACTGAGGTATAAACATTTAATTGAATAGCAGCAGCAAACAATTTTGAGTGATCAGAAGTAAACTCACTCCTACCAATCCACTTGAACCAGGGAGTGGCATAAAGCATTCCAAGAACAACTGTGTATTCTTAAGAAACAGGTTATGAGACTTATTTCTTTGAGCTCTCTTTTTATTCCTTTAAAAAAAGATTTATTTATTTATTATACATAAGTACACTGTAGCTGTCTTCAGACATAGCAGAAGAGGGCATCAGATCTCATTACAGATGGTCATGAGCCACCATGTGGTTGCTGGGATTTGAATTCAAGACCTCTGGAAGAGCATTGACTGTTCCTAACCGCTGAGCCATTTCTCTAGTCCATTTTGGAGTTTTCTTACAGGTGTTTGGAGTTCTTACACAACTCTATTCTTCAACCATGTTACAACAAAAAACATTCTCAAGAGATCCAATGGTGAAGTGCTGCTTGGGTTTATGGTTTAAGGGCAGGAACAAATTCTTTGAACAAGAAAATGACTTCTTAAGTGTTTCTCCTTTAGCTCTCTGGGTTGTGAGCCACTGACGGCTAGGAAGCCTTTTCAGGCTGTGAGACTTCAGCAAAGACTGTGGAAGTATAGTACTTTTTTGTTGTAAAATATTTGCTCTTTTCCTGTATACTGTGAAGATCAGAGAAAGTTTTTCTCACAGATATCTCTAGGAACCCAATCTCAGGACAGGAAGGGGTAGGGATGGAGGAGCTGACCTGGCCTGGGCTTGTAAGCTTGGTGAGGCATGCTAAGGATTGTCCCTGGCTGACTGGCCTCCTGAGACTCTAGTGAGGAGGAAGTTGCCATGGGAAACAGTTACTCAAGAAACAGCCTGTTTAGACAGGAGAGATGGCTCAGTCTGAAGACAGCTACAGTGTCCTTATATATAACAAATAAATCTTAAAAAAAATAAAATAAAAAAGAAGCAGGCTGTTTTTTTTTTTTTGAGAGTCAGTAACTCAAAGTGGTATATGTTTGCCCACAAGCAGATAATTGGTCCATATCTCCAATTACAAATCTGCTTACCTGGAGTTTTTGTTTATAAGGAAACAATGTGGTGATCTTCCCCAGATGTCTGACTTGGACAAGGAAAGGCTATCTTGGAGCCCTCATCCAGGACTCAACCCTTGAGCTGCAAGCTTACTTCAGAGAGCACAAAATGACAGGAAGGGCTGGTCAACGGCCCAGAGAATATGTTGAGTATTTTGCCTTCGAAAGTAAAATAGACAAAGCTGGCGATTTTTAGGCCATCGACTATAACCAAAGTCACTTTGAACTTTTACTTTGAGGGTCAGAAAGTTTGGGGACGATGAGACCTTCCTCAGGCTGAAACAAAGGAGATGAATTGTGTTTTAATCCAGCAATTTATCTTTTCCCCAGCAGTAAGTTTAACGGCTGGAGAAGAGTGCTAGGTAGGGTTTATACATGCTGGGAAGAAAGTGAGGTGAGCCTGTGGACCCAGGCTGGGAAACAGTGGGATTCGAAGTGGTGTCTCTGTGGAGTGTGCAGTGGAAAGCCTGTACGTGCCTTGGGCAACCTGGATAGATGTGACAATTCAGGCAGGTAGATGAGCCTGGTGAGGTCCCCAAATCACAAAGTCATCAGTCTGCTGCATTGGCGTGATGTAGCTCAGGTACTGACAGAGGTCGATAGGGAAACTTTTCTCCCAGGAGAGAAGCTTGGGGCAGTTAGATCCTGGGCATATTTTCTAGAGCCCCTGTCTGTTCTCTGCTTTTAGCTTTGCCAAAAGGAAGCAGCAGGTTTGTACCTGCAGATTAAGTTATTCAGCTGTTGATCTGGATGAAAGAACAGGGCTCATGACACGTCTCAATCTGTAAAAGCACTTGCCTCAAAAGCCTGATGAAGTACCCGAGTTCAGTCTACAGAACCCATATAAAAAAGGCCAGATGCCTCATAGCCTAGAATGTGCTGTGGCAGAGCCAGCTCCTAAACCTTGTCCTCTGACCTGCACATAGCTGGGACTCTGTCCTTCTCTGTCTGCTTACCCAGCAGACACTTATTTCTCAGGCTAGTTTATAGGCCACCCCAAAGTTTCCAAGAGAAAGCTAGGGCATGCTGTGGGCAATGCCAGCCTTTCCTAGGGCTTGGGGGAGCATTCACAGTGGGAGGATGGTCATAAGCTGCTACTTATGGGAACAAAGTAGTTCAAGCAGCCTCGCGAGGGAGAACATTTCCCCTTCAAAATCTGTATTTTGTGAAAATAGAGAGCATTTGCTAGTAGCCAAGTGCAGAGACGAATGGAATCAACTGAGCTTCCTGCAAGGAGTTTTATTCCTCCAAAATTATGCGTGGAGACTTTAGATGACCAAAGTTTCTCACAGTATTAGTAAGTAGAAAATGAACAAATCACATTCTATCTACTTTCATGGATCAAATATATCAATATTAAAAAAGTTTTTTAATGTGTATGGGTGTTTTGCCTGAATGAATGTGCATCCCGTGTGTTCCTAGCACTTGTGGAGGCCAGAAGGGGGCATCAGATCCTCTGGAGCTGGAGTTATAGACGGTCTGTGAGCTGCCGTGTGGGTGCTGGGAATCAAACCCAGGCCCTCTGGAAGACTTTGTAGCATGTGTAACCTATGAACTGTCTCTTGATCTCCCTGGATAAATATAATTCTACCTGATAAAAAAGGGATGGGGAACAGGGCACAGAGAGGGGAGAGCTGGAGAGATACCTCAGTGGTTAGAAATGTTCTTGTGCAGGACCAGAGTTCTGTTTCCAGCCTCCACATTTGGCAGCTCACAATCACATATAACTCTTGCTCCAGGGGATGTGATGTCCTTTTCTGGCCTTCAAAGACATCTGCACATGTACACATGCATATAAATAAAAAAGAAAAAAATTACCTGGGTTCTGAATATAAAGAATGGGTAAAGTCAACAGAACCATCAGAATTAATGTTTTCTTGTTTCTGAGAGATATATGTATGTTTTTTCTTACATCAAAAGATATTTATAAAAAGATATTTATTAGAAGCTACATTCTGTGAATTAGCCCCATGAGTGAATATTTACTAATACTTTTATTTTCACTTATTGTTATTATTATTTTATTTGTTTCTTTTGAGATGAGGTCTTCTTACATGACTATGACTGTCCTAGAACTCATGTGGATCTAGCTGGTCTCAAACTCATAGAAATCCACCTGCCTCTGCCTTCCTAGTGCTGAGATCCAAGGCTTGTACTACCATGCCTTGGTTTACACCCATTTCTTCTCTTATATGCTACTGAGTTCTGTGGGCTCCATAAGTCTTGGGAAGGTGAGCTTTGCAGGTTTGGTAGTAGACATACTTAAGGGTGAGCTTTGCCCCTCCACACCTAGAGAATAGCAATATATATATATATATATATATATATTTCCACCACAGAGCTGAGGCCATTGTGACACACAGAGTGCCCTAAGAGAGCCAGGGCTGTGTGTTTACTCCACACTTTGGATGCATCTTATAAGGCTATCTGCTTTAGCTGCAGCAGCAGGGAACCTGTCTGTAGCCAGACCGTCCAGCAGCGGTGACAGTCACACTTTTTCAGTGACCGATCCGGCAGACAAAGTCTTACTGGCTTCACCCCTTGGCCATCAGGCTGTGAAAACACAGTCTCCATGAGGTTCCTCTGCCAGCGCAACACAGACTCCCAGCACAGAGCCTGGGAACAGTGAAGGAGGGGAAGGAGGTCGCTGAACATCAGAGCAGGGTGGGAAAGAAAGATGTGCCCTCAGATCCATCGCACGGAGGAGGAGGTCTGGGAGCAGGTGCACAAACAGAAGCAGCTGTCACGTGGGAACCAAGGCAAGATCAATAACCAAATAACCATCAGGTAGAGACACAGCTGCAGGTCACTGGGCCGGCCATGCCTGGCTTTGTACACCAAAAAAACAATTAATTACTCTACTAGCTGGCCACTCGTGATCAAAGACAGCAGCTTGTGGGAGGGGGGCACTTGAAACCCAGATCATGGCAGATGGCTTAGAGAGCCCTGATGTGGCAGCCCGAGCGTCTGAGAGAGCAGAGGCAGTCTCTGAGCCATGGGTAACAGTGACACTGGCTGTAAACATTAGGTCCTGATCTCTTGCTGGAATGGGTCAGAAGTCAGATGCGGGTCTCATTCGGATGGCATCTGTGGCCTTCCTAGAGGCTTCGCAGTCTGTCTGCTTCCCTTTTCCAGGTTTGAGTGACTTCTGTTCTTAAGCGTACGGCTTCCTTCCTCCATCTTCAGTGGCCTCTAGGTATTTCCCATTACCTTTCTCTCCTGGTTACAGTTGCTCTTTACAGGTTTATAGGAAGAGACTGGATGGCCTGGTAATCCAGGCTCACGGCCCCATCTTAAGGTCCTTAATCTTAAACACATTCTTTGTTTCTTTGCATAGCGCTGGCTGTGCTGGGACTCGCTCTGTAGACCAGGTTGGCCTCAAACTCACAGAGATCTGCCCGCCTCTGCCTCTATAGTGCTGGGATTAAAGGCATGTGCAACCACAGCCCAGGTCAATATAAACTCTTAACAGCGGATCCTAAGCCATCTCTCTAGCTTCGCGCATAGTGTCTCCTGGGTGGTTGCAAATAGTGCTTGCAGAGGTATTAGAACCAACCTTTTGTTGATACGGGGAAAAGGCCGGGTTTCATGTCTACAGAGGTTTTGGGATGTGCTGTTTCTCGTTTCCTTTCAATTGGCTTAAAAGCTGGCTCACGTTAATAAGTGCAGCAGGAACTGAGAAGGCAAACTGCCTCACCCGGGGCCAGCAGGAAGGCTGTGCAATGGTGACATTGTGTAATTCTTTTGGATACAGGGTGGCTATTTCTGGTGATTTGCAATGATCAGCAAAGCCAGTAAGGAACCTAATATCCTCTTTCGTTTTAAATTTGTTTAATAAAATAGACACAGTGTCTGAATGTGTTTGGATTTCTATCACCAAACACCAGAGGGCGGTGCCTCACAGGGAGCAGAAGTTTCTTCTCAAAGTCCGGAGGCTGTGGAGGCCAGTGTGCAGGCACGGATGGGCTCCACAGTTGGTGATGGCCATGTTTGATGGTTCATAGAGATCTGTGGATGTGTTTTCACATGGCTCAGGGAGCACAGGGACCTTTTTGATCTCCTTTATAGGGTCACTGACTCTGTTTCTAAGGAGTTTATCTTCATGACTTCTCCAAATGCCCTGACCTTAGGGGTTAGCTTTTAACCTGTGACTTGGGGAGGGGAGGCTATAATGCTGCAGTTGATGGATGGAGCATGACTACATCTTATGAGTGGATTTGAAGAGTTTCTATTTATTTGATTTTTTTGATTTCAAAGACCCAGGCTGTTCTGTGTAGCCCAGGCTAACCTCAAACTCAAGAGATCATCCTGCCTCTGCCTCCCAAGTGCTAGGATCAAAGGTGTGTGCTACCAACTCTCAGCCTTTATTTACAGTATGATTTTACTTTTGATATCAGGGTCATTTTTTTTGAACAACTTTATTTTAAAAAACAAAGATAAATGTACAGATTTTAACCATTTTTGCATAAAAGTATGCAAATACATTTTTGTCAGTACTTGATTTTTTTTTAAAGGTTTGATAGTGTGCATTAAAATCTTACTAGTTACAATGAGCATAAAGTACATGTAAAACAAGATGTAATCTGGAAATAGTCAAAGTTTTCTTGGTGTGTAAGGAGTAAGCATAATGGTTTTTCATTTTCTTTTTTTTTTGTTTTTTCTTTTTGGCCTTCGTTTTTCTTGAACTTCACACAGTCTGTGAGTTGTTTCTGGGGTGTTCAGAGCTTTCTGGGGTTAGTATCCCACTATCAGTGACTGCATATTATGTTTGTTCTTTTGTGACTGGGTTACCTCACTCAGGATGATATTCTCTAGATGCATCCATTTTCTTAAGAATTTCGTAAAGTCATTGTTTCTGATAGTTGAGTAGTACTCCATTGTGTAAATGTACCACAATTTTTGTATCCATTCATCTACTGAAGGACATCTGGGTTCTTTCCAGCTTCTGTCTATTATAAATAGGGCTGCTATGAACATTGTGGTGCATGTGTCTTTGTTGTATGTTGGAGCATCTCTGGGGTAAATGCCCAGAAGTGGAATAAATGGGTCTTCAGGTAGTACTATTTCCAATTTTCTGAGGAACCGCCAGACTGATTTCCAGAGTGGTTGTACCAGTTTACAATCCCACCAACAAAGAAGTGTTCCTCTTTCTCCGCATCCTCACCAGCATCTGCTGTCATCTGAATTTTTGATCTTAGCTGTTCTGGTTGGTGTGAGGTGGAATCTCAGGGTTGTTTTGATTTGCATTTCCCTGATGGCTAATGATGTCGAGCACTTCCTTAGATGCTTCTCAGCTATTCGATATTCCTCAATTGAGAACTTTTTGTTTAGCTCTGTACCCCATTTTTTAATAGGGTTGTTTGATTATCTGGTGTCTAACTTCTTGAGTAGGGTCATTCTTTCAGCCAGTTTATTTTACCTAGGGACATACTGATACAGGTCATATCATGTCCTAGACCCCAGTAAATCTCTTACTCTTAATCTGATATTGTTCTTGGGACCCCTTGGAAATGACACATGGATGTTGTATATGGCCATTGGGACTGTTCTCTAAGTGATAGAGAAATCACCAGAAAGGGTCAAATGGTTTGATTTCTCTCTGGAGTTGTTGATGTTGTTCTGAATTAATTTGAATATTTCTGTTAGCTGGACTAATGATCTTTAATAGTAGTGGCTGTGGACATTTGATTTGTATGTGTTTGTAGAGCATTTTAGCCTCACGGTAGATTTGCCCCAAAGCCAGCAAGAGAAAGGATGAAAAATAGCTTTACCTTTGTAATTTACTTAAAACTATTTATTGTTGTGGTTGCTGCTGTTGGTGTGTGTGTGTGTTTGTGTATGTGTGTGTGCACATGTGTGTGTAGGTTAGAGGACACAGAGGACAGTTTCAGGAGTTGGTTTTCTCCTACTGTGGGTTCTTTGGCTTGAACTCAGGTCATCAGGCATGAATGGCAGGAACCCTTTGCCAATCTAGACAGCTTGTGAGATGTGCTTTTCTAATCAAACTTTAAAAGTCGAAAAGGTATAATATGCCATCGAACAAGCCATCAAATAAGTATCTGATGGAAATTACCAGCAATTTAATCTGAGGGCTCCTGCTCTTATGTTCATCTTTTATTTTTATTTTTTCTTTAATGCTGCTGAGGATGGAACCCAGAGCCTCTTGCATGGCAGGCAAACACTCCATCACTGAGTCACACCCCCAGTCCCCAGAATTTAATCTGTCAATCATTTGGAAAATACCAAGGAAGTAATTGCGACAGCATGAAAATCCTATAAAATAGAGGGGGTTGCCGGAGAGATGGCTCAGGGGTTAGGAACACTGGTGGCTCTTCCAGAGAATCAGAGTTCGGTTCTTAGTATGCACATGCTAGCTCACAACCACGTGTTCCTGGGGATCTGACCCCCTTCTGATGTACAGAAAAGACATGCAGGTGAAACAGTCATTTACAGACATTACAAAATAACATCTAAAAGTTATTAAATATTAAAACATTAGGTGGTTGGTGTGCATCCCCAGTATGTTCGTGCAAGACTCGAGCGCTCTGCGGAAATGGGCTGCAGCTGCTCAGATTCCGGCAGGACAGAGAACAAGTATCCACTTGACCTTGCCTACTTGCTGAGGTGGGCGGGAGAAGAGCAGGCGTCTGAAGACGGTCCAAGGGAGGCAGGAGTGACAAGGCCGAGTTCAGATATAGCTTCAGCGCGTCAAGGTTTTTTTTTTTTTTTTTAAAACAGGAAGGCAGGGGCTAGAGAAAAGGCTCCGCGTTTTAAGAGTGTATGCGCGGGTCCCCAGCACCCACATGAGGTGACTTACCACCCCTGTAACTCCACCACCAGGGGGTCTGACCCCTCTGCACTCATGTGTGCGTACTCCACCATTAAAAGTCAAACAAACATAAGAGACGTCACCAGACTGACTCCTGTAACCATATTAATTCTCATCCCCTGCCAGCAGCGAGTACGGTTTCTCTCTCCAGCTCCTCTCCAGCATTTGTTGTCAGATTTGTTGGTGACAGCCATTCTGACTGGGGTGAGGTGGCATCTCAAAGTAGTTTTAATCTGTATGTCCCTCGAGGCTAGGGATATTTGAACACTTTTAAAAAAATAGTTGTTGGGTGGTAGTGGTCCATGCCTTTAATCCCAGCAATTGGGAGGCAGAAGCAGGTGGGTCTCTGGATTTGAGGCTAGCCTGGTCTACAGTGTGAGTTCCAGGCCAGCCAGGGCTACAGAGAGAAATCGTGTCTTGGAAAACAAACAAACAAACAAACAAACAAGTTATTGACCATTTGTATATCTGTTTCCATTCATTTCTGTCTTAGTTAAGGTCACTATTGCTGTGATGAAATACCATGATTTCATCATAAAACAATTTGGGGAGGAAATACTTATTTGGCTTATGTTTCTGTATTGCTGTTCATTATTGGAGGAAGTCAGGGTAGGAACTCAAGCAGGGAGGAACCTGGAGGTAGGGGCTGATGCAGGGGCCACGGAGGAGTGCTGCTTTCCTGTTCGTTCCCTGTGTGTATGTCGCGTCTGGTTAATTTTGGTATGTGATGTTTTTATTTGTGTGTAAGTTTTTTTTTATAAAATAATAAAGTTTCTTAAAAAATAAATAAAAAGACCAGAGGACTGTTGCAATATCCTTTCCAACCCAATCGCCAATTTGTTGCATTTTCCTCTTCAACCCAAATAAACCCATTCAATAAAAACACAACTCAGTAATTAGGAAAACAAGTCGCGCTCTATTTTGGGCAGATTTAACACTACACTCTATTTCCCTCCTAGGAAATCCCTTCTCATTTGCGGTGAACAGTTCTCCTGTTCTGGTTCAGTCCTCTCCTCCTTTGACTCCTCCTCTTCCGTTCTACTCCCTGACTCCTCCTCTTCCGTTTCCTCTCCCTTTTTCCGCCTCCTCTCCTGTCTAATCATGTATTGCCTTAACATAAATCTGCAGAGGGCATCTGGCGGAGCTATTTCTGGGACAGCAGATAATTATTTCATGGTCCTACTGCTCAGTGAAAGAAGAAAGCCTCCCACAAAATCTACTCGGATGAGCCCAACAATTTAAAGTCTGTAATGTGCTCCAAGGACATACAGCAAATGAAGAAAATGCTTTCTTTAAAGCTTGTTAGGATGTGAGGGTATGGACCACTCTTCCAGGGAACCCAAGTTCAGGTTCCAGTGCCCACGCCAGGTGGCTCACAACTGCCTCGACATCAGCTCTAGAGGATCTGGTGCCCTCTTCTGAACTCCATTGGCACCTGAATACAGATGTACACAACTGAAAATTAAATAATAATGTATATCTTAAGAAAAGAAAAAAGGGACTGAAGAGATGGCTCAGAGGTTAAGAGCACTGGCTGCTTTTTCAAAGGTCCCGAGTTCAATTCCCAGCAACCAGGTGACCTTTTCTGGCCTGCAGGCATACATGTATATATAATAAATTAATCTAAAAAAAAGAAAAGGGAAAAAAAAAGAGAACTGACGAAATTCAACAACCAACCAACCAGTCACAGAAAGGATCAGTATGTTGGCATTCATGTTAACCATTTGTGGTATGTCAGTATGCTGTGGTGTACACAGGCACATGCATACAAACATACACAGACATACACAGATACACATATACATATACAGGTATACATACAGGCAGACATACACATACATGGACATATAGGCATACACACATACTGGAAGACATTTACAGACTTGCATACAGACACATAGCCACACACACACAGACAGACATACATATACATACAGAGGTATACATATATATACACAGGCAGACACACACATACACAGACATATAGGCACACACACACGCACATACAGGCAGACATATACAGACTTACATACAGACACATAGCCACACACACACACACACACACACACACACACACACACACACGTATATAGACATGCACATACTCACATGGATGTATACAATAACACTCTCATACATGCAGGCAAACATACACATTCCCACACACCCACATACATACATACATACATACATACATACATACATACATACTATAACATAACACATAAACACATACTATAATCGTGGCACTCTGCAGCTCTCTCACACGAGAGGGGAAAGATATTAGCAGATGAGAACTAGCGATAAAAACATCACCATTCTGTGTCTTGACTGGCTTCTGGGTTTCTTGCATCTCTCTCCCTGGCCTGCAGGTGTCTCCCGTGTCCTCCGTAGGGTTCCCACTCTGATTGCAGATGACCCTGGTGTAGAGAGAGGACTGGACTTTGCTTACTGCCATCTCTTCTAACTGGGGGACAGGCTGACTCTTTGGGGTCCATAGTTGCCAACTGTGCTCTATTGTGCTGGCATCTGGCTTCAGGCTACAAACATAAACACTGCCCTCCCCCCGCTGGCTGTCTTCTCAGTCCAGCTTGTCAGTGCCTTAAAATGAGGAAAACCCTGGTCCCCAAGTCTTTGTGGTGAAAGCATTTCACACCGGGAACCCTGCCTTACCTCTTAGTATGTAGACACAGTCTGCAGACACGCTTTCTTTGCTTGATTTTCTTTTTCCCTTTCGTGTGTGTGTGTGTGTGTGTGTGTGTGTGTGTACATGTGCCTACACATGTGGAGGCCAGACGCCAACCTATGCTATTCACTTGGTTTTTTGAGACAGGGTTGCTCACTGACCTGTGGCTCACAGGCCCGGAGTTCTGGAGACCCACCTACCCTTGTTTCTTGAGTACTGGGGTTATAAATGTGCACAGCCACACCTGGGTTTCTATAGTGCCTTTTCCGGTGAACATGCTGCATGTGTCTGGGGACCTGGCTTAGACATTATGAATGATGTCACACCAGGAAGCCATTTAAAGTTCCCTTATCTGACAGCCAACTGGAAGTTGACATAAGTCTGAACCTTTTGATTCTGCCCCCCCCCCCCACTTTGGGCAGAAGCCCCAGGGCCGTAGTGACGGAAGACAAGCTGTCATTGCAAACTCAGAGCATCTGGCTGTGTGAATACCCTGTGTCTCCTGCACTCAGACAGCATTTCTGATCACGATCCTGTTCTTCATGAGATGATGATGTTTCTGGAGTGTGGCCATTCACTGTCAGGATAGAGCAGAAAACCTGCGGGTGGGTCTCCACCCAATGGAGACAGATGTAGGCTTGTTGGGGCAGCTTTAGGGAGATGCAGCTTAACGCTCTTGATGGTAGAGTTGAGTTTAGGGACTAAAACCTCTGTAGTTAATGTTCAAATGAAGCAGCTGGTGACTCCTAGTGTCAGGACACTGACTCAGGGGACCCACTCAGTGGGGGCAGGGAAGCAAATTTGGTGGGATTTTCCTGGTGATTTTGGCACATGAATGTCTTGGTTCATCTTGTTGAGATGAGATACAGCAATATAGTTACAGAGATATAGTTTGAAAAATCCCCAAATTGTCTAAGGTGGTGAGACTCTTTCTAAAGGTCTCAAACAAAATAGGTTTAAGGATACTAAATTTTTTTTGTAGAAGACATCTTTCTTCAAAAATACTTTTATTACTTTAAACATTTTTATTTTATGTGTATGAGCGCTTGGCACACATTACTACTCTTCCATCTTATTCATGAGTCAGGGTGTCTGAATCAAACCCAGAGCTCAGTGATCTCAGTGAGCTTGCTCTGGGTACCCCTGTTTCTGCTTTCTTAGGCTGGAATTATTTACAGCACTTATAGGAGCTGTTCTTTGGCTACCTAGTGAATTCAAGGCCAGCCTGAGATACAGGAAACCCTGTCTCATAGAAAGAAAACAAACAAATGCTTTCTAGAGAGTTAGGGAAGTGGAAAGAGGAGAGTCATTTGTTAATATTGCAGGCTGGAGAGATGGTTCACCAATTAAGAACTCTTTCTGGTCTTTCAGAGGACCTGAGTTCTCACGCCCCATGTCAGGTGGCCCTCTGCCATCTGTAACTCCAGTTCCAAGGGGCATGATCCCTCTGAGGGCACTTTCACATATGTTGGGTGCGCATGTACACACACACACACACACACACACACACATGCATGTACACACTCAGGTGTGCAAGAGAGAGGGAGGTACAGAAGAAGAGGGAGTAATTCTAAAATTAAAAAACTTTCAAATCAATCAGTGATCTCAGTGAAAAGCAAGATCAGGAGTAACATTGACAATGGATGTAACATGGCGGGCACAGCACGGATCAGTGGAGAGCTTTGGGACTGTTTGGCAAGAGTTTGACACTGGGCCAGGACAAGGAAGTAGGCTTCAGGTAGGAATCTGATTTGGGGCTAGAACAAAGAAGTAGGTTTCAGGCAAGAATATGACTTTGGGCTAAGATGGGGAAGTGGGCTCAGATATCTTTGTCAGTCTGATGAGCCCTTGGGGAAACAGTGAACAAGGGACTTTGTTTATTTCCTTGCTTGTTCCCTTAACCTAGACCTGACCTTATTACTTTCATGTAATTAAAATGGTATAAAAGCAGACTAGGAAAAAAATAAACCTGCTTCAGCCTCAGAACTGGCTGGGGTCATGCTATAATGTTGTCTAATTGTCTTTTTTCTCTTTAATCCATGCACCTGCCCTGGAGAACCTGTTGACTTACTGAGCTGGCTTGGTCATGGATCCAGGCACTGTGTGTGCAGGAGCTGAGCTGAGGCCATCTGGCCTTGGGTCTATGATGCTCTTGGCCAGGCCACCTAGGGACAAGTTGCAGTTGCTCCCCTCTCTGGGACTTTCTAAAATGCCCAAGAATATTGTGAGGCTCTTAGCCAGGTCAAGTTTCCCCCTCTCTGAGACTCTCAAAACACCCAATTCTGAGAAACAAAACAAGGACATAATTTACTGGCTGACAGCCACAAGGTCTCATAGAAAAGTCCCAAATATGCATCATCATCAGCCTAAACCCCCTCATCCAATGAATCCAAGGGTCACTATAACCCACCAATAAGATGTCACCTCCCCATGCTGTTGCTGAAATCTGCCCTCAGAACTGTATAAAAAGTGTGTACTTTGAAACATCAGGCTTGTCTCTGCCCCTCTTGCAGAATGACCCCAGTGCACTGGACCTATAAGAATTAAAAACCTCTTGCTTATTGCATCGTTCTCAGTCTTGTGTCTCTGTGGCAGTGGGTACCCTGATCGTTGGGTCACGCAGGTCCAACAGGTCTCAGTTTTTCTCTGTCTTTTGCTACCCTTTAAATCTCACCCTCACCTTTGCTTTTGATGCCATAGATTTTTGTTGTTCTAGAGCCAGAACTGTAACACAGGAACAGAGCATTTTCCAGAATTTTATTTGGTGTAGTGATCACCTAGCAAAAATTCAGCAAGTGTCAAAAGGACATAGTGTGGCATCACACATTTGATATTGATGGTGGTGGTTACAGAGCTCAGGGCTGCTTTGCCAAAGTGCCCTCCTTTATGGCTTCTCTTTCCATTTGTAGAATATTTGTGTCTACATGAAAACCAACAACCCGTAATTCTTCTGTATGATTAAACTTCAAGTCCTTGCTCTGCATAAATGTTAGAACATAATGGACACGCTCCTGTGGCACCTGCCATGACAGGTATGGTGTTTGTACGTAAATAACTTGCCCGAGTGCCTTCATATGTGGTGTGGATGCTCCACTGGCACACAGAGAGAAAATGCCAGAGACAGTACGCTAGAGAGCTTAGCAAGTGGATTTAAAATTGTTTTCATTGGTTCAAGTTTTTTTCTAAAAGGACTATTAATCAAATGTGTTTGGTGTGCATATTTATGTATGTATGCATACAAGTATCTATGTATGCATGCATGTGTTCATGTGTGTCTTCATGTTTATTTTTCCTGAGATAGGGTTTCACTATATAGCTCTGGCTGGCCTGGAACCTATGGAGACCAGGCTCGTTGCCACCCACAGGCCACTGTCTTCCAACTGATGGGATTAAGGGTGTGCACCACCATCCTGGTTTTACATTGAGACAAGGTGATCTCTCATCAAACCTAGAGTCCCCCGATTCAACTTGACTAGGCTGGCTAGAAAAACTGTAGGCATCTTCCTGACTGCATTTCTCTGACACCTGGATTATGGGTGTGTGCCTCTGTGTCTGCTCTTCTGTGGTTGCTGGGAAGGTAAGTCAGTCCCTCATGCTTGTACGGCGAGTGTGAACTGATAACCGTCTCTTCAGCTCTGCCCTTACTTAGTTTTGTTAAGACACATGCCTCTGGGATACACACTGTGGAGGGGAGCTTTACTAATGTTTACTGGATATCGTTCCAGGCATTAATTATCATCCTCATCCCCCTTCTCTCCACTTCTTGCCCAGTACAAGGATAGCATACTGGCTCTGGCCACTATGGTCTCATCTAGTTGTTGTTCACAGTAATGGTGGCCCTCAGCATGGATTGAATCAGATAGCAGCCCAGTCTGGCCTTGCAAAGTACAGTCATGGTATTCTGTGCTTTTGATGTCTACTTCAAGCTGACCCAGCGTGGTCACAGCAATTCCTTTCCTATAGACACGCTAGCCTCTGCAGGGTCTGTCAGTGCCAGCAAGGCATCGCCCTGGGCAGCTGCAGGCAGCACGCGCTCGCCATCACTGGCTTCAATCTATCCCCAGGGTCCCTTTTCTGAGATCTTCCCTCACATCAAGGGCTGAACTGCTGCCATCTGTATCCTTAGCAGCTGGCCTCTGGTCTTTCTGATGGAAAAAAGACTCTGACAGCTTTGTGGAGGTCATGCTTTGGTGTGCTCTCTGGTTCAGCTCCATTTTTTGCATTTCCAGTGTTCCTTTTTTTTTTTTTTTTTTTTTTTTTTTTTTTTTTTTTTTTTTTTTTTTGTTCTGTGTCCCTGGAATCAAAGGAAATAATTTGTGACAAATTATAGGGATTAAAAAAATTTTATTTATGAGTGCTTGCTTGCATGTATGTCTGAGCATCGCATATATGCGGTGTTGGAGGAGGCCATAAGAGGGTGTTAGATCCCTTGGAACTGGAGTTACAGATGGTTTTGAGTTGCCACGTGAATGCTTGGAATTGAACTAGGGTCCTCTGGATGAGCAACCACTGCTGTTAGCTGCTGAGACATCTTAGTGATCATTGAGGAATGGAGATAACATTTCTGTGAATGATTGTCTCAGCCAGCTGATTGCTTTGGGACTCAGAATTCTGTCCCTACAATTTTTTTACTCAGCCAATATTTACAATGTTTCATTTTTTTATCATAGGAAAGGTTACAAAGATTATTATTATCATTGTCATTATTACTATTAAAATTACAAACTTTGTATATGCATATATGTTTATGTATGTGTTTGTTACATGAGTGCATATGTAGTTACATTTTTGGTTTCTTTGAAAAACACAAGAATATTATGAGACTATGTTTTTATTTTAATCCCAGGTGTGGGATATGGGGCTGCATCAGATTGTTTACAGCAGTTGACTATGATTTGCTTAGTGCTTTAGCAGGGGTGTTACTTTGCCAGCTGCAGACAGTTTCTGTGATTGTGTGATGATTGGAATTCTGAGGATTATATAAATACTAGGGCCATGAGAAGAGAGGTTGTTGTTGCTGTTGGTGGGTTGTTAGTTGGTTGCTTTGATTTGCAGTTTGTTAAGTAGTTGTGCTCAAAGAAGAAACAACAAGAAGAAATTAGGTGTCCTGGCAGCAAAGATCAAACTTTCCCCAAAGAATTTGATGCCCCTAGTCAGTAGGAAGTAGTCTAGTGATAACGCAGCCCCCCTCCCCTCTATCCTTTTTTCCCCCTCTCTTATCTATTGTTAGGAGGTTGAAAGGGAAGAAAAACTGGTGGAGAAGGACAGAAGAAAGAAAATCCACAAAGTAGCAAGGGACCAGTTACAAGTGCAGATATCTGGAGAGATCAGTGGAGTCCAATCTCTTGGAACTGGAGTTACAGGCAGTTGTTAATTACCTGATATGGGTGCTAGGGACCAAACTTAGGTCCTCTGTAAGACCAGAGTGAATGCTTAACTACTGAGCCATTTATTCAGCCCCTCACTGAGCACTTAGGGAATTTAAAATATAAAATAGGGACCAGTGAATTGGCTCAATTGATAAACCTACTTGTCATACAAACCTGACTACCTGAATCCGATCCCTGGAACCCATTTGGAAAGAGCCAGATGCTGTGATGTGCAAACCCAGCATCTCTACAGAGAGATGCAAGGCAGAGCTAGGAGAATCGCATAGGAGCTATGGACTACCTAGCCTGGAATACCTGACCTCAGCCAGTTCCCAAAAGGTGTTTGCATGTGCCGTGGAATGTGCTTCTATTTGCAAACAAACAGAAAACCCCAAAACAAACTTATCTTTATCACCTATTACAATCTGTTGCAGTAAATATTAAAAAGGTGGATTATCCTTTTATCCCAAGCTTTGTCGGCTCTCTCAGGGGACATCTCTCTCTTTGTCATCTGGCACTATGGGGATCTCTAACTTGGCGCTCAGTGCCGACTCTAAGAACACAGGTATGGCTCACTCCACCATCCTTGCTGCTTCTGTCCCAGGTGGATACGATCGACCCAGTGTGTTGTTTTCACCGACTTCCCTTTGGCATGTTGTTGCCAAGTCTTAGACACACACATCCCAACTCTGTGGCGGGCTTTATGTGTTCTGCCACTACACCCTTTGAATTCAATTAAATAGTCACATCAAAGAACATATCAAACTACTCTGATTCAATAGGTATAATATAATTTGCCAACCTAGATAAGTCAAATGATCTTGTACAATTCCATCCCTTATAAAAATTCATAACAAATCTTATTTATGAAGAGATGCACCGAGAGAAACATGCACATCTGCCTTTATCTTTGTTCCTCTTGGAATTTTCTCCTCCTCTTTTGTTTTCCTAGATCTTTCCCCGCTTACCTCTTCACTGTCCAATCATGTATCACCTTAACATCAACCCACAACAATCCCTCCAATCAGCCTCTCTTTCTTTTTTTGAGACAGAGTTCTCTGTGTGACAGATCTACCTGTCCTCGAATTTGCTCTGTAGACCAGGCTGGCCTGTACCACCTCTGCCCTGCACTCACTTCTCATTTTTAGTGCATAGGACAATGACTGGAACAAGGGTCAGGTTCCTGACCGTCAGAATGACACGCTAGGACACTGAAGCATTATTATCAGTTGTGGGTTCTTGTACACCCCCACTGTTTTAAGCAACAAGATGTGTCTAACTTGTCTTTCCCCAAATGCAAATTGTAACGGAGAGGTGGTGAAATAAAAATACCAAACCATGTATGTACAAGCTGGCCTCTGGATTTATATGGAAGACCATACATTTCCATAACTTTGGGTCATCTGCTACTTACCTCTCCCTGGCTTGTAATTTGTACTCTTGCCTAGTCCACAAGGTTGGGGGTAGGAGTGGGTGCCCCCAATTGAGATGGCGTAGAAGTGAGCTTTCTCCCCTCACCATGACAAAGAGCCAGTGACATAACCAACATCCCCAATGACTATTTGAGTCATGAGATTAGGGATATCTCTGTGACCTCACTGCACAGACCCACAAGCCTCTCAGGTATTACTTGTATGGACTCTGTTAGCAGTTCCAGGCTAACATTCCTTCTAAGAGAAAGAATGGGTGAGCTGTAAACCATGGCCTTATATTGAGTGAGCATTTTAGAATTCTGTACTAGTTTACTTAGAGAATTTGTAGTCAGCTGGAAAAAAAAGTCTTTGCTTTTGGGTCCAGAGAGATGGCACAGTGTAAAACAAACTGTAACATGGAAACAGTCAAACTTTTCTTGGTGTGTGAAGATTAAACATAAGGATTTTTAAATACCAAAAATTGCCACAAGACTATCTTCTTAGCTCTTGAGTTATGAATGATTTAAGGTCTAGTGTACCCCACTCTGAGAGGGTGCTATACACTTACTGTTTTTTTTTTTTTTTCTAAGAAGAACTGAGGCTTCCACTTTTTGGCTTTTCTTTTTTTTTTGAGCTTCATATGGTCTGTGAGTTGTTTCTGGGAGTATTCAGAGTTTTCTGAGGTTAGTATCCAACTATCAGTGACTGCATATTATGTCCGTTCCTTTGTGACTGGGTTACCTCACTCAGGATGATATTCTCTAGATCCATATATTTTCCTAGGAATTTCATAAAGTCATTGTTTCTAGTAGCTGAGTAGTACTCCATTGTGCAAATATACCACAATTTCTGTATTTCTCTGTTAAAGGACATCTGGGTTCTTTCCAGCTTCTGGCTGTTATAGATAAGGCTGCTATGAACATGGTGGAGCATGTGTCAGAGCATCTTTGAGGTATATGCCCAGAAGTGGAACAACTGGGTCTTCAGATAATACTATGTCCAATTTTCTGAGGATTTCAGACTGATTTCCAGAGTGGTTGTACCAGCTTACAACCCCACCAACAGTGGAGGAGTAATAACTGACTTATGGGGGGGGGATCCGAGTGAAAGTCAGGTTGTCAGACTTATGGCAAGCACATTAACTGTTGTCATCTTGCTCACCTTTGTTCTCTGACTTCTGTGTCTTTGCTTTTCTGCTCTCACCAGCTCACTGTCATCTGTTTATTATTTATTTTGGACAGGGTTTCTCTGTGTAGCCCTGCAGTTCTGGAACCCTCTGTAGACTAGACTGGCCTTAAACTCACAGAGATCTGCCTGCTTCTGCCTCCCGGAGTGCTGGGATTAAAGGTGTGTGCCACCACCACCAGGCTTGTCATTTGTTACCTTTAATTCCATGCGATTCAGGAAATTCAGGTCTGGTGAGAACACACACACACACACACACACACACACACACACACACACACACACACACAACTTCCCTCATTAAAAACATTTTTTTTTTTTTTGAGCTCCAAACCCTAGAAAAATGTCTTAACATCTGGTAATTTATCGTGAAGGAACTTCTGAGAATTTTCTCAGTGTGATGGGAGAGGAGAGAGAGAAACAGATTCTTCCCTGCAGGTTTTGTGGCACCTCATGCGTCTCCCACAGCCTGGAGACCTGAGCCAGGAGAGAAGCATCTGCCTTTGTCTGGTTTTGCTGTCTCTGTCTTCTATCCATTTTCTATATCTTAATGTAATTTGAGAGCCCCAACAATGTACAGAAACAATGAGTAAATGTGATTTTAACATAAGAAAGAAACTGAGATTTAGAAGAGGAACCCAGTTACCTTTCATAGTATTTATTTATATTCTTTAAGAATTTTTTTTTAGACAATGTATCTCTATTATCCTTGACTGGCCTGGACCTCGATATGTAGACCAGGTTGGCTTCAAACTCAGAGACCTGCCTGTGCCTACCTTCTGAGTGCTGGGATTGAAGATGTGCAACACCACAGTCAGATTTTGTTTTAATTTTATGTGTACGTGTCTGTACATAACTCTAGTTGCCCATAGAGGTTATAGGTGTTGGCTACCCTGGAGTTATGGGCAGTTATAGACTACTTGATATAGGTGCTGAGAATTGAACTTGGGACCTCTGGAAGAGCAGCAAGCACTCTTAAACAATGAGCCATTTCTTTAGCTTCAGATTTATTATATTTTTGATTATGTGTGTATGTGGTATGTATGTGTGCATGTGTGTGTGTGTATGTATACACATGTGTGAGTGAAGGTGCCTGTAGAGTCCAGAAGAGGCCCTTGGAGCTTAAATTGTGGTTGTGTGTTACCTGGTGTGGGTGGTGGGAACCTAACGTGAGTCCTGTCAAGTCCATACCCATAAGTGTCATCTTTCCAGCCCCACCTCTTGCAGCGTTTTTTTGACAACTGTTTCTGTAGTTTTAAAAAATGGAATCAGTCACTTCCAAACTTTACAGGCGGGTGTGTAACTAGTGAAATGAACTAGCATCATATAGGGGATGTAGTTTATGTTGGAGATCCAACTTCACTGGGGTCTATCGTCTCCCTTCAAAAGCTTTCTGAGGAGGGTACTTGGGAGATGGCTCAGTGTGTAAAGCACTTGCTGCCCAAGTCTGCCAACCTAATTTAGAATCTTTAGCACCCAGGTAGAAGGCCAGACCTGGCCATATGCTTCTGTAATCCCAGTCCTGGGAAGCGGAGACAGGAAGACCTCTGGGGAGTGCTGGTTGACAGCCTAGCTCCAGGTTCAATGAGAGACCCCATCTGAAGGGAATAAATGATAGAGCAGGGGCACCAACCACCTTCATTTGGCTTCTTTGCATGAGCATTGAATGCGTGCACTTGCACATACATGTGCACATACACCACACACACACACACACACATACACACACGCACACTTGCTGGATGGGAGTGGCATTTGCCTATCACTGGATGGAACCCTGATGACCCATGATCCTCTTGGTTACTGGTAAGTTAACAGTGACACAAATGCTGTCAGCCTACACCTCAACCTAATGCTACGGAATAATACAAATCCCGACACCGAGAATACAGAGTAACCTGAACCAGCGTTACTTTGTCCTCTCTCCGGTTCTTCACTGGCTGCTGGAGGGAAGAGAATGTGAGGGTGGCGCCTCACTTTCCTTCTGCTTTGCATTTCTCTCTCCTGAGTTTTCTCAGTTAGTGTTTTGTTTTGTTTCCCTCTCCTGACAGGATCTAGGGATGAGGCACTGAGAGAAGGAGGGGGAGGGGGTGTCAGTCGTCTGGTGGCAGGTGTTCAAGCCTCCATACCCAACCCCCTCCACACCCTGTCTCCCTGTGTTCCCTGAGACTGTCTCCTGGACTAGTCCTTGTCCACTCCTGGGGAGTGAGGTCAAGCAGAGTGGTCAGGACACAGCTGTGTCCTCTGCAGCTGCCAGGGAACCTGAGAGAAGAGAGGCCACCTCTTTGTTTATGAAGGCTGCAGGAGAGATTCTTCTCCAGGGATAGATCAGGGGCTTAGAAGGGAGTGAGCATTTTTGTGGAGCAGACACGGAGTTTGGGTGAAAGAACACATGGAGGCCTGGCTACATTCTGACTAGCCGAAAGTTGACCCTGCAGCAAGGTCCTGAGGATGTGTACCAGAACCCAGGGGGTGGCGTATGGAAGGAGGCACATGTGACTACTTGGTGTATTATAATAAACTCCAGAGTACAAAAAGGTGATATCCAATTCCTTCTACATGCATCCATTATAGAAAACCTAATTTATTTGCGAAATAAAGTGACAGAATCCAGGGCTTATCTGGGAGAGAATCTTCTTACATTCATCACGTCACCTGTGTCTTCAAAGCCAGAGCAGATTCTTTATGGGGAAGAGTAGCTATTCTATTTCAAAGTTATGCTTCCTAATTTTACGTGGTCATGATCATATCTGTCACTGAGAATAATAGGAAACGAAGGCTAGGCTACCTCCGGCCATGAGTGTGTTCCAGTCAAGGCAGCCCAGAAATCCACATTAACGGTTTATATATGACAAATTGTATTTCCAATTGGATGGTGATCAATTGAATAACTGGCAACCTACTGTTTATTTGGGGAGTGGGGAATGTGGGTTACATGGTACTGCAATGTGTTCAGGCTGGGTCAGACACCATTTGACCAAGAGTGGAAATGTCATCACATGAGAAACAAACTCAGAGGCCGGTGAAAGGGCTTATATACACAGACACAGATGCACAGAAACAGAATGCATATATATGCATACACACAGACACACATACATGCAGACACATACATATACATATAAACACACACAGACATACACACAAACACAGATGTACAGATATATATATATATATATATACACATATACACACAGATGTACATATATAGAACTTATATATGCAAACATTAAAATACACATACATATTGTGATGGTCTGCTTATGCTTGGCCCAGGGAGTGGCACTAGTAGAAGGTGTGGCCTTGTTGGAGGAAGTGTGTCACTCTGGGGATGGGCTTGGAGACACTCCTCCTAGCTGCCTGAGGATGATGCTGCCATGCTCTCACCTTGATGATAATGGATTGAACCTCTGAACCTGTAAGCCAGCTCCATTTAAATGTTGTCTTTTATAAGACTTGCCTTGGTCATGGTGTCTGTTCACAGCAGTAAACCCTAACACACACACACAGATGTATATGTACATATACACTTATAGACACATATAAATATACATATACATATGTACACATCACACATTTGGCCATGCATGACACAGTGAGCATTACACAATGGTCATCATGGAGTACCCATCAAATGGTGTCCATAACACAGTGGCCATAACATAGTCTATCACACAGTGACTATTAAACTGTGTCCTGTAGGAAGCCATTGGCGCCAATAGATGGCGCCAGCTTCCCGCCCATTATTCAGCCTACAAAAACCTTTCCCCTCGTGTTGCTTGGCAACCACATAAGTCACAGCCCAATCTCGGGGCACGTGATTGAGCTACTGGAGAATGCACCAATCAGGTAGCAACACAAGTCTCTTAGGCATTTATAAGCAGTGCATTTCTCTCCCACGTGGAAGATAGTGGAGAGATTGCGGGAGACCCCACGTGGAGAGATGGCAGAGAGATCCCACGTGGAGAGAGACCCGATAAGAGAGATTGCGGAGAGATTCCACGTGGAGAGAGACTGGGCAGAGAGATCGCACGTGGGAGACTGCACGTGAGAGGTCACCTATACAGTAGACCCCGGTAGGGAGTCCCCGGCTCAGAGAGAAGTTTCCTGCTCAAGAAGTCCCCTGCTCAGAGTGCTGTACAATAAAGGTTGTCCGCAGAAGAATCTGTTTGTTGTTGCACACCTGTTCCTATCGGCGGGAAGCGTGGGCGCGCGACAGTGTCCATCAACCAGAGTGACCATCACACACTGACCAACAGTGTCTACATATTTGGCCAACACATGGTGGCCATTACATAATTGCCATACACACAGACACATACATATATACTAAATGAATAGTGTAATTTAAAAAATTCAGCAGTGCTATGAAGGAAGAATTTTATAAATATTTATGATTTTACATATGTATGCATACCTGCATGAGTTTATGTGCACCATGTGCATGCAGGAACCCGATGAAGCTAGAGGAGGGCATCTGACCCCCTTTAACTAGAGTTACAAGTGGTTGTGAGCTGCCATTTGGGTGCTGGGAACTGAACCCAGCCACTCTGATGAGCAGGCAGTGAGCTTAACTGCTAAGTCATCTCTCTAGCTCAACTTAAAAAAATTAAGTTATAACTCTTGTTTTTACCACTTTAGATCTAATATTAACAATATTGATAATCTCTAGAGATCTTAATTTCTATTAAAGTTACTAAGAGGAGACCTTTGCAGTTAGAATGAGCTTCTAAATCTAAAAGCATGTTTCTGAGGGATGGTTTCACACATCCTAGGTTGGACTTGAACTCCCTGTATAGCCAAGAATGACCTTGATCCATTGATATTTTTTGTTTTTTTGAGGGCTAGGAGCATGGGTGTGAGTCATCATGTCTGGTTCATGTGGTACTAGCAACCTAGGGTTTCCTGAATTCTAGTGGCACACTCTACCAACTGTGCCCCTTCCTCAGTGGGGTTCCTGCTTAAGACAGATGGAGTACTTAGACATGAAGGTTGAGGATGGATTTCATCCTGTTCCATTAGAGAATTGGCAGGAGTCTTGATAAAAATGGGCTATACAGGTGTAAGGCGGGGCCAAAGAACCCATGGGCTGGAGAGGCTCAGCAGTTAAGGATGTTTTCTGTGCTCATACAGAACACGAGTTTGGTTCCCAGAGCCCACATCTGTTGGTCTACAAATGTCTGTAACTCAACTCCAGGGGGTCTGATGCTCTCTTCCGGCCTCTGCAGACACTGCAGTCATACATACACACACACACACACACACACACAGGCACACACATGCACGCATGCACGCACACACACACACACGGAGAGAGACATATACAGACACAGAAATAAAAAGAAAGAAAATTTTAAAAATAGACTGCCCAAAGTTTGGTCAAAGAGAACTTTGACCAAAAGTTCTGTTCTGATTTAAGGCAGGTAGATAAGTTCTTATTTTCTTTCTTTTTTAAACATTGGATATTTTATTTATTTACATTTCAAATGCTATCCCCTTTCCAGATTTCCCCTCTAGAAACCCCCATCCCATCCTCCCTCTCCCTGCGTCTATGAGGGTGCTTTCCCACCCACCCAAGTTCTTATTTTCTTTCACAGATGTATATTTATGTTTTACTCAGTCTCTCTTATTCATGACACTCAGCCAGATCACCTGTGGAGACCTGGTAGAAGGTATTTTCTGAACAGTGTGAACCTTGAGGCTTTGGCTAGTTGGGGTCTGATGTTGGAGGTTTCAGACCATGAGGCAAGAACCTGAGGCAAGGTCCTATAATGGTGACATATGGGAGCAGATGTGCTCAGAGTCCTGTAACTGGGGAGCAGGGCTCCACTGCACCTTTCATGAAAGAATAGCATGCTTATGAGAACATAGGAGAAGGGACTTAAATAGCTATACATTAATGCTATGCATGTATAGTAGAATTGTTTTTAAACTTGGTTATGCATAAGGATTGCAACATTAATCTTATTACAGTGAAGATTGTAATCAATAGGTCTGGGGAGGGGTCTGAGACTCTGAACAACTGCCAGAAATCTGCTGCTGCTGCAGGTTTGTGGGCTACGCTGTCATAAGAAGAACCCAGAAGACAGTTTTTAAAAACCCTGATACTGGCCTGTAATATGGCTCAGCAAGTAGAGATGCTTGTGCACCTGAATACCGCAAGGTAGCAGGAGAGAGCTAGCTTGGACTTGCACAGGGGCGCACAGGACACACACACACACACACACACACACACACACACACACACACACACCCCAATTCCAACCCAGAAGCTTTTCAGCAGAACATTCACTTTAACATATCTTCCCATGCCAGTTTGCATAAAGCCAGGCCTGTTACTTGCTCAGGGTTAGGTACTGACCCTCATTACGGTGCTGGTGTTCATTGTTCTTGCGCTGTAAAGAGGAGAAAATGCTGACAGCTTTAGAGTCAAGTATGTTGGTGTCTCTGGCTTCTGTTCACTTTCCATGCTGAGTACGTTTCTTATCGGGTACTCCAGCTTCTTTCTTTATTTATTTTTTTGATACAATCTCTTGTAGCCCAGGCTGGCCTCCAAACTCACTATGCAATCAGGATTGACTTTGAATTTCTTAAAAAAAACTTTTTTTTGGGATAGTTTCTCACTGTGTAGTCCTGGCTGGCCTGCCCTGAACTCTTGCTGTATAGACCAGGCTGGCCCTGAACTCACAGAGATCCACTTGCCTCTGCCTCTTCAGTGCAGGTATGCTATATAAAAATGATTTATTTATTGTTATTGTGTGTATGTCTATGTATGTATAGTGTATGTATAGTGTGTGTGTGTGTGTGTGTGTGTGTGTTTGGACATGCATGTGTCACAGTGCCCACATGGAGCTCAGAGGACAACTTTTAGGAGTTGGTTCTTTCCTTTTACCAGTGGCTCTGGGGATCAAACTCAGGTTGGCTTGGTAAGTTCTTCTATCTGCTGGAGTCCTCTCAGCAAGTGGACCTTGAGCTTCTGATCCTCCTGCCTCCATTCCTCAAGTGCAGGGAATTATAGGCATGAACTGCCATACCTAGTTTATACAGTGCTGAGGCTCATGCCTCCTAGGCCAGCAGTCCAGCAGCAGGGCCAGATCCTCAGGGGACGTACAGAGACGTGGGACGGCTAAGTTACTTTGAGAGACACATCTGGACCTCTAACCTGGGTCTCTATGAAAGTTATGCTTTCCGCCCGGGAGGACCAAAGTCTCAGAGGAGTGTGCTCTGTGCTGTCCCCCTTAAAGCCTGTGAAAGTGGGGGACAGTGGTGTTAGAGCCCCGCTCTCTGGTGCACCCTCCACTCAGGTGACTGTCTTGCACTCCAAGTGACCTTTCCTCTGCAACCCCTGCCACTGGAATCTTTGTTCGCCCTCCTGTCTACCTGACCTGCCTGCACTCTCTGCTCCAGGCTCCTTCTGTGTTTCTGCATGGGAGCTGGCCTTTTCTATTGATAATGCTTTGATCAGGTGAACCCACTTCCTGTGTGACCCGTGTCAACCATATATTAGAAATGTCTTCAAACAATCCAAGTGCTGCGGAAGTTCTCTTTGAAGAAATGGCAGAGATTTGGGAACGTGTTACCAGTGACCGAAGTCACAGGTCCTTCTTCAATCTTCTCTGCCTCCGCCGTGTGATATTTCTGTTGCTGGGTTTCCAGTGTTATATGGTAATTATACAAACATGTCTTTATGCTACGTGTGGGAAGCCTTGTGGGAAGGGACTGGGTTTTGTTTATTTTGTTTACTCTTGTCCAGGACCTGGTATGTAAATTATTCAGTGGCGCGGAGAGACATGGCTCTAAGTCAATTTAGCATCGACAGAAACCAAATTTCCAGGTCTGTGGCCCGCATTCTAAGGGAGTTCCACTTAGGAGGTCTCTTGTCTCAGGAGTGGCTCAATCAGGAATGGGGTGGGGTGACTGGCAGGCCAGTGACAGCCTCTGTTTTGTATGGAGCCTGAACTGGCTTCACATGGAAGTTTCTCTCAATCTTTTTCTCTAAGGGGTTTTTCCGTTTTTCTTTTTGCAGCTTCACAGGATAGCGTTTTGACAAACTAAACTTAGGAAGTAACCAACCTAGGAGAGAGGCTTTCTTCCTTCTGCCTTTGGATTTAGGAAGTTTTGGCTCTTGCTGGCTTAGCACCACCACCTTTGGGCCTGTGGCCTTGCCTCTTGTTGCCGAGGTGGTTGCCGTCACACACTGCTGGGAAGCAGTCAGTAAGACTATGTCGTCAGGGTCCCAGCATCCCCTTCTGGGCTGCACACTCCAGTGATTAATTATTTTCATTTAGGCTCTACTTTCCAAAGGCCCAAAGGCCTTCTACCAGCCAGTACCATTCATGCCCCCTCCCCCTTGTGTGTGTGTGTGTGTGTGTATGCGCGTGCACATTTGCAGAGGCCAACCAGTATTCCTTCTCAGGGCCTATTTACCTTGTTTTTTTGAGACAGAGTACAATAATTATGCTAGTTGGCCAGAGATGAGCGTGTCTCTGATTCCCTTGTGACACTCCCCGGGGTGGAGGGCACACGGACTCGGGTCTGTGTGTTTAACACAGCAAGCGCTTTACCGATGGAACTGTGTCCCCAGCTCCACACATGGCCTATTAGAGACAGAAATCACATGCTCATGGTTTATAAGGAAGACACAGATGAAACACCAACGTGGTTGTCATATAAGATGTAAACCAGGGCCTTTGAGATGGCCCAGGAGCAAAGGCCTTTGTCAGCAAACCCGACAAGGCTAGTTCAATCCCTGAGGCTCACACTGAGGAAGAAAAGAACCCCAAGTTGCCTTCTGACCTCCACATGTGAGCTGTGGTCCACACCCTCAAAAATACGTGTAATTTAAAGGCAACACAGGATCAGGACTAAAGGCTAACCCTGCTGATTGTTTTCCTGGGAGTCTGAGCCTTCTTGACCTCCTTCCTGTCCGGACCTCTAAGCTTTTTTCCAGACCTGAGGGTCGTGAGAGCCCGGAGAAAGCCTGGGGCTTCTCTGGTTGGGCAAACAGGGCCACCTCCTGTTTTGGGCCGGGGTACTTCCGTTGCGGTAGTCATTTTTCATCTGCTTCCGATGGACTGTACTCCTGCTACAATAACTGAGAATTCGGCATTGGGACAAAAAGCAGTTTTTAAGAAAATCCAATCTGTTCGAAGGAGGAAAAGAAGCTGGAAATTGACTCGACTGTTAGTAACGTCAGCAAAGGATGATTTTCGAGTCCTTTGTATCGGGTGCTTTTTTTTTTTTTTTTTTTTTTTTGTTTAGCTAAGGCACTTTTCTTAAGCCATTAAGTCATCGGTTTTTTTTTTTTTTTTTTTGGCAGAGATTGTGCCTTGAAAGTCAGTGTGGGAAGGCCGACAGAGGGCGCTGCGTTATTTCGGATCACTTCAGAGAGGTCCGAGAAGTTCGGTTAATGCCTCCAGAGAGCAAGCAAACCGAGAAACCGTGAAGGCACAGCATTCTAACCTCACTCATTTTTTTTTTTTTTTTTTTTTTTTTTTTTTTTTTTTTTTTAGCAGCACGATGCAAATTTAAAGAACAAAAATGGGGGGGGGGGGGAGATTTGTCGCCTTTCCCTTTAGGATTAAGTTCGGTGTAAAGAAAACTTTCAGTGTGTTTATCAGCTACAAAAGAAAGGGCTTACACAACGGAACGGCGAACCCACGCACAGAGCACTCTGTTTTCTTGATGTATTTCAGGTGCCTCAGGGGTGATGGAAATGTTCTTAAATGACCCAGAGATGGTGCTCTGAAAGTTGTGTGACTCTTTTAACTTTGTAGATTTCAAAATAAAAAAAAGTTGCTGATTGCATCAAGTCTAGTTTCCAGTGAACAGTTTGTTTCCTTCTTTGAATTTCTCATTTCTTCCCTCTCTCCCTCCCTCCCTTCCTCCTGCTCTCCCTCCTCATCTTCCTGCATTTTCTTTATTCTGGATACCTCTCCCCAACCAGCTTTTCAAGGTCTTGTATTTCTCTTCTGAAGTGGTTTTCGATTTATGTCTGCAGGTAGCATTCGGTGGTTACAGCTGCCTGGGAGTGAAGGGTG
Source organism: Micromys minutus (assembly GCF_963924665.1). Classification (NCBI taxonomy): domain Eukaryota; kingdom Metazoa; phylum Chordata; class Mammalia; order Rodentia; family Muridae; genus Micromys; species Micromys minutus. The sequence continues at coordinate 6,826,881 of NC_137956.1, forward strand.
TTCATCGTCACAGACACTAATTACCTCATAAAACACTTTACAGCTATATTATTCAAGAAAAGCAAGAATTGACAATTTTCTCTAGGTTTTCAAGTTTACATAGCAAAATAAAAACAATCTTAGACAGGATATGGTCAAACTCATCTCTTGCATATTAAAAACAGACAAACCCAAGCTCACCTGTCTTGAAACTTCTAAATGTTTATTCAAATTGTTATTATTATTGCAGTGGATTCTTGGACCCCGAATTCCTCCGGGATGAGATTTTGCACACACTATTGAAAGGCGCACAGTGACTTACCACAGCAAGGTTGTGAGATAACCTGTCTGTATGGAATGAGGGGCAATGGTGGGGTGGGGGTGGGGAGCCCTTCGCTGGGCACAGGACTTCCTTCTGGAATACTGGGGAGAGAACATAAGCTAAGCGGGAAGGGACCAGCAGGAGCAAGGAATGAGAAGGGAAAGCAGGAAAAGATGGAGAGTAGGAATGTATGAAAGGTGATTTATGTAATGTGAATAAATACTAAAGACGGTAGCTGGCAAGTTCACGGCAGCCAGGAGTGGATAAAGGGAACAGCGCTCATAGATTTCCTCCCCTAAGGCTTACCTAGGGTTGCTCTGGACACTCAGTAGGTGTCACTTCCCCAGCACAAATGCTTTCTTAAGGATGGCTTTACGGTGGTCTTTCAGACACCCAGACACATCTCTTACTGTGCATCCATAGGAAATCAGGTATCGGTTAAAGCACGTGACAGAGATTCCTCTCTGGATGACACGTGACTGGGGGTCGTGCAAATTATATATATGTACATATATATGTGTATATATAGTATATGTGTAATATGCATGCATTATGCTTGTATGTACACAGACACACATGTGTGCATGACACATGTGTGTGCCTGGGTGTGGCTATCTTCCTTAATCACTTTCCACTTTGTATATTGAAGGCAGACTCTATTGTTTGCCATTTTAGGTGGTCTAGCTGGTCAGTTTGTTCCAGGGATTCCCCCATATCTGGGGGAGATGCTGGGATTACAGGCAGCTGCAGTACCTATCTGCTTTTATGTGGGTTCTGGGGATCTGAGTTCCAATCCTCACCCCTCTGTAGTAAATGCTTTACTCCTGAGTCATTAAAATGTGAACTCCCTCTCTCCCTAGAACTCCAGTTTGGTTTATAAAAGTCTAGTTTTGCTTTTCACCATTACTTATAGAATGCCATGTGTCTCAGTTTGGTGTACAATATAGTTTATAGCATATTTATTTTTTAATAAACATATATAAAAATATTTTTAAAGATTATTTATTTATTATATATAAGTACACTGTAGCTGTCTCTAGACACACCAGAAGAGGGCATCAGATCCCATTACAGATGGTTGTGAGCCACCATGTGGTTGCTGGGATTTGAACTCAGGACCTGTGGAAGAGCAGCCAGTACTCTTAACCACTGAGCCATCTCTCCAGCCCCTGTAGCACATTTCCACAGCTGTGAAAGCCAGGCTTTAACTAGAGTTTTTGGCTATAAAGCTTTGTATTCTTAAGAGTCCCCTGTTACATTTTCTCAGATCTAAAGCCTAAGTCTAGGTGTGGCCATTGCAGATGTTAGCATATTTCAGAGAGCATAGGAGGAGTCTTGCCTCTCATAGTAGGCCCATAACAAGAAAAATGTCTGAGGACACATATGGCTAGTGACAGGCAGGGAGACCAGTGTTGAGCAATGTTAGGAGCCACAGGAGGGTTTTCTTTGGAAGGCTGGGACCCTGAGAGAAACAGTTGCAACTTAAAAGGAAGAGGAAAACTAGTTACTGGACACAGAGAAAGTTTCTTTCTAGTTGGAAATGAGAAAGACTAGGAGCATATGATGGGTGTTTGGTTTTAGAGATGGACTTTGAGCCCAGGTGGAGTTGATCATAATCCTCCTGTTAAGAAATCTTAGCCTTAGGGAAAGGTGGCTGTTTAATGGTGTTTAACATCAACGAGCTCCTTCTTCAGCTCCTTCCTTCTTAAGCCTGAAGAGACACACTGAAACTAAGCCAAGAGACAGATCTGAGGGTTCTGCTAAGGGTAGAAGAAACCTATGGGGCAGTCTTACCACTTCCAGGCAGTCATGGGTGGTCGAATCTTTGCGCTAGCCTGGGCTCCCTAGAGAGACTAGTCATCAGAATGTCTGGGAACCTAAGAGTCATTCAGATCGGCTCTGAATCACTTCACAATGACTGTGCAGGCTGGAGTCCAGGAAGCCAGGACAAGAGCCATAGGACAGAGACGCTGCCTGAGGCCAAGGTCAAAGTCCTGGAAGGCCCTGCAGAAGCAACCACACAGCTCTGCAATCAGAGAACAACGCAGAGTCTAAAATCAGGGGTTGCAGAGGAGAGTGAGCTTTCTCTAGAGGGGACATGTGTGGGGCAGTCACCTTCCCTTTTCTACCTTCCCACCCCATCTCACCCCCAGACCAGTTTATTAAGTTTGCCGTTTCTCCAGAAACACCCCAGGCACATAGGGCACAGGTATTGATGTTTTTCTCTCACCCCAGGTTGACAACAATAATCGATAATCGTTGTCCCAATTTGCTTTCTATTGCTGTGATAAACACCAGGACAAAGAGCAGCTTGGAGAGGGAAGGGTTTATCTGGCTTACATGTCACAGTTCACGACTGAGGGAAGTCAGGGCAGGAACCTTGAGGGAGGAACTGAAGCAGAGACCATGGAGGAACCTACCTACTGGCTTGGTCCCCTTGGCTTGCTCTACTGTTTTCTTATACAACTCAAGACCTCCTGCCCAGGGATGGAGGGCATTGCTTACAGTGAGCCGGGCTCTCCCACATCCATTATTAGTCAAGAAGATGCCCCACAGACTAGCCTACAGGCCAATCTGATGGGGGCATTTCCTTTCTCAAGGCTTCCTCCTCCTACAGGACTCTGGCTTGTCTCAAGCTGACAAAACCGGATGTAGCACAGTTACAGTAGTGAAAAACAGAACGTAAGTGGCAGGAGGTGACAGATACTGCTGTGACACACGTCTTTGGAGGGTTTAGTGGTTGTGGTAAGCCCAACTATTGGAAAAATGCATCTGGCTTTGGCTAAAAGTAGGGATGCCTATTGGCATCAAAGGAGCAATAGAACCCCACCCCCAACCCCAGGTGTCTGTAACAGCAAGAAGCGGCTTCTTATGCCAGGGACCCTGACTCCAACTAATGGTTCCTTAGCCTTGATCTGAATGATGGAAGCTACTTTACTCATAACCTTTGCATATATTTGATATTATTGTGCATATGTGAAGGTTCTTTAAGGGCTCTGATAACTAAAATATATATTTATAGTTTTATAAAAAGTATTATTTGTTTTATTTACATTATTTATTATATATGTATATACACCATGTGCATATAGTTGTCCTCAGACACCGGAGCTTTGGGTTTCTTAGAACTGGAGTTAAGTGTGTCTCTGAGATACCCAATATGAGTGGTAGGAACCAACCTAGAGCCTCTGCAAGAAGAGCAAGTGCCCTAGAGCCATCTCTCCAGCCTTCTAATGGGCAAGTTGACACAATCTAGAATCGCTTTGGAAAAGAGAGTCACAATAAAAGGCTGTATGGATTAGATTGGTGTGTGGGCAAGTCTGTGAGGGATTATCTTGATTAGTGGAAAGACTAGCTCACCATGGGTGGCGTCATTCCCTTGTCAGTGGCATCCTGGACTTTGTGAGGTGGGGGTGGGGGGAGTGAGCTAAGCACAAGCATGCATGCATGCATTCTCTCTCTCTGCTCTTGGCTGTGGCTATAATGTAACTAGCCACTTGAAGTGCTTGCTGCCTTGTCTTCTCCATAATGATGTAACCTGGAATTGTGAGCAAAATAAAGCCTATCTTTGTTAAGTTTCTTTGTCAGGTAGTTTATCACAGTAGTAGGGGCAAAATTAAGTCATTATATGACTATTTCTGCTAAATGCCCAAATTTAGTTCTTTGTGTCATTTTCTTTCTCTCCATATGCCCATCAAAGAAACACACATTTGCTTTCTCATTAATTGAACGGGAGGTAGAGGAGTGGGAATGCTCTAACAGAAGGTTTAAACAGAACAGAGTATGGGATTTGCCAGGGATTATGACTGTCCTTAATCTTGCCAAAAAGAAGCTTGCAGCAAGTGTGGAAGTGTAGATGCATTGTTAACACCACCAGCAGCAGGCTTCAATTATATAAGAAAATATATATATAAACACCTTCCTGCTCCCTGCCAGGTTCACGTCCTGAATTCCGTGCCACACTTTCCACATAAGGAAACATGACGTGTAGTCATGTAGGGCCAGAACAGAGTTCTCCATGCTAATGAGGTACCTAGAGGCCCTGAGGGTTTAGCCAATAAGCTTCCCTTCCCAGACATTCCTCCCCAAAGGTATTAAATCTCGAGTCCACCCTGAGAAGTTGGTATGGTATGCATCCAATTTCCACAATGAACAGTCAATAAACAGTTTAGAACCATGGACTGTCTCTTTCATCAAGAATCATGTGGAGAACATGGAGGGGTTTGTTTACTACTGAGCCACAGCCTAAGCCTCCCACAGAAGGCCTTTCTGTGGTTCAGCCACAACTGCAGTCAAGCTAAGGACCTTCACTGATGAGCAAAGCCAGTGCTCCCATCGCCCCTAGCCCCGCCCCAGCCTGCAGTCCTCAACTCTGCTCCCAACTCCTTAAGACTCAGCAGCTCCTGAATGTCCAGAAGTTTGGGAACCCCCAGTCTGGCTTCACTGCAGCCCCATAGACCCCCAACTCTTCACTCCCAACTTCTCTGTGGGGTTTTCTAGCAGTGACTAGATGCCGGGAAGTTAGGGAATACCAGCTTCGGCTTTCTCACATCTCAGACTGCGCTTTCCCACCCCCAGAGCTTCAGGAAGTAGGGGTGGGGTGAGGAGGCAGGTCTTTATCCATGAACTTAATGCCCTTCATTACAAGTCGCTATGTATAGGGGAGAATATCTTGAAAACTCCGGTTTGTCAATGGCTACAGTGTATCCATTCTTTAGAGTAGCTGAATAAACCAGGAAGAGAGGAAGCTAGAAAGAGGACTAGTAGGGGTAAAAAATGTCATGGGAGGTGGGGGGGGGGAGCATGCAGCTGCACATTGACATCCACAAGGCCATGACTTCTTCCTAACTGCTTCATGACTTGACCCTGTCTAGGAATCCATAAGTAGAAATTACTGATTGGTGGCTGGGCTGTAGTGATGTACGACTTTCATTTCAGTTCCTGGGAGACAAGAGGCAGGCAGATCTCTCTGTGAGTTCGAGGCCAGCTTGCTCTACTGAGCAAGTTCCAGGACAGCTAGGGATATACAGAAACAAAACAAAACAAAACAAAAACAAACAAACAAAAAAACCTGTCTCAAAAACAAAACAAAAGAAATTACTGCTTGGAGATGAATGGATACTCTCCACCCCTAGAATGTTCTGTTATTCAACATGAATCATTATCAAGAAAGTGGAGATACATTTTCTTCCTCTATGGGATTTCTTCTGACAAAGGGAAAAGAAGGACATAAATAAATTAGAAAAGATGTAATTCAGGCTTGGGGGATGGCTCAGGTGACAAATTGCTCGCCTGGCAAGGATAGGGCCTTTGTTTGAGCCCTAGAAACAGAATAAAACGAAAAACTGGACACAGTGATGGGCGCCAATGCTGTGGAGGCTGAGATAGGTGAAGTCCTGCCATTTGCTGGTCAGACAGCCTAGCTCCTGGGTGAGAAACATTGTTTCATAAAACAAAACAGCAAAGTGGAAGGCTAGAGAGATGGTTCAGAGGTTAAGAGCACATACTGCTTTCCCAGAGGATAGGAGCTCGGTCCTGGCAGCCATATTAGGCAACTCACAACTATTTGGAATTCCAGCTCTAGGGAATCTGACACCCTCTTCTGGCTTTGGCATTTGTGTATATATGTATGTACATGTGTGTATGTGAGTGTGTGTGTATGTGAGTGTGTGTGTGTGTGTGTGTGTGCATGCATACACACAAAGACACAGATAGTCAGACACACACACAGTTAGATAGACAGACACACAGACAGACACACATCTTTAAAAACAAAGTCGCAACAACTGAGGACCCACTCATACCCAAGGCTCTCCTCTGGATTCTACATGAATACATGTGCACCTGTGCACACACGATCATGTATAAACACATATACCCAAAAGGTAATATTTACAAACATACCTTTCCCCCACTGGGATCCACTGGGGTCATGCAAACGATTCTCGGCATATACCATATCCCGTACATCACAATAAGTTAGTCTGAAATTCTTTTCTGATAAAAACAGAGGCATCCAAAGTTAGATAAGGTGACCACTGTCACCCAGTAATTAAAATACAAACCTGGGACCTGGATTCGGGTGGGCTGGCTTTAGACCCCGAGCTCTTGGCTGCCAATCTGTGTCCTGGGCACGCTCCATGTTCATTTGTTCTCCAGGCAGCAGTGTCATTCTCACAGGCACCTCGTGGTCAGATGGCTGGAGCAGGAGAGCTGTGTATATGGGGCTAAGAGCGAGTGGCCCCATGGCCCAGCACAGTTAAAGCAACAAGGAGAAAACCGGTGTTGGTTTCTTACCCAAAGACAGATGAATAATTTTCTGGATTGATTCCATTTCTTTATTTCCTCATTTAAAAAGGGCAATTTTCTTAATTTGCTAGACCATCTCTAATTATTTGGCTTCCAGACATTTATTCATGCTATTAAAAATGCACGTTTAAACGGCATGATCTAAGAGGCTCAGGTAACAAGTAATAATGCTCTGCATGGCTCCTGGCCAAACTACTGCTAATGCCTGATTTCAACTCCTTTCTCACACAGACGGACGTTGGGACGGGGTTCTCTCCGAGTAATTTTCCTTGCATCCCGGCTCTCCACAGTAAATCATTGAATGGAGGAAATGAGCCACTTCCTGGTGTCTTCTTTCTTGCACCAGTTGGTTTTAACGATGTTTGCAGTCTCTCTTATAATTTCCCAAGGTGATGTACTGCCTCGGTAAACCTGTTCACTGACTCACTCATCGTCCCTGTGGTCCTTTTGTCTCCCCACTTCCTCTATGCAGCTCTCTCCTTTCCTATTTTCTACCCACCCTTGCTTCTCTCCATTTTCATCTTCCATCCTCTATTGTCCCCTCCCCACCTTCCCTCCCTTCAACAAACACTGCAGGGGTCCTAAGAAACGCTGAGCACCGTGAAGAGGTGTAGTTGGATGGAAGGATAAATGGGATTGACCACTTAATGAGTATGATTGATCATCCATTGTATCCCAGGCCCTACTTGCAAGCTGAGAACAGAGCAAAATACACAACATCTTGGCTTAGAGAATGATATTCTTGAGTATGTGGTAGGAAGATATTAAGAAAAAAAAAAAAAACCAAAAACCAAAACAACCAAATAAATCATATACCAAGCAGTAGGAAGAGCCAGGGTTAAAAATAAATTGGGGGAATGAGCAGTGTGGGGGAGGAGATCCTATTGTTCTTACACAGGCTGGGCAGGGAAGGCCTCTTTGGCAAGGTGACATTAGAACACGGATACATTCACCAGAGGGGAGAGCAAGCCCTAAGGAAAACTCACTTTCAACATGGAAGAAAGGCACATGCAATCCTGAAAATGAGATGGGACGAGACCAGCAAGGGAAGCTCAGATGAACAGCTCCTGGGAGAAGTCTGAGGAAAGCACACTCTGGGGCTGGGCCACTCTGAAGACTTAACTGTGTCTCTTAGGAGAAACACACACATTTGTGTGACACCTCATAGCTAAGCAGGTTTCCCCGGTCCCTTCCTCACAAGGGGCTAGGCGCCTCAGTGAGGGCATTGTGGGCCTGCTCATGAGCTAAGATTCCAGAGAATCTGTTTTTTTGCCTAGTATTAGACTCTCTTCCAAGTTACATTTCTCACTGAGAGGTTGTTAAACAGGTCTGATGGCTGAGTTTGATTTCTGAAACCCATGCGGCGAGGAGAGACCAGACTCCTGAAAACTGTCCTCTGACTTACACACGTGTGTTGTGGCACATGCACACCCTCACTTGCAGACATCAAATACATCTTGATGTGAAGCAGCCAGGAGGAGACTGAAATTTACACTGGGCAGAGCTTGAGCATAGGAGACCTCAAAGTCCGCCTCCACAGTGACACACTTCCTTCAACAAGGCCACACCCACTCCTACAAGGCCACACCTCCTAATCATGCCACTCCCTGTGGATCAAGCATTCAAACGCATGAGTCCATGGGGGTACCAAACTTATTCATAACACCACAACACAACAGCAGTAAGTGTGATGATAAATGTAATAGAAACTAGAAGAGTTTTCAAGAAAAAAATATATTATTCAATTTTACTGTCCATACGCAACCAAATCTTAAACGGATCCAAGGAAATGTCTTGACCTATAGATATGGAGAGATCAGGAGAGCAGAGATTGTAGATAAACTCCTGGAAGTAAAGGTAAGAAGAGAGAGAGTATGGATCTGGATAGCCTAGATATACCTACAGTCATGGAAGCAGAGAACCTCGAAACAGAGTTAAAGGGGTTTGAAGATGAAGGGAAGGGAAGACCAGAGGGTGGAGAGAAGAGCGAGGAGCCCAGCCAGGACAGAGGCAGAGGCTGGCATCTGCATGGAGGAAAAAGCCCGTGCTGTTCATCGGTACAAATGTTAATGCTTTTGAAATTATCCATGTTGGAGCTGTATAGACTTTGATTTCCCAAGCCTTTGGTAATATTTTCTACTCACTCAAATGTCTTTTGGCAAGGATGTGTTATGTAGAAGTTAAAGATAGGAACAGCTCATGAAAGGGAGGCATGGGACGGATGGGCCTGTGTGGGCCAGGGTTCCTGACCTCACTCTTCACTTAGAGGCAGAAGTGTGGGGTCATCACAGAACCAGACCTGGGCAGGAAGACACTAAGTTCCCTTAGTTTCAATCTGAAAACGGTGATTTTAATCTTCCTTTATCCAGATACTGTGAAATAGGTCAATTCTACATGATATCTGGATCACATACATTTGAAAAAACTATTGTGGATTTTTATTAGGGTGCTGGTGAGTTAGAACTGTGGAAGCAAGGTTGAAAGCCAGAGCTCCTGTGGTCCGCAAAGAGGACGGCAACCTTTGAAGTGGCTCTTCCTTTTAACTATGGGAATAAAGCTGTCTTTAGTTTAGCCAAGAATTACCTATTTGTCTGTGTCTCAGGAGGATCTTGTATAAAAGTGGATCTTTGCTACGATGACCCAGGAAGCAGAGGGATTCGATGCATTATTTTTTTCATAGCCCTGAGGGCACATCTGCTGCCTTTGAATGTCCTTCTCAATTTCTCTTCTTTTGAAGCTGTGGAAAACCCCAGCTATCTACAGAGCAGGGGACGGCTGCTTTTACAGTGTTCACTATGCTTTTAATACGGACTAGCCAAGAACCGTGTGTGTTCAACCACACCACCCTGTTGCTTTTGGAAATTCCTGATTATTTTGATTAGATGACAAACTGAGTTGGTCTCGTGGGTTGGTTCCCTCTCTCTTGCCCAGTGTTAAAATGCCACGGCCACCGCAGGGAAGGAAGTCAGGAGGGTTGGAAGGACCCATGGAAACAGATAACTAGACTCAGGAATCCCCCAGGCATAGGCTATACCTGAGCTTCAGGTTGTGAGAAATATCTTGCTTTAGAAGAGGGCCAAAGACCAAACTATCTCTGCCTGGCATGGAAGTCAGTGACCTCAAATGGCTAACACACTCTTGTGTGACTAGTCCAAAGCCAGGCATGCTTGTAAATATGAAATGCTTCCAAGCAGGGCTAAGAAAAAAAAAAGGCAAAGTGTTTTTCCCCATGTTCATCCTTTTCTTTCATTCATTTTATTTTGAGAAGTGTCTCATGTAGCATGCTATCCTCAAACTTGCTATGTAGTTGAGGATAACCTTGATCTGTCTACTCGGTAATCAGCATGCCTGTCAAGAATGGGGCTAGTCTAAAGAGACCCTTTGTTCCCCCATTTAGCCATCAGACTATGAGGCAGTGGACCCCAAGAAATTATAAGTTCTCTAAGGATCTCTTTCTGATCAAAGGAAAGAATGACGCCAAAGGGACAACCAGGGAAGCTGGTCTGGTACCTACCAGAGGATGCTGCATGTTAACTCTACAGAAATGCTCAGGCATGTGACACAATTCCACATAACTTCTGCATCTGTGACTATGGAATCTGAGGTTGCTCTAAGAACTGAGCCTGTGGAGACACCGAGGAACTACCGTGTAGTCACACTGTGAGTTAGGATTTTGGCATGTGAATTTTGGGAAAATAGAATCTAGTTCATAATATAGTAAAATTAATTTAATCTATTATTTTTTCCCCTTCATAAGAGTTACAAAATCAATATAACTGAGAGTACATGGTTTATTCTGAGTAGATTTTATTTTGTCTTTATTTTTTTCTTCCCACTGGTTCTCATTCATTTATAAACAATTTTACTTTAAAAATATTTTATTTTTACTTATGTGTATATGTCGGACTGTGTAGTGTAGGTCAAATGTGGGCAGGTACCCGAAGTTTCAGAAGAGGGTGTTGGATCTCCTGGAGCTGGATTTATAGGCAGCTGTGAGGGAACTGAACTTTTGGCCTCTGCAAGAGTATATGTGCTCTAACCACTGATTTACCTATTCAGCCCCCTTACCTATTTCTTCTTAAAACCTTAATAAAAATATAACTACATGTTTTCCTTCCTACCCTTCCCATGTCTGATTTGCTCTTTCTCCTCACTGTTACTTACATTTCAATGAATCAGCACTTAAATACAACCTGTTAAGATAACATTCACTGGCATCAGTGGGAGGAGAGGCCTTTAGTCCAGTGATGGGTTTTCTCAGTGTAGGGGAATGCCAATGTGTTGAGGTGGGAGAGTGTTGTTAGGAGAAGGAGCACCCTCATGGAGGAAATAGGGGGGGGGATGGAATTGGGGAAGGGGCTAACATCTGAAATGTAAATGCAGAGAATATCCAGTAAAAAAGAAGGAAAACAAACAAACAAATAAATAAATACAACCTGCTCAGTTTATTCAGCATTGCCTGCATGTATGTTTCTAGGTTTGACCACTTGGAATCATGGGGCTCATCCTGGGGAAGACTAATTCTTCATCTTAGCAGTTATCAGTTGTCTATGTGTCTTCATCTAGGGGTGGGGCCTCATGGGATTTCCCCATCTATATTAGGATGTCAATGGCTGTTGGGATTGTTCAGGTCTTGATTTAGATAGCCTGGTTGTCGAGATTTCACAGGCGTATCTTTCCTGGCATATCTAGGAAGGCACAGTTTCACAGAAGACTTCCTGGTCCTTTGGATCTTACAATTTTCCCACCCCCTGTTCTTCACTGTTGCCTGTATCTTAGATGGAGGGGTTGTGTTGTAGATACCTCAGCTGGGACTGGACCTCATAGCCAGTTGTTCTCTGCATGTTGATTAGTAGAGGCTTCCTATAATCGTCTTTTTCTGCTACAAAAGGAAGATTTTCTGATGAGGGCTGTGGGTATAAGGCAAGTATTTAGAATGCAGTTAGAAATTAAATTGGTTTAGAAAAATGGCAGTGTTCCATTCTCCTCTATTATCCATGGCTTTAATAGCCATGAGTAGCTGGCTATGTTTCTAGTACCAGGCATGACTTCCCTCCTGTTAATCAGGCCTTGGGTTCAGCTAAAGAGCTGTTGGTTACTGCCAAGATGTAAGTACCATTGTTACATCTTGAGGGATACCCTAAAAGATGTGATTATTAGAAAATTTAAAATTACACACATGGCTTGCATCAGATTTGTTGTTGTTATCTTTTGAGACAGGATCTCATGTATCCTAGGCTGGCCTTGAAGTTGCTATGGAGCTGAGGATGACCATGAATTCCTGATTCTCCTGATCCTTTCTGCTCTACCTCTTGAACACTGGAACTACTGGCAAGTGCCTCGTGCCAGGGCTTATGTGGTGCTAGGGCCTTAATCAGCTAGGAAAACATGGCACACACTCTATTCACTTAGCCACATCCCAGTCTTATTCCATTAGATTTCTGTTGGACATTAGGTCATCCTGTGGAAGGTCAGATTCCTTGGTATACTGTTATGAATGAATTTTATAGTAACATGAGCACCTGCCACAAACACATGCTTAGTTTTTAATCTTCCTTACAAAAGTTGTTTAAAAAGACAGCTAATGAATATTTTGAAAATGAGTTGAACTGGATTTCTTGAGACTTTTAAGACTATAAAACTATGAAAGAAAGAAGGTATCCTAGTTTCCTTTCTATTTCTGTGATAAAATACCAACATATACAGCTCAGTGAGAAAAGGATTTATCCAGTTTAAGATTCTAGCTTCCAACCTATCATTGTGGAGAGAGTCAAGGCAGGACCTTGAGACAGCTTGTTATGATAATATGTACAAACTAGGGTAGAGAGAAATAAATACATGTGTGTTTACTCGTGCTCAACATCTCTACACTTACAAAGTCCAGGATCCTCTACCTAGGGAATGGTGCTGCCCATAGTGGGTTGGGCTTTCCTACATCAATTAACAACCAAGAAAATCCTCCCTGCCACCAGATGTGCTCATAGGTGAGCCCAGTCTTGACAGTCCCTCATTGGGATTCTTTTCCCAGGTGAGTCTTGATTATGCAAGTTCACAAAATTATCCATTACAAATTGGAATTTGGAATGGTAATCAGAGATCCTTACTGTATGTTGAGTCTCCTGAAGTATTAGACTAAGATGGCTTCATGGGAATGGTCTATCAGATTTTCAAGCAAAGAAAAATTCATGTTTCAAATAAATTTTAGAAATAAAGAGGAAAAGCTTCCCAATTCATTTTGCAAAAATAGAATAAGCTTAATGCCTGATAAAAATGGAAAAGGAAAGCAAAGGTACTTATAGGTCCATTTCGCTTATGAGCTGCATGTGAAAAAAAAAACCCTAAACAGTATGTTATATAACAAAATCCGTAAGTACATTATTAATGTAATCGAGTGATGATGGCTTCCACTTCTGGAGCTCCGGCAATGTCATTCTCTGAATTAAGTGGCCAAGCATGAACTTTTTCTAACCAGCAAAACAAAAGCCTCTGACAAATTTTAGCTTCCACTAATGCTGAAAAAGAAACACTGGTGTGTCTGCCAGTTGAGTTGCCTGATTCCCAAGAGTCTGCTGTGTTCCATGTTGTTGGATCAGGGGTACTTGCTGTTGCAATTATGTAACTCAGCTGAACACCGTGGACTGGAGAATGAAAGGAGAACCGGTTCTCTGAGCATCCGGTTGTAAGAGGCCAGCCACTCTGAATGCCTCGGCCTGTTCAGGGACTGTCTCATTATCTTAAAATCAAAGGCCTGGCTGGGTGTGGGGCTGCACATCTAGGCTGCCCATCTATCCAGCACTCGGGAGGCAGACGACAATGGATCTCTATGAATCCCAGGCCAAACAGGGTACACAGTGAGACTGTGTCTCAAAACAACCAAAACCCAAACCAACCAAACCAAACTAAGTGCCAGGGAATATGGGCCTGTGTATTAAAAACTGAAACGACACTGTATTGATCTTGCTACTTCCTAGTCCATATTGTTTGTTATCTGCCATTCGGCTGCAGTTACGTTCGTTACCTGAGGACTCTCATCAGGAACTTTCGGATCACAGGAGGTCCTGAGTTCCTGGAACTAGATCTTTTATTCTCTTTCCTTCTTATTTGGTTTGAAGAGGAAGAAATGGCCTGTTTTCATCCTGCCCAGCCAGTGGGGCCGCAGCGGGACTGTTAGTCTCAACCCCCTCCCCCCAGTCTCTCCTCTTTCCCCTTGTCTGCTCTCATTCTTCCTTCCTTCTTTCCTCCTCAGCTAAACCTAGAAGAGGCAGAGATTTAGGGACTCTAACTGCTCCCATATCTTCTTGGTCACTTTGTAAATTTTCCCAAGTTTGACGATGAGATGTTTTAAAAGATTTTTGTTTTTGTTTTGTTTCTGGTGGGGGCAGGGATGCCTGCAGGACATCCTGGTGGGGGCAGGGATGCCTGCTGGACATCATGTCCAAGACATTACAGACAACAAGCAAGCACCGGTCATACTTCTAAGATACTTCCCAACCTCCTGAGCTATAATATTCGAATTTTTCTCACTTCCTTTTTCCTAGATCTACTAGAACTATTTTTTAAATGACTTAAAAAAAAAGATTTATTTATTTAATGTATGTTAGTACACTTAGCTGTTTTCAGACAGACCAGAAGAGGGCATCTGATTCTATTTCAGGACCTCTGGAAGAACAGTCAGTGTTCTCTCTCCAGCCTAATTTATTTGTATTTTTAAAAAAGATTTATTTATTTATTTATTTATTTATTTATTTATTTATGTACACTGTAGCTGTCTTCAGACACACCAGAAGAGGGCATCAGATCTCATTACAGATGGTTGTGAACCACTATGTGGCTGCTGAGATTTGAACTCAGGACTTCTGGAAGAGCAGTCAGTGCTTTTAACCACTGAGCCATCTCTCCAGCCCAAGTTATTGGTATTTTAAATTACATGTTTGTATGTGGGTTTGTGAACATGCCGGCCTGCATGTGATATGCCTGGAGGCCAGAGGAGGGCGCTAGATTCCCTGGAGCTGGAGTTAACGGAGTTGTGAGAGAACTGGGAACTGAACTTGGGTCCTCTGCAAGAGCAGTATGTGCTCTTGGCCGATAAATCATCTCATCAGCCCTGGAAATTCAGATTAAAAAACAAACAACCCCCTCCCCAAAAAAGAACCCAAATAGAAATGCTAGAAAGGACAGATGCAGCAAATCAGATAACAAACTGTGCCGAGCAGTGTCAGCAACAGCCTCCACCAAGCAAGAACATCAGGATGAAGGAGGAGGCCAGTGACAGACTGCAGACATCATTAAGGAAAGAATAAAGTCACTGAGTACACTGTCACTGACTCCGAACTCTTGGATAGCGTCAGTAGACTAAACCTAAGAAGCTGTGGGACAGGAGGAGGAACAGAGGGAAATACTAAAAGCAGGAGAATCTATCCAATGAGATTATAGCAGAAATATCTCCAGATGCAGAGAAAAAAATTAGACATTCAAACACGAGGCTTTTAGAACCCCCAGTAGACATGACCAGAAATGACACATGACACATTACAGTCAAAATGTAAAAGCACGCGCGCACACACACACACACACACACACACACACAGACAAACCAAAACTAAAAAGAACAAAAAAACAAAACAACAACAACAACAACAACAACAAAAAACCAACAACGACATTAGAAGCTGTGAGGAAAAAAATCCCAGTTTGTTCACAAAAGCTGAAGCATCAGAATAACATCCGATTTCTTGTCAGCAACCATTCAAACTACGGACGCAAGGGATGATGTATTTCCAGGTCTGAAAGTAAATAGCTGGCAATCAAGATAGTTCATCCAGCAAAGCTGTCTTTCAGAACGGAGGGAGGAACACATTTCCAGATAAGCACACACTAAGGCACAGCTGAGGACAATTAAGGAATGCTGAACTCAGGAGGAGGGAGCAGATGGAAGACAGCACAGGACAGACAGCTATCAGAGAGAGACAGACAACGAAGCCTCGCTAGAAAGGAATCCAGGATATGCAGCACTCGGAATCAGCAAATCCCTGATACTCTCAGGGGAGAAAGCAAGACAATAATTCAAACAATTAGAAAAACAGCCGATAAAATTACAAGAATGCTAAACATCTCTCAATAACAAGATGTTAAAAATTAATCCTAATTGTAAATGACCCCCAACTCACCAATAATCACACACAGACTGGCTGACCAGATTTAAAAAACAAAACAAAACAAAACAAAAAACCCCCAAAACCGAAACTCAGAACCAACTCTGTCCTCTCCAGGAAATATACCTAAGAGGCCGGGTTCCCCAGGAACTGGAGCTACAGACCATTGTGAGCTGCCTGACATGGGTGCTGGGAACTGAATTCAGGCCTTCCAGCAAAAGCAGTATCAACTAATAATTGCTGAGTTATCTTTCCAGCTTCTAATTCAAAGATTTATGTGGAAAGAACAAGCCATTAAAAGGATAAAAATGATAGTGAGTAGTGAGACTTAGAGAGGACCGTTTAAAACTTCTTCTAGCATTAGTAGAAAAGGGTCAGGCAAGGCAGAGTTTGGGGAAGGTCAGTAGGAAATAATGCTTTCCATAAGAAGGGAATGGAGTGTTACCTGTTTCCTTCTCAGGGCAGACACAGGGAAAGAGGCACCCTAGTTATTTTTGCACTAGAACTTTGGCTGCAAGTGAATTAGTGGGGTGTTCGGACTCAGTCTTAACGAGCATAAACGGATTCACTCTTAGACTTGGGATAATATTTTCAAAAATATTCACTCAGTTACAAAAATGGTTGGGCAGCATTGAACTAAGATGTTCATCTGGAGCTATAAGCATTCTTCATAGTGTCGGCTTTGTATTGTTCCTGTGAAGTAATACTAAAGAGTTCTGCATCCCAGGGCTGGAGAGATGGCTCATTAGTTAAGAGCACTGGCTGCTTTTGCAGAGGACCTGGCTTTCAGAGCTCACACAGGCCTATAATTCCAGTTCCAGGAGAGCCGATGCCCTCTTCTGGGGTCCATAGGAACATTGACCCAGCAGTGCACAGACACACACACAGGAAAAGCATCCATAAATATAAAATAATAGATTGATAAATCTTGCATCTGTTCTAAGAACTGTATTAGAATGGATTTTAAACTTTTATGTGTGTGGGTGTTTTGCCTGCATGCAGTGCCCTCAGTGCCCTCAGAGGCCAAAAGAGGGCGTGGGACACCCTGGAAGTGGAGTTACGGATAACTAGGAGCCGCCTCCTGAGTGCTGGGGCTTGAACCCCAGCCCTCTGCTTTTAACTGCTAAGCTAACTGTTAAGGTTTAAACAGTTCTCATAATGTGATTTTCTTTTTCAGGCATCTGTGATGATCTCACACTGTTGCAACGATAGAAGAAAGAGAAACTGTTAACTGGGAATTGCCAATATCACTTCTTGGTGAGCCTGCTTGACCATGATGTGTGATCGTGTTTTTCCTCCCATTTCTTTATTTTGACAACATTTCTCATGCCAGAAAAGCAGAATGAACTCACAACGAGCACCTGCTTGGTTCTACTTGTGTTCGATGGCGTTTTGTTTTGTTGTAGCTCCTCTAGGACTGTGTTGCGGTAAATAGTAAAAATGGATCTGCTGCTACCGGTCGGCGGAGCCCGCAGTCTGCAGACCGCCCTCTCCCAGCTGTCTCCCTGTCAGCCGGGAACTTGGCTCACATTCTCCACAGCCCGATAAAATCATGACTCAATAATCAATAATTTAGCAATCAGATTTATATGTTAAATTCTCAATCCACAATCCATCCACACAATAAGCTTACAACCAGTTGAAAAATATATAAACCACCCACATAAGATAAACTGACCTATAGAAATCCATCCCTTAGAAAGTGTACATATCTACCCATGGTTACTCAGAGCCTCGCGGATGGAGATGGGTCATCCTCGTCTACCATGTTGCATTCCCTCCTTCCTCCTCTCCCTCACCTTACAAAAACATTGTTCCCGCCCCACTCTCTACTGTCCAATCATATATCACCTTGACATCAACCTATGCAACTGTGTCTGATGTTTGATAGGATCACATGAAAATAAGATTTTGCCTTTATGAATCATACCTATAACTACCAGTATGTATCCTTTTAAGGAAAAGAACATTTCTTTCATTAGTTATTAATTAAAAAAAATCTTGTATGTGTATGCATGTGGAGGCCAGAGGTGAACCTTGGGTGTTGTCTCCTTGATTTTAAAAATAATTTAAAAAAATCGTTGTTTTGTTTTTTGGATTTTATTTATTTATTTCATGTATGTGAGTACACTGTCGCTGTCTTCAGACACACCAGTATAGATATCTGATCTCCATTACAGATGGTTGTGAGCCACCATGTGGTTGCTGGGAATTGAACTCAGGACCTCTGAAAAAGCAGTCAGTGCTCTTAACCACTGAGCCACCTCTCCAGCCCATGATTTATTTTTATTATTTTAAATTTTGTGTCTGTGTGATAAGTGCATATGTGTATGAGTGCTTGTTGGGGCCAGAGGAGGACACTGGACATCCCTAGTGTGCGGGTTACAGGTGTTTATGAGCCCTCTGACTTGGGTGCTGGGAATAAAACAGGTCCTCGGCAAGAGCAGAGAGTGCTCGGAATGACTGGGTATTTATCTCTCTAGCCTCAACCTTGACCTATGATTCAGGGTCTCTCACTGTTCTAAGCATGTCAGCCAGCTGGCAAGCCCTGAGGACCTACTTTTCTCATGTTCCTCAGGGCTGAGATTACAAGTGTATGCCATCAGACCCATCATCTTTAAGCAGACTCTGGGAATCTTGCTCAAGACCCTATGCTTGCAAAGCAAGCACTTTATAACTGAGCCATTTCCCCGGAGCTCTGGTTCTCAATCTGTGGGCTGTGATCCTGTTGGGAGCTGCATGTCAAATAGATATTTACGTTATAATTCTGAGCAGTAGCAAAATCAGTGTTATGCAGTAGCAATGAAATAATTTTATAGTTGGGGGATGTCATCAAAATATTAGGGAATGTTTTAAGGAACCACAGCATTAGAAAGACTGAGAACCATTATCCTAGAATAAGCATTTAAAAACTATTCTAAACTGTTACTTAAATTAACAAAAACATTACGTTTATTGTTAGTATCCAATCATATATTAAAAAAGGTTTCTAATTGTCCTCCAAACAATACCTACATATTTATTTTTACTTTATGCACAGTGGTGCCTTGCTTGCATGTATACCTGTGCACCATGGGCATTGCTTGAGTAGATCAGAAGAGGCCTTCAGGTCCCCTGGTATTGGAACTACAGACGGTTGTCAACTGTCACATGAATTCTGGGAACTGAACTTGGGTTCTCTGGAAGAACAGCCAGTGCTCTTAACCTCTGAGCCATCTCTCCAGATGCTATACCTTTATTATTATTGTTTGAATCAGGTTTAACCCAGGTTCACATATTGTGCTGATTGTAGTTTCCAACATCTGTCAATCTAACACACACAACTGGCTTGTTTGTGCTCTGGCTTTAGAGTCTCAGGCAGCTGTTATGCGAACGGTGCATTCTGGCCTTTTCTGGCTGCCTTTTCATGTTGTTTGGTTAATTCCTCTTTTATAAAATAAAAGTCATGTCTATAGGCTCAGCTAGATTCAGCTTAAACCCTTTGCAATGGTGTTTCATACAGGTTGTGATTTATATCCCACTACACATGGGACACTAGGAACTGAATGCTTGTCACGTGATCTAGGGTGACTCTAGAGTGCTCCACCGAGAGGTGATCTTTCCCTGTAATTTGTAAGTTATCAGAGAAAGAGAATCTCTATTTGATAGTCAGACATCCACTTAGAATTTTTGCTTAAAGTAGTATTTCCAGTTGGAGGAGCAACATGTTGGTTTCCCGGTATTCCCTATCACTTTAGCACTTACTCTAAAGCAAAAACATTCACTCTTTTCTGGCTTTTGCCTCTTCATTACCTTTGAATTTGAGTTTCCTTGTAGGCCCAGGGATGTTTGGTAATTCAGAGCCTTTTGTGATTATGGTCATTACTCTTTTGGATGTGTACATTTATCATGGAGGCCAGTGGGAGTGAACGCCTTCGGGTTGGCTTCTGGGGTTCTCTCAGCATGCTTCTATTCATCTCTGAGTGGTCCCGTTTTTTTTTTTTTTTTTTTTTTTTTTTTTTGTGACTTAAGATGCTCTTGCCTCAGCTCATACTGTTCCCAAAATCAGATCTGCCTTTCAGTGACCCCTGTGTGTGCGTGGGCAAGGATCTAGGCACTAGCTGTCCTTGCTCCTATTACACTGTAAATGCTTCTCTTAGACAGAGTGGGAAACGTGTATTTTAAAGAATAGTGAGTTCCTGTTGACTTTTGTAATTAAGATACAACACATAGCATTTTCTTTACTTCTTTTTTTCCATGTTCTGTGAAGCACTAAAGATCTCTCTTTGTAATAACTTTAATGTTTTCTGATTGGCTTTACCTAAAATGCTAATGAAATAGTTTCAAAGCTACGATTCCAACATGCCCACTAGCAATAGACTCACATGCTTTATTTACTGATTATTTGAAATAACTATTTTCTCGAGGTGGAGTTTTATCAACTTGAAATACAGTTTGGATTACTTGTTCACACTTTTAGTGTTTTTGAGGCTAAATTGAGTTTGTTAGGAAATTGTTTTATTATAGATTTTAGTGTGGGTGGGAGAGAGAGAAAAAAAGAGAGAGGGGAGAATTCCATACCTGACAGTGGGTGTGGATTTCTCAGGAGACTGTATTTGTATAGGGGCTGCTATTTCTCTCTCTCTCTCTTTCTCTCTCTCTCTCTCTCTCTCTCTCTCTCTCTCTCATTTAATTTTAAATATAAAATACATGTTTTAAAAGAAAAAATTGTATAATAAAAAGTATATATAAGAATAAATATGCAGAAATATGACTAATTTCTTTCTTTCAACTTTCCCCTGGCTTTTGTTTAGGGCCCTTTTGTAAAGGCAAGAGTAATATTTATGTATCACAACACACTGATACTTTTGGCAGTTTCGTGCTCTGCTAACCTGAGTAACAATGCTGCTGTCCTAAGGTGGTGTCATAGAAGCTGACTGGGCTCAAGCAACAAGGTTAGTCCCTACAACCCAAAAGCTGACTGTGGGTCTTTAGAAAGCAGTTGTATGGGGTTCTCAAGGTAATAGCTGAACTCTGTAAAAAATAGAGACTGTCTCAGCATGGACTATCTCCTGAGTGAAAAGAAGAATAGAAGGCTCCACATAGCACGATTTTATGAGAAAGAAGTGTTTTTGTCTGATTTCATGATCTTGAAGCTAGTGAGGCTAAGGGTCTCCCTAGAGATGAATCCAGGACAGGATTTAATGAACTCAGGACAGGATTTGCATGCAAGTGACTTATCACGGGGAAAAGAGGATGGGGGAGGTACAGGGCCCATTAGTGGTATGATTTTGTCCAAATTCCACAAGAAATGGCTTGCTTCATAGACCATATGTTGGGGGAAGGGGGCTGTCACCTGTGGTGGGAGTTGTCACCATCCTATTTGTCTTATCAACTTTTATGCCTTCTACATACAACAGAAGTTGGTCAAGCCTTCTCCAGGAAAAGGAACTTTTGAGCAGACATCAGGTGTATCAGGGACTGTCTGCCACAAGTTATTGTTGTGGCTTAAACTAGAATTAATTTAAAACAAACACTTTATTAAAGTGGTCTTAAACTTTGGTAACTACAGATAATAGCTTCCCGTTTAATGAAAATTTCTGAAAATGTTTAAGCCATATCTCCAATAGTCATATGCTATAGAGGATGCCTACACTGCATAAAATACCCAGCATTTCTTTTTAATTCTTGTCTTATTTTTATGGTCACATATCTGAATTTACCTGCTAACAGTCATCCTGTTCATAATGGGCTCTCTCTAAGAAGAGTTCTTTCTGTGAATAGAGGAGGGATAGAATTGAGAAACCAGTTCAGACCTTTCTGCCTACCTGTCCTGGGATCACAGTCGACAGCCCTGTGAACAGAGGTGGGCTGTGTCCACTCCTTCCCTGGGTTCTCCTAGATTGCCCTGGATTGCATTTCCTTCACATCGCAGCTTCCCTGGGTCTCCAGCATGATCGTCACATATCCATCTTTAACTTGCATGAGTCAAATGATTTACATAGATTTTCTTTCTTTCGCTGGTCCCACCATGTCCCATCGCTTCCAGACATAAACAGATGAAAACTGTAGGCAAATTTAGCAGCTAAATATCCCTAGTCTAAACCTTTCAGTTTCAGGTGCGAATTCTGTCTTCCAGTTCATCATGTGGGCCCCCAGTCACTACCTTTAAAGAACAGATGTGTTGAAGCAGGCTCCTCTCCACACAACAGGGTTTAGTTTACTTTTCCCAGCGAGCCCTTGTCTTTGAGATGGAAAGATTTGGGGGGGGGGGAGGGAGGGCCCTGAGCCTCCCATCAGGAAACTGCTGGGCTGAAACCCACTAAATCCATTTGTATGCGTGGGTACCAATCACCCATTCAACACATACATATTAATGACATCTAGCCTACCATTAAATGGGAAAAGTAGGAGGAATTTATGTGACTCAGGGTAAGAATGGGTCTAGCGGAGGAAAAGAACTTAAAATTTGGCTAATAAGAGGGTTTGTTCTTGTGGCTCATCAGGTATAAAGAACCAGTTCACCTAATGATTTATGAAGAGAATATAGTTTTGGAGGGAGTCTTAGTTAGCGTTTCTACTGATGTGAAAAGACACCATGACTATGGCACTCTTACAAAGGAAGACATCTAATTGGGGCTGGCTTAAAGTGTCAGCGGTTTAGTCTATCATAGTCATGGTGAGAAGCACGGCAGCATGCAGGCAAACCTGGTGCTGGGGAAGGAGCTGACAGGTCTACAGTTTGATCCATAGGCAACAGAAAGAGATTGTGAGCCACACTGGGCCTAGCTTGAGCGTATGGTTCTTCAAAGCCCATTCCCACAGTGACATACTTCTAACAAGGCCACACCCATTCTAACAAGGCCACACCTCTTAAGAGTACCCTCCCTATGTGCTAAGCATTCAAACACATGTGTCTATGGGGCTAGGCCTCTTCAGACCACCACAGAGGGTCTTTATCTGACCTTGACATAGGTGGACAAGGAAAATCCTTGTAGGCATGTCCAATCTTTGGACCTTGTGACATGGTGCTGTCATCTACAAAGCTCATGCTTGAGCACAATGGGGTTACAAAAAGAAAACAGAAGTAAGACTGAGGAGTGATTGGTCCTTAAATGGAACATCTGTGTCATACCCCTTTTCCCCAAGGCTCAGGGATCATTTAAGAGGGGCAGAAAGTCTGTAAGAGCAGAGGTCATGAAGACGGGGGTAATACAGTATCTTTGGGACATGCCAGGATGGCTGTATTCATGAGCTCACAGCAGTTGTGGTTGCCTACATGTGGTTCCAGCACAGATGGGAGAGGCTCACCAAGCCCTATTTCTAGCTGTATTGCTATTGGTGATGTGTAGCTGATGAGGAGCGAGTCAGTTCTTTTTAGGGATGTGGTCCAGGAGAGGCTCCCATGTGGCAAGAGATGGTCCTACCCCTGTGGACATACTGATAGCATTGAGTGGACTCAGTGGACTTAAGAAATTGGGAGGGAATGACTGTGGGGAGGACTGGGAAGAAGTTGGTGTGCACAATGAATGGGAGGTAGATTTGATAATTTATATAAAAAACATTAAAAAAAAAAATCCAAGCAAACAGGGGATGGAGGGATACTTCAATAGTTAAGAGTAATGACTGCTCTTCCAGGGGACCAGTGTTCTGTTCCTAGCTCACAACTTTCTGTAACTCCAGTCTCAGGGGATCTGGCCTTCTCTTCTAACCTCTGTGAGCACGGCATACATGTGGTGTACAGACATACATGCAGGCAAAACATTCATACACATAAAACAAAAAAGAAATAAATAAATGTAAGAAAAACAAAATCAAAACAGTTCTGCAAAACGTTGTAAAAAAAAAAAACCTCATGTTGTTTTGAGTAGGTTAAGAGTTTTATGTTGAGCCATGTGTATGGTTTTATTTTTAAATTTTATGTTTATCTTTAGCTTTTATTTTGTTGCAAACAGTATACTCTTTTTAGAAAAAAAAGGTGTGTGTGTGTGTGTGTGTGTTACATTTCATTAGGTACTTCTGTTCCTCAAGCACACAGAGCTTAGGTAAATGTTCATTGTGAAATTGTAGTAGGGGACTAAAGGCTTTAGGTAGTGGCACTATTTGTTATAATTGAGCAACCAATTGTTCAAACACATTCTTTTTCTTTTTTATTTTATTACTTTTATTTTTACAATGTGTGTGAGTGTTTTGCCTACACAAATCTATGTGCATTACACATGTGTCTGGTGCCCACAAAGGCCCAAAGAGGGAACTGGATCTCTTGGAACTGGAGTTTGGGATGGTTCTGAGCTGTTGTGTGGGTGCTAGGAATCAAATTCTCATCCTCAGGAAGAGCAATACATGCTCATTACCACGGAGCCATCTCTCCAGTGCCCTGTGTTCCATACACTAATAATGAATTTAACATTTAACACCTTGTATTGGAAGTAATGGAATAAATCTTAAAAAAATGTTATTCCACATCTATAAATCTAAATAGTTGTCAAAGAAATGTAGGCTTCCTGTGTGAGTTGATGCTCGGCATGGACCTCATGGGAGCTGAGACAGAGGGATCCTGAAAGTGACAGTTCCTAGAAAAGGACAAGAATTGTCAGAAAAGCCTGACAATTTCACAGTTTGAAAACTGTGGAACTCGTTCGCAGCAGAGGCTGCGGAGGGAGCAGATGTCTGAGTTCGAGGGCCCCAGAGGCTGAGGGTAAAAGCCACGGAAGCAGAGTTGGAGGCTGGCATCCAGAAAACCCGGAAGGAGATCTGCAGGGCCTGAGGCTGGGGAAGGGAATGACGTTTGGTTTCTGCTGATTGTCATCCTTCCCTCACCTCTGGAGCCTTTGTGATGTAAGAGGCTGGAGTTCAGTGACACAGGCCTGGGTTCATCTGAGTTACCACCAGGCTGACCTGGCATCTGAGAGGTCGTAGCTCAGCAGGACTGGGAAGACACCTGCGGAGGATTTCACCTCGATGGAACCGGCTAAGGCTTGAGCAGATGCTGTCAGGTACGTGGGGAGGAACAGTGTCACCTGGCAGCTCAGAGGTCCCTGCTGTCAGGACAGGGACTGAGGCCATCCATGGAGGATTCCACACAGATGGAACCGGTTGGCGGCTGGAGCAGATGCTATCAGGTATGTGAGAGGAACACCGCCCATACATGCTGGCCCGTGCCAGGGAATCTCATCTCGAATTAGGCCTTAGCTGCCTCCTTTCCTGGCTACCCTCTTCTCCCTGGCTTCCCAGGAACCCAAGGCAGATGCTACTGCCAAGTTTTAGAGTACTTCCTACAGCAGAGAGAGATGTTGAGGATAACGCAAGTGGCCATGCTGCAGAGTCCTTTCCTTATCCATTCTGAAGAGGGATAGCCGTGGGCCCTCAGAGGCTCATCTAAGCTGCACAAGATGGCTGTCTCCCTCCCCGCTCCCCTTACTGTCTCCCGGGCAGAGCATGAGGACTGTCTTAGGGACCCCGGAAGTCAGCTCGTTGTCAAACTGAAGCCCAACAGTATCTAGGGATGAACCACAGGAGGCGACTGGGGTTGGATCGTCATGGTCATGTGACAGTTCTGGAGGTCCAAACAGGCTTCAGTGGCCGGAGATCATAGAGACAGTTCATGTGGCGCACAGGCACCCAGCATAGGAGGTAATGTCGGACGAAGCTTCTCCTGGTCTCCGAGGCTGGGATCGTCACCGTACCGAATCCAGGTATGAAAGCTCAGGTGGTTAGTGAGGTTGACCTCACAGCAGAGGTCTAGTCTGAGAAGAAGCTTCTGGAACACCCTGCTCACGTCCTTCTAGACCACCACACTGCCACCTTTCTACGATAGCCGGGACTTGAACCTAGGCCTGTGCTTGTGCAAGACAAGCACTCTGTCACTGAGTTATAACCTCAACCCCCATTTTCCAAAATATAAGATTCTCCAGGCCGTATCAGTCTTACGTCATCTGTGGCCGTTTTTCTCTTTCGAAGAATTTGTCCTGGTAACTCCGCATTGTAAATTTATTAGTATGAAGCCACTGAAGTCCCAATGTGGTTCTGCAGTTACTATCGGATCAGTACTGTATGCTTCCTCTTTTGGTTAGGAGGCTGGAACTCGACAATTCTGATTTCACTCATTTCCCCCTTGCTTTATATTTCATTGAGTTCCTTTCTAATAGTATTTTTTTTCTAGCTTAGTTGGAGTTTAACTGCTTCCTTTCCCAGTTTCTTCAGGTAAGAGCTGCAATAATTTGTTAAGACCTCTGTGTTCTAGTCTGGGACTTCGGAGGAAGAGGAGGAGGAGGAAGAGGAGGAAGAGGAGGAAGTGGAGGAGGAGGAGACCATTACTTCACTGCTGCTTGCTGAATTCCAGGCCTTTAAATAAGTAGCATTTTCATTTTTTATTAGTGTAAATTTTTTTTAGAAAGTAACCTTTAAAAAATTATTTATTTACTACGTATAAGTACACTGTAGCTGTCTTCAGACACACCAGAAGAGGGCATCAGATTTCATCACAGATGGCCATGAGCCACCATGTGGTTGCTGGGATTTGAACTCAGGACCTCTGGAAGAGCAGTCAGTGCTCTTAACCACTGAGCCATCTCTCCAGCCCTTAAAATATTAAATTAAGTCACTTTAATTTCTTCTTTGACCTATAGTGCTGGGACTTGAACTTGGGTCCTTATTCTCAGCCATTTTACAGTCTGATCTGCTTCCAAAATTATATCCTGTATCCACACATGATTTTATGTGACAATATAAAATCTGTAGGTATTTGTCTCTTTGAGTCAAGTAACTTTTCTTAGGATGGTGATCTCCATTTGCTTGCATTTTTCTGTAAACCACCCAATTTTAATACCTTTTAAAGGCCGGATAAGATTCTATGGTGTACACAGTCTGCATTTCCTTTACCCATTCATCTGTTGGCAGGTACCTTGGTTGGGTCCATAACTTGGCTACTGTGAATATTGCTGCAGTGAACACAGATGTGGTCTAGAATCTTTCAGGGATATGCCCAGGGGCAGCACAGCTGGCACACTGCACACCACAGTATATATGCCCAGGGGCAGCACAGCTGGCACACTGCACACCACAGTATATATGCCCAGGGGAAGCACAGCTGGCACACTGCACACCACAGTATATATGCCCAGGGGCAGCACAGCTGGCACACTGCACACCACAGTATATATGCCCAGGGGCAGCACAGCTGGCACACTGCACACCACAGTATATATGCCCAGGGGAAGCACAGCTGGCACACTGCACACCAGAGTCTGGTAGTTTTCTTTTCAGTCTTTTGAGGAACCTCCACACAGATTTCCACAGTGGTTGGACTAATTTACATTTCTCCCAGCAGGATGTCAGGGTTCCTTTCTACCCCCTGCATCCTTGCCAGCATTTATTATTTGTTTTCTTAATAACAGCCATTCTGACTGGGGTCAGATAGAATTGCAATATAGCTTTAATTTTCATTTCCCTGGAAACAGTACTGAACATATTTCACAATTTGCAATTTTGTGTGGGTGTGTAAATGTGCATATGCATGTGTGTGTGGATGTGTGTGGTTATGATGTGTGTTCAAGCCATGGCATACCCATGGAGGCCAGAGGTCAACTCATGGGAGTAATTTCTTTCCTTCTACCATGTGAATCTTGGGATCAAACTGGTTCGTCAGGCTTAGAACCAGAAGTTCTTCTATTCTGTATTGGATGGTAAAAGCTTATCACGGTTGACTAGTACACATCACGGTTGACTAGTACACACATTAGTTGCAGCATTGTTCATGTACATACATGCTTTTGTCACATACAACATTTTGCAGATGTTTCCAGATAGAAGTCTTGTGAGGTGGTTTGGTGCAAGCAGGAATAATTTTTAAAATTTATTTTTTTGCTTATTCACTTTACATCTTGCTCACGGCTCCCCTCCTGGTCACCCCTCCCACCGTCCTTCCCCCAACCCTCCCTCCCCTTACAAGCAGGAGTAGTTCTTCACAGGTGAAGAAACAGGCAAACGATGTGGCCCATTACTTTGGTGAGAATTAGCTACTCAGAATCAGGCTCCAGTAACTTTGTGTTGCATCCAACAATGACAGTGATGCTTAAGAGTATAGCCAGGGCCGGAAGGCTAAGTGGTTTCGAGCACTGGCTGCTCTTCCAGAAGACCTGGGTTTAGTTCGGAGCTCATAACTTGTAACTCCAGTGTCAGGGGATCTCATGTCCTCTTCTGAACTCCTCAGTCTCCAAGCACACAAATAGTGCACAGATACATATGCAGGCAGAACATCCATACATAGTAAAAAGAAAAGAAAAAGAGAGAGAAGAGTACAGTTGTGTTCTGGAATAGGTGGGGATTTCAAACAGATTTGCGTTTGTTTCTTTAGTATGTACAGCCTACATAGGCAGCGTTGAGTCAGATGTGGGGTGGGCTGATTCTATTCTATGGAGAAGAATCAATGGGAAGTGTCGGCTTCCCATTTCCCCTCTTAATTTTCATCCCCATTTGTCTCTTGAATTAGTATAAATCTGGGTCTCAGCTAAAGTCCCTAATAAATACTTTCATGACCCCCTGTCCTTTATTTTTTAAAAATATTTTATTTTAATTTTTTACTAGCTGCTAAGCATGTGTGTTTTGTATGCATGTGTGTGCACCATATGTATGTCTGGTACCCATAGGCCAGAAGAGGGCATCAGAGCTGAGACTGGAGTTACAGATGGTTGTGAGCCACCATGTGGGTACTGGGAACTGAACTCTGAGCCTCTGCAAGAGCAGCCAGTGCTCTTAACAGTGGAGACATCATCTCTTCAGCCCTTTCTTGTCTTTTTAAACAAACGGAAATACATTTCTTGTAGTCTTGAGGAAACACCTGACTCCTTAAAAAGTCTCCCTTAAAAAATGGTGTTTTAAAACATCCTTTAGAATGAAGTAACTTCTGCCCTTCCTGGTGGGGACACAGACAAGATAGTGGCTCAGGTTTTTTTTACTTGAGTTCTTCTTGGGTTCATTTTATGGTGTCTGTCTTTCTGGTTGCCACACAGCTTTAATCACTCTGGGTTGTCTCTAACCATGTTAGCTTTGAGTCAGGCAGGACAGGAGGGGGCTGGCTGTTGAGGAGTCTGGCATTTAGCACAGACTCCTGCAACACTGAGGACATTTTGAGGGAGAGATGTCTTTCATCAGTGTTGAATGTCATACGCATATACACATGCACACACACATACACACACACACACACACACACACACACACACACACGCATGGATTCTAACTCAGCAGCTGCTTCTTCAGGCATGTAAACAGGCTTTGTGAAATCTCCACAGGCTTACAGGGTGGCAAGAGCCCTGCTCCTCGCCCATGTATTAGCAGAGATGCCAGATGGTAGCTTTTCCCCCTAATAATCACCAGATGGCATGAAGTAATGCCCTGTGGTGCAGGAAGGCAGAAACTGGATTGAACATGCATTTCTACCCTTAGTCTCTTCTTAGTTGATCGAAAATATCTGCTACTGGTCGAATGTCTATATTAGAACTTAAAAGTGACCGGAACCTTATGATGATTACAGAACACTGGTTTTACTATCATTACATTTGGTTTATTTATTGGTTTTAATTTCACCAAGTTTGGTGTGCTTTGCCAGTTAATGATGTGCTCGTATTCCTAACAGACACACAAATTTCTGCTTATTCCAGAGCCACGATCTCTCTGTACCCCACTCTGGTCCCTTATAAACCTGTTTTGTCTATCATTTTTTTTTTCAGGACCAACACATGTTCTGAGAATTGAAGTTTAATCTTTTGTGTAGCAGTAGTACTGTAAAATCTAAAATAAACTATACCGGTTATTTTTCTGTCACTGTGATAAAACCACACAATGACCAAGACAATGTACAGAAGAATTTATTTGGGCTTATAGATCCAGATGGTTAGCATCCATTCATAATCGATGAGGATGGCAGACATGCTAGCTTGTGGGGCTCCCTGCAAGCATCACGGTTGCCAGGGAAACTATTTTGGTGAGGTAAAATGAAACTGAGGTCAGCTTGACTTAGATAGCTGGTACTGGGTCAAAACTACTGGAGTCTGATGCCAAGTGCTTCCTTCTTCCTTCCTTCCTTCCTTCCTTCCTTCCTTCCTTCTTTCCTTCCTTTCTTCCTTCCCTCTTCTCTTCCTCCCTCCCTCCCCCTCCTTCCTTCCTCCCTCCCTCTTTCCTCCCTCCCATTTCCTTTCTCCCTCCCTTTGTTCCTTCCTTCCTTCCTCTCCCTCTCTCCCTCCCCCTCCCTCTCTCCTTCCCCATCTCCCTCCCTCCCTTCATTTGTTCCTTCTTACATATTTAAGCATAGTAAAGCTTGGTGGAGGTGGGGGTGTTCCTTGTGACAATTATCACAACAAAGCTTCAGGTAAGGTTTCATATCTCTTTAACAAAGCACCTGTGACCTTTCCCACCAGAATGAGCTCTTTGTTGGTAAGCAGTGCTCAGGATAAGGGCCTAGGGAGGAATGGTTTGTAATTAGCATAAGGATGGTTCTGTTACATGAGAAACAGTGCCCAGGAGTCTGAGCCTAGGGAGGAAGCGTTTATAATAAGCATACTAGCAAACTCTAGCAAAGTGCCTGAGACCTCCTTCATGACTGAAAAGACAATTTTCCTGAGAAACAGTGCTCAGAATTTTGGGGCATTCAATGAGGGCTGACTTTACAGACTAGTAAAGATTCCAGCCCTTACCACATCCGTTCTCAGCCTTCTGGGTGTCAGTTTCTTGTCGAAGAAGAAGCTTTCATGCTTAACAATTCTGGCTTCCTGAGGGCTGTGAGCGTGTGTCCTCTACTGTAGCTGGAACAAGGATGCTGAAGGCTGAGCTGATATCTCAACCATGAACACAAAACAGAGGGAACTAGAGAGGATACAAGTCTGAACTCTCAAGCCTGCCTCCAGTGACATACTTCTCCTAACAAAGCCACCCCTCCTAACCCTCTCCACAGAGTTCTCCTACCAAGTGGGGACCAAGTGTTCAAATATGAAGATAAAGAAATGGGACACATTCTCATTAAAACCACTACACACTCCTTAGCTTGTTGTGGTGGGTACAGCCCTATCACTCCAGATACTTGAGGGCTGGGACATAGGAAACATAAGTTCAAGACCAGCCTGACTTAAGAAGGCCTTGTACCAAAATAACAAAACAAAACTCAGGTTGGGACCATGGATCCAAGCTCTCATCAACCAGAACACTCTGGGTTTAGTCCCCATGACTGAAAAATCAAAAACAAAACAAGACAAAAAAACCCCAGCAAAACAAAGGAAAACCCTAAATCAGGCCTTTGTAAAAACTATATATGCACATCTATGCACTTTTAGTTGGAGGTATTATTAATAGTACTTAACTTTTCCTGTTGGGGACTCTAGTTATGGGTATAGGTGGTCTCATGGAAACCAATGAGATTAGAGGTAGCATAAGTCTTAATCCTTTGGATTATCTTTTTAAAACATATTTTACTTTATGTATATGACTATACTGTCCCTTGTATCCCATTACAAATGGTTGAGAGGCACCATGTGGTTGCTGGGGTTTGAATCAAGACCTCTGGAAGAGCAGTCAGTGCTCTTAACCACTGAGCCATCTTTCCAGTCCTAGGTAAGTCTTCTTTTAACCTGCATGTTCTACAATGCTCAGTATGTTGCTGGAACAGAGCTCTGGCCCTCTGGATGAGCAGTAAGTGTACTGGACTGCTGAGTCACCAGTAAGTGTACTGGACTGCTGAGTCACCTGTCCATTCTCATCTCCATTTTTTTTTCTTTTAATGATTGTAAGCTTAGTGAATATAAGTTTTATATTTTAATGTCAGGTTGGTTTGATAGACAAAAAATTCTGTACACTAAATGAGAGACTTCAGCAAATGGTGCTGGGGAAGCCAGATGTCTGAGAGAAAGAGTGAAGTCAGAAAATCAAGAGACCATATGTGTGAGAGTTCATTTCTGGATCTTCTATTCTGTTCCATTGATCTACCTGCCTATCTCTGTACCAGTACCATTAGGTTTTGAACACAGTTGCCTTGTAATATACCTTGAGGTCAGGGATTCCTGCAGAAGTTTTCTTGTTGTTAAGAATAGATTTTGATATTCTAGGTTTTTTGTTATTCCAGATGAATTTGCAAATTGCTCTTTCAAACTCTGTGAAGAATTGGGTTGGAATTTTGATGGGGATGGCATTGAATCTGTAGATTGCTTTTGGAAAGATGGCCATTTTTACAATGTTGATCCTTCCAATCCATGAGCATGGGAGATCTTTCTATCTTCTGAGATCTTCTTCAGTTTTCTTCTTCAGAGATTTGAAGTTCTTGTCATACAGGTCCTTTACTTAGTGGAAGCCTCAGTCCTTCTTAGAAAAAAAAAGCAACAAGTGTATAGCACCCTCTCAGAGTGGGGTGCACCTAGACCTTAAATCGTTAAT
>NC_137956.1:6859240-6994240 GCF_963924665.1 Micromys minutus
GAGATGGGATTCATGTGCCACCACACTCAGCTTTTCAATATGTTTTCTGGCAGTTTTATCCATTTATGCTAGTATATAATGATCATATTCACCTTATCCCTCTCTCTTATCCCTGTGGATAAGTGTGTGAGTGGTGTGTGTGTGTGTGTGTGTGTGTGTGTGTGCAATTCAGGATACACTCTCTATTTTAAGGTCTTTAATCTCCTTTGCAGCCCTATTTTTTCCTGTGAGGACATAAATTTTCTCTGACTCTTTGTCTTTCAGATTCAGTATAAACTAATTATCTTAATTCCCAGCCATAGAAGCTGAATTTGTCTGGACAAACACAGAACCACTGAGGTTGTTTACTTCTGTTCTTTACAAGACTCACACACAGGAACAGTTTGCAGTTAGAGCACTAGCACCCTCTGGACCATTAGCATAATGAACTGTGGTTAAAAACCCCTCCCCTTGAGACCTGTGGTCCCAGCCCAGGAAGGCCCAAGACTGTGGGCTATGACGGGAGTGCCTGCTTTGCTTCACTGACTTTGGGAAGGAGCAATAGACCCCAGGCTTGAACTCCTGCTCTTACTATTGCCTCTCTGAGATGAATTCTGGTTTGTGTTTTTTGGATATTCTCCGCATTTACATTTCAGATGTTATCTCCTTCCCCCAATCCCACCCCTCCCCATTCCCATTGCCTCCATAAAGGTGCTCCCTCTCCAAACTACCCTCTTTCACCTCAGCACCTTGGCTTTCCCCTACATTGGATCAAAGGCCTCTCCTTCCATTGATGCCAGAAAATGCTATCCTCTGCTGCATATGCACTTGGGGCCATAAGTCTCTCCCTGTGAATTCATTGGGTGGTGTTTTAGTCCATGAGAGCTGTGGTGGGTTTGGTTAGTTGATAATTTTGTTCTTCCCTTGAGGTTGCAGACCCTTTTAACTCTTTCAGTTCTTTCTCTAGCTCCTTCATTAGGGTCCTCATATTCAGTCTGATGGTTAGCTGCAAGCATCCTCCTCTGTATCAGTCTGGCTCTGGCAGAGCCTCCGAGGAGGCATCCATATCTGGTTTCTGCCAGTAAGCACTACTTGGCATCAGCAATAGTGCTTGGGTTTAGTGGCTGCATATGAGGTGGATCCCCAGGTGAGGCAGTCTCTGGATGATCTTTTATCCAATCCTTGCTCTTCTATTTGTCCCTTTATATCCTCCCATGAGTGTTTGTTCTCCCAAGAAGGACTGAGGCATCTACCTTCTGGCCTTCCTTCTCATAAGTTCTGTGAATTGTTCCTTGGGTATTTCGAATTTTTTGGGTTAGTATCTGCTTATAAGTGAGTACATACCATGAGTGTTCTTTTGTGACTGGGCTGCCTCACTCAGGATGATAGCTTCTAGTTCCATCCATTTGCCTAGGAATTTCATGAACTCATTGTTTTTAATAGCTGAGTAGTACTTCATTGTGTATATGTATGACAATTTCTGTATCCATTCCTCTGTTGAAGGACATCTGGGTTCTTTCCAGCTTCTGGCTATTATAAATAAGGCTGCTATGAACATGCTGGAGCTTGTGTCCTTGTTAGATGTTGAAAGTTCTTTTGGGTATATGCCCAGGGATGGTATAGCTGGGTCCTCAGGTAGTACTATGTCTAATTTTCTGAGGAACTGCCAGACAGATTTTCAGAGTAGTTGTACCAGTTTACAATCTCACCAACAGTGGAGGAGTGTTCCTCTTTCTCTGCATCCTTTCCAGCATCTGTTGTCACCTGAGTTTTTCTCTTTTTTTTTTTTTTTGAATATTAGAATGTTACTTTTATTTTAGCATACCTGAGTTAAGTGTGGCACAATGAAACAAATATGACAGAATAAATATATACAGCATGTAAAGGACGCAGGCTTTAAATCCATGCTAAAGAAAAGACGGTGAGAATGCCTGATTTAATAGACGCTTTGGATACTAATTAATGCATATGCAAATCCAGTATTCTCCAAAGGATTTGGCAAAGATTGCTTTTTTCATTTCTAGTCTTTTTAAGTAGACAGACTTGCTTACAATACAGATGATTTGAAAAGCACTCAAGGTTGAGTACAAACAATGGAATTAATCCAGCAGAGTGATAAAGGCGCCCCACATCAAAACTGACCACCCAAGGTAATGGTGGATAGCAAGGCTGGAATCCTCAACCTGAAGCAAGGAAAGGGGGGACTGCAAAGTGGGGTTTGTGGGTAACCTTAGCTTCTGCTTGCTACTTAACTCACAAAGAGGCCTTTACAGATAACTCACACCCTTTATATTTTATACTATGTAATAGGATTGTAAGACCACAAAATTCCTTTGGGGAAAACCCTTTAATGATTTTTAATATTACTTAGTTATTCTTTTTGAAGTGTAAAGTGTCTTAACTGGATTATGATTAAAGATCATTTTTAAATACACCATTGTTACTATATTAAAATAATGTATATTTATATCTAATATTCAAAGAAATTTACTAATAAATGCTACAGTAGGCATCAGTCTGACATGCTTATTAATTGATTCCATAGGTATGATTACATGTCATGGTAAGAGTCTATTCTGTCTCACTGAATCAGGAACATGCGTTTACAGAACAAATAAACACACACAGTGCAGACACCCAAGGATCATGCTGGCTTTTCAGTCAGCTGTCACTGCTCAGACGTGAATCCTCACTGTGTGAACAGAAGTCAGATCCAAATCTTCACCAAAAGGTGCTGGTGGAAGTTGTCAGACGCCTTCCAATGTAGATCCCCAATAATGGCCAGCAGGTGAGACAGTAACAGAGATGGAAGGAAAACCTTCAGAAAGTCTGCTGAGAAAATCCCCCCTTTCTTCATAACACTTGTGTTTCTTATGCTGAGCGTAGCTGTGCACTTTGGGTGTTTAAAAAGGAACTCCTTGTGGGGAATATTTTCTGGCCAACTTGACCAATCCCATATCCAGTCTGAATTTTTCTTCAAGATACTTTCAACTTCTCTTCTCGCAATATAGTCTTCCTCAGACAGAGTGCTGTTTTTCTCTTCAAAGCTGTGGGTGTCTGTTTCAGCTCTGTTGGTATCTTGTGGTGTCTGGGAGTGAGGTGGGCTGTCACACTGAGAGCTCTTGGAGCTACTGCGTCCAGATTCATACTGCGCTTCCAACTGTATTTTTTCCATGTCACCATTATAGAGATGGAGGTTGGTGCGCTGCCATTCCCTTTGCTGAAGTGCAGTTCCACCCAGGAGCCCTGCAGGTTCTTAGCCATTCTGACTAGTATGTGGTGGAATCTTAGGGTGGTTTTGATTTGCATTTCTCTGATGCCTAGGGATATTGAACATTTCTTTAGGTGCTTCTCAGCCATTCGATATTCCTCAGTTGAGGATTCTGTTTAACTCTGTACCCAATTTTTAAATAGGATTATTTGATTCTCTAGAGTCAAACTTTTTGAGTTCTTTGTATATATTAAACTTTAGTAGAGTTTCTTTTAAGAATGTGGTGCCCTTGAATTTGGAGCATAGATGTTCAAGATTGAGAGTTCATCTTGATAGATTTTTTTTTCCCTTTGATGAGTTAAAAAGTGTCCTCCTTTATCTTTTTTTAATGATTTTTTTTGTTGCTGAAAATCAATTATATTGGATATTATGTTGGCTACTCCAGCTTGTTTCTTGGTCATTTGCTTGTAAAGTTTTTCCCAGCCTTTTACTCTGAGGTAGTGCCTGTCTTTGTTACTGAGATGAGTTTCCTATATGCAGCAAAAGGCTGGATCCTGTTTGTGTATCCAGTCTGTTAGCCTATGTCTCTTTATTGGGGAATTGAGTCCATTGATGTTAAGAGATATTAACAAATAGTGGTTGTTGTTTCCTGTTATTTTTGTTGTTAGAGGTAGAATTATGTTTGTGTGCTTTTCTACTTTGAGGATTATTGCAAGATTAATTTCTTTCTCTTCCTAGGGTGAAGTTTCCCTCTTTGTGGTAGAATTTTTCATCTATTATCCTTTTTAGGGCTGGATTGTGGACAGATATTGTGTAAATTTGTTTTTTTCCTGGAATATTTTGGTCTCTCCATCTATGGTAATTGAGAGTTTTGCTGGGTATAGCAGCCTGGGCTGACATTTGTGGTCTCGTAGGGTCTGTATGATGTATGTCCAGGATCTTCTAGCTGTCATAGTCTCTGTTGAGAAATCTGGTGTAATTCTGATTGGTCTGCCTTTATATGTTACTTGTCCTTTTTCCCTTACTGCTTTTAGTATTCTTTCTTTGTTTTGAACATTTATTGTTTTGACTGTTATGTGTCGGGAAGAATTTCTCTTCTGGTACAATCTATTTGGAGTTCTGTAGGCTAATGTATGATCGTGGTCATCTCTTTTCTTTAGGTTAGAGAAGTTTGCTTCAATAATTTTGTTGAAGATGTTTACTGGGCTTCTCAGTTGGGAGTTTTCACTTTCTTCTATACCTATTATTCTTAGGTTTGGTCTTCTCAGTGTGTCCTGGATCTCCTGGATGTTTTGGGTTAGAAGCTTTTTCATTTTTCATTTTCTCTGACTGTTGTGTCAATGTTTTCTATGGTATCTTTTGCCCCAGCGATTTTCTCTTCCATCTCTTGTATTCTGTTGGTGATGACTCCTGATGTCTTTCCTAGGTTTTCCAATTTTAGGGTTGTCTCCTTTTGTGATTTCTTCACTGTTTTTATTTCTGTTTTCAATATCCTTTACCTGTTTGGTTGTGCTTTCTTATAGCTCTTTAAGTGATTTTTATGTTTTTTTTTTTTTTTTGTGTTTTCCCTTTAAGGGTTTCAACTTGTTTTGCATGTGTTCTCCTGGCTTTCTTGTACTTCTTTAAGTATGTTATTTATGTGCTTCTCAAAGATCTCCATCATCATAATGAAGTATGATTTTAAGTCTAAATCTTGTTTTTCTGGTGACTTGGGATATCCACTATTTGCTGTGGTGGGAGAACTGGGTTTTGATGCTGTCACTTTGTCTTGGTTTCTGTTCCTTAGAGTCTTGTGCTTGTCTCTTGCCATCTTGTAATTGGTGATGCTAGGTGACCTTGTCTCTGACTGGAACTTGTCTCTCCTGTGGGTCTGTGGGCATGTTGTCTCCAGAGGGAGATTGCTCCTGGGTGTTTGGCTCTCTGGGTAGACTGTGAGTTCAGATGACTGTGTCCAGTCCTGATACAACTGGGCTGGGTCTGTCCTTGGGCAGAAACTGTCTGTTCCCAGGCAGCACTGCTACCTGTGCCCTGAGAGTTCTGGGCGGCCTCTCCCGGGATAGTCAGTGGAGAGGGAGTGTGGACTCACCCCTGGGCCCAGGAGTGAGAGCCCTTCTGCAGCTGTTCTGGGTATGTAGCTAACTGCTGGCAGGCTGCCAGTCTTGGAGAAACTCTGGTCTGTGTTTTGAAATGCTCTTTTTTTTTTTTTTTCTATCTGGGATGCCCTGGGACCCCATGCTGCTTCCCAGTAAGGAGCATCTTGAGAATCATGATTTTTCAAGTCTCTCAGCCTCTAGTCAATCAATGACATGTCCTCCCAGGTCCTGATCTTTGTCTTAAGAAAATTTATTCAAGAATTGAGCAGAAGGTTAAAAATACATTTATCATTTTTATGTCTATGTATATCTACCTGTGTGAGTTTATGTAGATCATGTGTGTGCAGGAGCCCAATGAGGCCAGAAGAGAGGTGTCTGGATGATCTCTTGGAAATAAAGTTATAGATAGTTGAGCCTCACTGTGGGTTCTAGAGACAAGCTCAGGTCCTCTGCAAGAACAGCGAGTGCTCTTAACCACTGAGCCATCTCTTGAGGTCTGAGAGGAACTGTTTTTTCTGGACCATTGTAGAATCCTACCATAGACAGCTGGACCTGGGATCAAATGCAGGCTGCTTCTGCATTCCCAGTGCTGAACTGCATTCTGACTCCCTTCTGACTGGAAGGTGCCCTTTACTGGCATGACAGGATTATTTCCTCAGGATGGATGGTGACAGGAGCCACAGGCACAGTAGTTTCTGAGTGCTTTCAGTGTTAGTTGTGTATTTATGTTTTTGTATAATGAATTCCTCTTTGGGGATGAAGAAAAACCACACTTCATCTAACCAGGGAAACAGCTACTTAAATATTTCATCCCAGATCTAATGTAATTTGGTTTATAATAGTCACCGAGGGGGCTCCAACAATGAGATATTAGGTTTCCAAAGGGCTGTTTTGATTATGTTCAGAAACATCTGATTATTTCCTGTTTCTGAGGGGACAGATCTGTGGGGGAATGCTGGAGCATGGTAAGAGCAGGCAGCCGGCCTCAGGCCTCAAGTTAATAGGTAACGGCAAGCAGTCAATACGACCTCATTCTTTCCTTTGTTCATCCGATGTATCCACTGAGGATTTTCTGCATCCATGTTCCATGCTGATGTCCTGTACCCGTGGGAGTTGATCATATCTTGGTTTCGAGGGGCTCCTGGTCTAAGATAGCAGACATATATGTAGATGTCTGTACAACAAAGTGTCCCAGATGCTGCTATAACAGAACACTCACGGCTAGACTATTTATAAAGCACAAAATTTATCTTCTCTCAACTTAGGAGGCTAGGAAGCCCAAGATCAAGACGACAACACCTGGAGTTCTCTCTGGAGCCTCAGATGTCAGGTCCTAACATTTGTTGGGGTCTCTCTTGAGTTTAGATGGCAGGTGCTAACCCTTGTTGGGGTTCTCTCTGGTTCCTAAGATTGCAGTGGGCATTAGGACAGGCAAACTGAAAGCTGCACAAAATCTTTTGTAAGCAAATTGGTCTTACCTAGGAGGGAGGGGCTCTCGTAATCGCCTGATATTATCACATTAGTAACTGATATTATCACATTAGTAACATGAATTTCAGAACAAATATGTTTAGACCTTAGCACATAATACTGGAACATCTAACTGGCACACAATATATCTCACACTATTGTCCAGGCTGGCTCTCAACTCCTGGCAATCCTTCTTTAGTCTCTCAAGTGGTGGAATTGTTGATGGTGTGAGCCACCATGCCTACCTATTGTAAGTTCTCATCAGAGGAGATATCGGTGGAAGATATTCTGAGAGAGGTCTGCAAGTCAGAAAGCATCTTTCATATGACACACTCCATTGAGTGTCTACATATGGCACTGAGAGCTTCTTTATGCTCAAGATTGGAGGGCCCAATAAAAAAGGAGTAATTACAAGAGGCTAGAGGGAGAGAAATTTTCTTCCCCGAGGAATAAAGAAATGGTGAAAGTTCCAGAGAGTTGACTTTGGATTATATATGGGCTGAAAGTTTTTCATACTCTGGTTAGATTTATCAAATTTAAAATGGCAAACCCATGAATGCAAATCTGTGATGTATCTTTTGTGGCCTTTCATGCCATAGTAAAAATAGAATATGTGGCTTTTAAAAAATATAACCTAGGCTTTATAAGCCCACAGGAAAAAGCTTAAATTCTCAAACAGTTCCTATATTTCTTACAAAAAAGACATATTTTCTCTAATAGTTATTTCAGCCAAAGTAGTGCCAGATGATTTAATAATGGGAAGCACAATAAGTCAGCAGAAAGCCATGCACAAAAATGGGGTGGTAGCTCTCAGGGAAAGAAACACAAGGCTTATTATAAGCAAAAGGTATATACAAAATAAAAAAAAATAACCTTATTTGCAGTTAAGACTTGAAAATCCAAACAAGGAGTGCCTACTAGATCAATAATATTTAATAATGTCAAGTGTCATAACATAAAGAAACTGTTAATCTCAAATGTTATGATTAACCAAGAAATGGGTGCAATTATTTTGGGGAGTGATTAGATGCTAGCAAAACTGAACCTTTATTTCTGTACCTTTGCCTGGTAATGCAGGCACAGAGGTTTATCTGAAGGCCAGTGTGGGAACTGACTTTCAAAGGAGTTTCTGTAGCTGTTTATTATTCTGTAGTTTCTTCTACTATGTCATTTAAAAATTTAAATTATTATTTTTTTTGGGAATTTTATATATGAGTTATTGTATTTTCATTATTTCCTTCATTCCTTCTTTGTCCTCTAGCTCATGTTCTTTACCCACTCCCAAATTCATAACCTCTTCTTTAGTTATTAACGTCACTCACACACACACACACACACACACACACACACACACCATGATAAGTCTATTTAATATTTTACTTGATTTAAAGCTGTGCTGTTGTTAAAGAGAGAGACAGGTTTGTGCCGACTTTTGGGGATTTCAGATATGGAAATAGAGATGCAGAGAAGCATGTGAGATGCCTGTAGATACACAACATTTGATCACACGTGAGAATCTGTTAATACCATTTCCAAGGAAGTAAATCAGGAAGGCTTAGGAAAAGAAAGGCATTTGGTTTTCATCTTGTACATTGGACCGTTAAAATTTCCAATAAAAAACTTGACAGCAGATGGAAGAACCCAGTGGCTTCTAATCTCTGGGACACTCTACAGAGCAGTCACAACGTAGAAAGACATTTCGACTTAACTTGGGCTGCCCCAATAGGTCTAATTGTTTTCTGGTCCCCCAGTGGACCACGGAGCATCCACCCTAGTGTCTGAAATGTGCTGGCTGCTCCCCAGACAAATGAGAACAAGAAGCTAGGATGAGAGAGAAGGGCTGTGGTAAGCTTTTTTTTTTTTTTTTTTTAAATTAAAAAATGTTAGAGGTGACTAAAGGTGACTTGCTTAGTGAGCTAACCATGAGGACACAATGAAGTAAGTTTAAGTTTAGGGCTATTCTGAAGTACAGCCAATTTGACCTCTTAAAAGGTCTGTGTCATGAAAATGACACAAAAGAGGAACAATAGAACGAAGTGACTACATGTGGGGGTGATACAGTTGCAAACAGTGGTGTTCATGACCTTGTTGGGGATGGCTGGCTAAATATGTATGGATTGTGGATGGCCATGTTGTGCTTAGGTAGCATTTCTGGGGCATGATGGTTATAATATAGTTATAGAGAATGTATTATTTACAGGAGGTAGGTGCTGAATTATTTATGGGTAAAAAGAGGTTTTCAACTGACTCTCATGGATCAGCAAAAAATGTATATTCATGTACACCTACATATATATCCAGAGAGGAGGGAAGAGATGGTGAAATATTTAAGAACTGTGATTCTGGATTTAGAAAATGTGGGTGGTTATTATGTTTCTGTTATTTTTTAGTTGATGTGAAAAGTATCAAAATAAAACGCCCTGGAAAACAAGAAGCAACTGGAGGAGTGCAAGCATGGATGATTTAAACCATGCAGAACTGGACCTGAGTTTTTGTCTCTTCCCTTAATGCTGAAGTAGGTGGGAGGCTGAGGGTGGTTGGAGCGTAGGCTTTGAGAGTTTCGTTTTGTGTGTTCGGAATGTGGAAGGCCTTGGGTTCCATTCCCAGTACCAGGGAAGAAGGAACTTTGTAATTGTGGGAGGCCAGTGGTGGGCATAGCAGGCTCAGTTAGAAGGTCACTGAGTCCAGGGAAGAGATCTAAATGGCTCCGACCAAGAAAGCAGAAGGGGAGGTGGTAAGAAGTCACCCGATTCTGGAGATATATGGAAAACAGAACCACATAGAGTATACTGGCAGATTGGTGTGAGATTCAGAAGATGCCAGTTAAGGAAGACTCCAGTGGTTTTGGTCTGAGCAAACAGGATAACAGTGCCTTCAACCGAGGGCCTGGAGAGATGGCTCAGCAGCCGAGAGCACTAGATTCTCTTCAGGAGGAGCAGAGTTCAATTCCTACCACCTGTGTGATTGCTCATGACTGCCTGGGATGTCAAATCCAGATCTGGTGTTCTTTTCTGGCCTCTGCACGAACACTAAAAACTTGAACTGAGTTTGCGGAGGCCTCAGGAAACCTAGGTGCTGTAGGATGAGGGAAGCTCAGGCATTGCTTTTGGATATTTGAACCCTCAGATGTCTGAGCAGAGATCTAAGTGGATGGTTCTGTGTTGTTAGTGTAGACGTCATTAGCATGGAAGTTGTCGGCTATCAGCGTAGTCTAGAGTTTGGAGATGTGGCTCTAGGTAGGAAAAAGAGTTCTAGGGGATATCAGAGATCAAAGAGGCAAGGAGACTCAACTGAAGAAGATGGAGAACAGCAGTAAGTTAGAAGCTGCTGGATCTTCTGGAAGCCGGCAAAGAGAACACTTAAAGACAAAGGAGAGGGCTGAAGAGATAGCTCAGTGGTTAAGAGCACGTACAGAGAACCTAAGTTTGATCCCCAGAATCTACTTCAGGTAGCTTACACTGCCTATACCTCCAGCTCCAGGGGCATCCCACACCTCTGGCTGTTTCCAGCATCTGAACTCACATGCACACAGCCCACCCCTCCCCAGGCACATAATTTAATAAAAACAATTAAATTTCTCAAGGAGAAGTAAGAGTTCTGCCACCAAATACCGTGGTTGGATCAGTTAACATGAGTACTTAGGATTGACCATTCAGCATATACACTCAGCATACATCAGCATACTGATGCCTTTGCCAGGATGACAAAGACTTCTTCCTCTTCTTGAAGCAAAAAAATTCAAGTATGCAGCAAGAAAGTCAGGAAAGATGCACAGCAGTTTGTGCTATGGTGCATCCTGCTAGTATTAGCTGCCCGAAGGCGCAGATGCAAGGGCCACTGGAGTCCTGGAGTTTGAGACCAGCTTGGGCAAGAGACCCACATCTTAGAAAACAAACAGCAGATGGGTCATAGGTTATGAGAGGAAACAAAACAAGACAAAACAGAAAACCCAGTTAAAAAATACATTTTAGAATACTGAAGTACTACTGAATAACATTGGTTTAAACAGCAAATCATGACTTGGCAAAGAATTCGAAAGGCTTAATAAAGCTACAGATTATCCAAAAAGTGGGACGGGCGAGTTGGTTCGGTGGGTAAAAGTGTGTACCACCAAGTCTGATGACCTGAGGTTCATTCTTGGGTTCCACCTGGTAGAAGGAAGGTGTGAACTGTCTGTCTCCCTGTAAGCACTGACCTTTACACATGTGCTGTGGCCCTGGCAGTCCTACACATACACACATCACACACACACTCAGAACCAGGAAAAATAAACCAAAATGTTAGGAAATCAATCACTGGATTCGGCACCTTGAAGGTCATCAGACACCTTGCCATGAGCAAATAATTTTGGAGGAATTTGGCTTCAAGTAACAGTCATAATGGATATAGGAGAATGATTTCCCCTATGTGAGAAGAAGTCTAGGTGCTTGTTACTGGGGTTGGATCAACCAGATCAATCCAGTTCCAGTCAGAGCTGTAATTTTGTTTGTTTCTTTCTTTAAAATTTTGTATTAGCTACTCTCTGTATTTACATTTGAAATGTTATCGCCTTTGCCCACCCCGCTCTCATCCCCCCCCACTTGTCTTCACAAAGGTGCACTAGCTCCCAATCACCCTCTCCACCTTAGTACCTTGGCTTACCCTACATTGGGAAAACGTGCCCTCACTGGACCAAAGGTATCTTCTCATCTTGATGCCAGACACTGCTATTCTCCGATACATATATGCAACTGGAGCCATGGGCCTGTCAATGCATGCTCAATGGTTGGTGTTCTAGTCCATGGGAGCTGTGGAGGATTTGGTTGTTGACAATGTTGTTCTTCCCATGATGCTGCAACCCCCTTCAGTTTCTTCATGACCCCAGGCCCCCAGAACCCACACTGGGGTTCCTGTGCTCAGTCTGATGGTTAGCTGCAAGCATGCTCAGCTGCATGACTCTGGCAGAGCTCCTGAGGAGGCACCTCTATCTGGTTCCTGCCAGCAAGCACCTCCCAGCATGAGCAATAGTGCTTGAGCCTGGTGGCTGCAAATGGGGTAGATCCCCAAGTGAGGCAACCCCAGAATGATCCCCTCTTCAATCCCTGCTCTTCCACTTGATCCTGTACCTCCTGCCATGAGTGTTTTGTTCATTCTTCTAAGAAGGACTGAGGCTTCCACATTTTGGCCTACCTTCCTTTTGAGCTTCATAAGGTCTGTAAATTGTTTCTTGGATATTCAGAGCTTTCTGGGGCTAGTATCCAATTATCAGTGACTACATATCATGTGTGTTCTTTTGTGACTGGGTTACCTCACTCAGGGTGATATTCTCCAGTTCCATTTACTTAGGAATTTCATCAAGTTATTGTTTCTAATAGCTGAGCAGTACTCCATTGTGTATATGTACCACACTTTCTGTATCCATTCCTCTGTTGAAGGACATCTGGGTTCTTTCCAGCTTCTGGCTGTTATAAATAAAGCTGCTATGAGCAAGTTGGAGCATGTGTCCTTATTAAATGTTGGA
This sequence comes from Micromys minutus, assembly GCF_963924665.1. Classification (NCBI taxonomy): domain Eukaryota; kingdom Metazoa; phylum Chordata; class Mammalia; order Rodentia; family Muridae; genus Micromys; species Micromys minutus. The sequence continues at coordinate 6,871,494 of NC_137956.1, forward strand.
GCATCTTTGGGGTATTTGCCCAGGAGTGGAATAGCTAGGTATTCAGGTAGTACTATGTCCAATTTTCTGAAGAACCACTGGACTGATTTCCAGAGTGGTTGTACCAGCTTACAACCCCACCAACAATGGAGGAGTGTTCCTGTTTCTTCATATTGTCACCAGCATCTGCTATCACCTGAGATTTTGATCTTAGCCATTCTGACTGGTGTGAGGTGGAATCTCAGGGTTTTTTTGATTTGCATTTCCCTGATGACTAGGGGTGTTGAGCATTTCTTAAGGTATTTCTCAGCCATTTGGTATTCCTCAGTTGGGAATTCTTTGTTAATATCTGTACCCCATTTTTAAAAGTAGAACTGTTTGATTCTCTGGAGTCTAACTTCTTGAGTTCTTTGTATATATTGGATATAACCATCTTTCAGATGTGGGATTGGTAAAGATCCTTTCCCAGTCTGTTGGCTGCCATTTTATTTTCTTGACAGTGTCCTTAACCTTAAAGAAACTTTGCAATTTCATGAGGTCCCATTTGTCGATTCTTGATCTTAGAGCATAGGCCATCGGTGTTCTGTTCAGGAAAATTTCCCCTGTGCCTATGTGTTCTAAGCTTTTCTCCACTTTCTCTTCTGATAGTTTCAGTGTACCTGGTTTTATGTGGAGATTTTTGATCCACTTGGACTTGAGCTTTGTACAAGGGGATAAGAAAAGATTGATTTGTATTCTTCTGCATGCTGACTGCCAGTTGAACCAACACCATTTGTTGAAGAGGCTGTCCTTTTCCCACTGAATGTTTTTAGCTCCTTTGTCAAAGATCAAGTGACCATAGGTGTGAGGGTTCATTTCTGTATCTTCGATTCTGTTCCATTGATCTACCTGCCTATCTCTGTACCAATACCATGCAGTTTTTATCACAATTACTTGGTAATATAGCTTGAGGTCAGAGATGCTGATTCCCACAGAAGTTTTCTTGTTGAGAATGGATTTCACTATCCTAGGTTTTTTGTTATTCCAGATAAATTTGCAAATTTCTCTTTCCAACTCTATGAATAATTGAGTTGGAATTTTGATGGAGATTGCATTGAATCTGTAGATTCCTTTTGGTAAGATGGCCATTTTTTTTTTTTTTTTTTTTTTACAATGTTGATTCTTCCAATCCATGAGCATGGGGTATCTTTCCATCTTCTGAGATCTTCAATTTTCTTCTCCAGAGATTTGAAGTTCTTGTCATACAGGTCTTTCACCTGCTTAGTTAGGGTTACACCAAGGCATTTCATATTGTTTGTGACTATTGTGAAGGATATATTTTCCCTAATTTCTTTCTCAGCATGTTTAGTTTTTGACTAGAGGAAGGCTACTGATTTGTTTGAGTTAATTTTATATGCAGCCACTCTGCTCTAGTTGTTTATCGGGTTTAGGAGTTCTCTGGTGGAATTTTTGGAGTCACTTAAGTATACTACCATATTATCGACAAATAGTGGTATTTTGACTTCTTCCTTACCAAACTGTATCTCTTTGACTTTCTTTTGTTGTCTAATTGCTCTGGCCAGGACTTCCAGTAATATATTGAATAAGTAGGGGGAGAGTGGGCAGTCTTGTTTAGTCCCTGGTTTTAATGGGATTGCTTCAAGTTTCTCACTTAGTTTGATGTTGGCTACCAGTTTGCTGTATTGCTCTTACTATGTTTAGGTTGTGGGCCTTGGATTCCTGCTCTTTCCAAGACATTTAACATGAAGGGGTATTGAATTTTTCAAATGCTTTTTTAGAATCTAGTGTGATAATCGTGTGGTTTGTTTTTCTCTGAGTTTGTTTATTTGGTGGATAATGTTGATGGATTTCTGTATATTGAACCATCCCTGTTTCCCTGGGCCTACTTGACAATGGTGAATGATTATTTTTATGTGTTCTTGGATTTGCTTTGCAAGAATTTTATTATTTTGCATCTATGTTCATGAGCAAAATTGGTCTGACCTTCTCTTTCTTTGTAGGGTCTTTGTGTGGTTTAGGTATGAGTGGAATTATGGCTTTGAAGAATGAGTTGGGTAGTGTTTCTTCTGTTTCTATTTTGTGGAATAGCTTGGAGAGTATTAGTATTAGGTTGTCTATGAGTGTCTGACAGAATTCTGCACTGAATCTATCTGGTCCTGGGCTTTTTTTGTTTGGGAGGCTTTTGATGACTGCTTCTATTTCTTTAGGGGTTATTGGACTGTTCAGATATTTTATATGATTCTGATTTAACTTTGGTATCTGGTAACTGTTTAGAAATTTGTCCATCTCCTTTAGATTTTCTAGTTTTGTTGAGTATAGGCTTTTGTAGTAGGATCTATGATTTCTTAAATTTCCTCAGTTCTGTTGTTATGTCTCCCATTTCATTTTTCGTTTTGTTAATTTGGATACCCTCTTTGTGCCCTCTAGTTGATCCGCTAAGGGTTTAATGATTTTGTTGATTTTCTGAAACAGCCAGCTCTCATTTTTGTTGATTCTTTATACAGTTTTTTTTTTTTTTTGTTTCTACTTGGCTAATTTCTGCTCTGAGTTTGCAATTTCCCACAGTCTCCTTCTCTCGAATGTATGTGCTTCTTTTTGTTTTAGAGCTTTCATATATGTTGTTAAGTTGCTAGTGTATGTTCTCTCCAGTTTCTTTTTGGCGCACTCAGAGCTTTGAGTTTTCCTTTTAGTACTGCTTTCATTGCATCCTATAGGTTTGGGTATGTTGTGCTTTCTTTTTCATTAAATTCTAAAATACCCTTAATTTTTTCTTTATTTCTTTGACAGTGTTATTGAATAGAGCATTGTTCAGCTTTCATGTGTATGTGGGCTTTTTGTTGTATTTGGTGTTATTAAAGACCAGCCTCAGTCCATGGTGATCTGATAGGATGCATGGGAGTATTTCTATGTTCTTGTATCTGTTGAGGCTTGTTTTGTGACTGACTATATGGTCAGTTTTGGACAAGGTGCTGTGAGGTGCTGAGAAGAAGGTATATTCTTTTGTTTTAGGGTGAATGCTCTGTAGCTGTCTGTTAATTCCAATTGGTTCATAACCTCTGCTAGTTTCTCTGTGTCTCTGTTCAGTTTCAGCTTCCATGATCTGTCCATTGATGAGAGTGGGGTGTTGAAGTCTCCCACTATTATCGTGTGTGGTACAATATATTCTTTGAGCTTTAGTAGGGTTTCTTTCATTAATGTGGGTGCTCTTGTATTTTGAGTATAAATGTTCAGGATTGAGAGTTCATCTTGATAGATGTTTTTTCCTATGATGAGTATAAAGTGTCCTTGCTTATCTTTTTTGATAATGTCTGGTTGAAAATGTATTTTATTCGATATTAGAATGGCTACTCCAGCTTGTTTCTTGGGAACATTTGCTTGGAAGGTTTTTCCCAGCCTTTTACTCTGAGGTCTTTTCTCTTTCTGTCTTTTTCTCTGAGATTAGTTTCCTGTATGCAGCAAAATGCTGGATCCTGTTTAAGTATCCAGTCTGATAGTCTATGTCTCTTCATTGGGGAATTGAGTCCATTGATGTTAAGAGATATTAAAGAATAGTGATTGTTGTTTCCTGTTATTTTTGTTTTCAGAGGTAGAATTATGTTTGTGTGCGTTTCTTCTTTTGGTTTTCCTGCACAATTATTTTCTTGCTTTACCTAGGGTGTAGTTTTCCTTCTTGTGTTGAATTTTCCATTTATTTTCCTTTGTAGGGCTGGATTTGTGGTCTGATATTTTGTAAATTTGGTTTTGTCCTGGAATATCTTGGTCTCTCCATCTATGGTAATTGAGAGTTTTGCTGAATATAGTAAGCTAGGCTGGCATTTGTGTTCTCTTAGAGTCTGTATGATGTCTGTCCAGGATCTTCTAGCTTTCATAGTCTCTGTTGAGAAATCTGGTGTAATTCTCATTGGCCTGCCTTTATATGTTACTTGTCCTTTTTCCCTTACTACTTTTAGTATTCTTTTTTTGTTTTGAACATTTGTTGTTTTGACTTATGTGTCGGGAGGAATTTCTTTTCTGGTTTAATCTATTTGGAGTTCTGCAGGCTTCTTGATCATCTCATTCTTAAGGGTAGGGAAGTGTTCTTCTATTATTTTGTTGAAGATATTTACTGTGCATTTTCGGTGATATTTTTCACCCTCGTCTATACCTATTATCCTTAGATTTGGTCTTCTCAGTGTGTCCTGGATATCTTGGAAATTTTGGATTAGGAGCTTTTTGATTTTTGCATCTTCTCTGAGTGTTTTGTCTGTTTTCAATGTTGTCTTCAGCCCCTGAGATCCTCTCTTCCATCTCTTGTAGTCTGTTGGAGATGCTTGCATCTATGACTCTTAATTTCTTACTTAGGTTTCCTATCTCCAGGGTTGTCTCTTTTTGTGATTTCTTTATTGTTTTTATTTCTGTTTTCAATTCCTTCTCCTGTTTGATTGTGTTTTTCTGAAGTTCTTTGAGTGATTTCTCCTGGTTCTCCTGTAATTGTTTAAGGGGGTCATTCATATGCTTCTTGAAGATCTCTATCATCATCTTGAAGTATGATTTCAAATCCAAGTCCTGTTTTTCTGGAGTGTTGGGAAATCCACTACTTGCTGTGGTGGGAGAACTGGGTTCTGTTGTTCCCAGGTTGTCTTCGTTTTTATTCCTTAGGTTCTTGTGCTTTCCTCTTCCCATCTTGTTATCTGTTATTATAGGTGATCTTTTTCTCTCTGACTGGTGCCCTGTTGGTCTGAGGGCCCGTTGGCTTAAGAGGGATATTGCTTCTTGATGTTCAGCTCTTTGTGGGCAGGCAGTGAGTTCTGATGGCAGTGAATCAGTTCTGTCTTTTTGAGTTCAGGTGTGAAAGCTCTTGTGAGGCTGTTCCTGGAGCTCCGCCTTCTGCCTGCAAGTCCTGAGTCCTAATGGTGAAGACCCAGCTCTCTCTCTCTGGGCCGGAAAGGACTCTTTTTCGGAGAGCACCATGCTCTCTGTGCTATGAGAACTCCTGGCATTCCATCCCTGGATAGCCATGTGCTTTTGTGTCAGGATCACCTTTGGCTCTGGTGGAAGAGTGCTTGTTAGGCTGTTCTGGGAGCTCATCCTTCTGTGGGAAGGTCCTGAGTCCTGATGATGGAGACCTGGCCCACTCTTTCTTTTTCTCTCTTTATGGTTTCAAAATAGATGTTTGTGCCTCACAATGCGTTAATATTCAGAGAATGAAAGAAAAATGCCACCAGAGAGTAACTCTTCTCCCTCAGGAAAAATGGAATGGGATTTCTTTCAACATGTAAGTAGCACCAATGGAGAGAGGGCCTATTTGTATGTATCATATACATATATGGTAGAGATGTGAAAGATGTTATTTTAGGCAATGAGTCAGGTATGGACAGACCCTGCTTGTTCCTAATTACATGTGGAAAGCTGAAAGCCTATCTTTCAGGAAAGCCAGAGGCTGCAAAGGGTGTGGGTGAAATGGCTTGAAGAAGGGTAATGATGTAGGAGTTCTTCACAGGACAGGAAGATAACTTCTAATATTTAACATCACATGTTAAATAGAGCTGAAAACAAAATAATACAGAAGACTGTAAATGGTCCCATACATATCACTGACCCACTGAAGTCATGGACCTACCACTCATCCTGATCTGGTCCTAGACACTGAAGAGTTGTACTGGAATATCACATTGTGCAGACAGATACATAAATTACTGTTTGCCAATTTTAAATAAAAATGGCATTTAAGAAAGGTACATGGAAGCTGGGCAGTGGTGGTGCATGCCTTTGTAAGACCCAAATTGAGTCTTATTTATTTGAGGCTCCCATGAATGAGACGAGAGATCGGGGATCAATGCAAAACCAAGAGGTTTATTAGTCCAGTGCACTGGGGTGTCCTACTTCCAGAGGATAGGCAACCCCAAGACCTCTGTCAGTATAGTTTTATACACTTAGTAGTGGGTGGGCTACAGCGATGGTGACTAGGCATGCAAGCATTGGTGGGTTTAGTTGACTTTTAAGTTGGTTGGCTGTTGTCAACGTGGTTGCAGCTCAGGACCTATACCTTACATTCCAGGGGCTGCCCAGATAAAGTTGAAGCACTACTCCCTGGAGGGTGCAGGACTGCAAAAGCCCTGTCTCTCCAAAAAGAGGGGGTCTGTAAGATCCTCAGTGGGAGGGGGAAGCTGTAAGGAGTGTGTAGAACTGTAAAAGCACTTAGGGTCCCTCATCTTTAATCCCAGCACTCAGAAGGCAGAGGCAGGTGGATCACTGTAAGTTTGAGGTCAGCTTGATCTCAGAGTGAGTTCCAAGACAGCTAGGGATACAGAGAGGAACCCTGTCTTGAGAAATAAACAATCTGAAGGTTACATAGAAATCCATTCTTCTGCTCCTCACCTCTTTAGTAGTCTGTCAGAGCCTTATTGGTCAGAACTTTGTCCCATGACCACCACAAGCTTCAAGAGAGGTCAGAAACAAGATCAAGCCAGTCCAAATCCTGGGAAGATGGTCTCCAGGCCTCATCCCTAACGGAGCTGCTAGTTGAAGTTGATAGCTTCTGGGAGAAAACCATTTTTTTTTTTTTAGTGGTTTGACCCCTGGCCGATTTCCCACACTTTAGTGAATGGCCCTAGACCCATGAACATATATAGATTGTCCTGAAGCTGTTTGTATTTTAATGTTAATTCCACTTCCCCAAGAAGGGCTGCCTAGTCACATATTCAAGAGGTGACTTCATCTGAACCTTCTCATTTTAATTAGTAAAATAAAGGAAAGCCAGTGACTGGGCGGGGTGAGGGAGGTGGAGAGAAAAGAGGTCTGAGAAGATGGAGGGTGGAGGTTCCCAAGGACCAGCTAGACCCAGGTGATATTAATTGGAGTTAAATAGCTATGAACAGTAAGGATTTTATAGGTCTAGTATCTTATATAGAAGAGCAGTCTGTATCTTTGTCTATTTGATGCAATCTTGTTGTGTAGAGGGTTTGTGGATTGAGAGTTGAATATATAAACGTGTATGAAAAGCTATCGAGCTGTAGAGTTGTATTTATATGGGATTTTGGGGTGGAGAAACACCCCAGGACAGAGGCAGAGAACAGGCGATAGAAAACTGCCAGGGAAGGGAGTTGTGAGGACAGAGTGGGGCCGTGATGTTGGCTCAGACCGGGCGCCAAATCCGCACTAAAACCAGGCCTGAGGAGTGAGACCTAAGGGGTGGTAGAGAGATAAACCATAATTTTATACTATTTAATATTTACTGCACCAAGCATATGCAAAGCATTATGTGAATTTAGGTTATTATTAAAGACAGCATACGATGTTGAGAGGAGTTGTATTTGGGAGGACAGTGTGATTGAAAGTCTCAAAAATAAGAAAAGTTGTTTGGTGGCTGTAGGCATATTCCTGTTGTCTACCTTTTGTCTGTAGGAATGTAAACTTTACTGAGGAGATCTGAAATAAACTTGAGCTGTTTGGTCTGATTGACATTCCATCAATGGGGAAAACTAATAGCAAGTAAACAAACATTTCTAATTAAAGTGGCTCTGTCTAGAAGGCCATCTCTGAAGATAAAAATTGTCCTAAATTGCCACAAGTCTTTTAAATAGCAGCAGGATTGGTAGCCTTGAGCTTCTTAAACATACCTTGGGTATATTAATGAGCTGGTTTCTTTCAAACCACTATAATTTTATTCCAATTAGCATAAAGTTTGGAATAGAATGCACTATCTAGTCACCCAGTCAGCTCTTCCTGAAGCATGGCAGCTGGCTGAGTCCCTACAAGGCATATAAAATGTTCCATCAATGATGCTCAGGAGAAATTTTATCGAGGTGTCTGAGCAAACCAGAGATGCTAAGAGACCCCTGATGAACCCACCATGTGGGGAGGCCAGAGAAACACAAGTCGGTTCAGAAGGACGTTATGCGGTTGGTGTATTCACTTGCCAACTACATGAGATCTGAAATCACCTGGGAGATGGGCCTCTGGGCATGATTAGATTAAATTAGATTAAATGAGGTAGGAAGACCATCTCATTGTGAGATACAATATTTTTGTGTCCCAAGGACAATAGCTTTGTACTTATTTCTCTGCAGGCAGAGTATTTCATTTGTTTATCATCCAAGTCTTTTCATCCCCATGAGAGTTCTTTAAATCCAAATTATTCATTTTGTAGATTCGGAAACTGGGCCTTGGAGAGTAGAGATGTGGGTGTACTTCCACAGAGATGTGTGGAAGAACAAACTCTCAAAGTGACTTAGAAACATCATCCTGTTTTAGGAAAAACAGTTGCAATTCCCACGGCACAGTGCTATTTAGTTAACTGAAGTAGGCTGTGTTGCCAGGGCTGGCTGAGGAGGCCTTGGTGCTCTGCACCTGGATTCATGTGTTGAAATCACTTGTGATTCTTTACCAGGAAACCGTTCTGACAAATTTCTGTGGTTGATAAAGTCGTAGAGCATGTAACCCACCTGGTTTTGTCCTTGTGTCCAGGGTACTCTGTCAGTCTTCCTGGAACTTATCAGCGTTCTTGAGATGGAAATCAGTAAGTTTAGCTGAGAATTTTACCCACTAGATCATGCTTGGAGAACATAGAAACAGGAAGGGAACCTCAGGATCCTCAGGACATTGTCAAGCATCTATTTTTCTCTTTCTCCATCCCTGTCTTGTTTCTCTACCGTCTGTCTGTCTGTCTGTCTATCTGCCTGCCTGCCTATCTATCTATCTATCTATCTATCTATCTATCTATCTATCTATCTATCTATCATCTATCTACCTATCTATTCATCTATCCATCCACCCATCACCCATCCATCCATCCATCTACCTACCTACCTATCTATCTGGGCTCAAAACAGGTAAATCTGGTTGAATGGTACTTCTGAAGTTAGTCTTGACTTAATTGACACACTAACTCTCAATTATAGACAGGCAACTGTGAGTTTAGAGGACATGACTATCAGATGTGTAATAGAACCTGGAAGCATTGAATAAATTTTAATTTTTCTGGGAAGGGTTTTTAAAAATTAGGGTTATTAGGAAGACAAAAGAATTAAAAAATAACAATATATTGATGAATCTAAATGGAAATTTAATGAAGCATGTGATAGAGTTAACACCTTGAAATGAAGATAGCAACTATATATATGTACTATACAATTTGTCCTATATGAAATGTATATCTGACACCAATTTTTATCTTCTCCTCCTGAAGGAACTGGAAATAAAACATAGACTAAAAGCCAAGGTTATTCCAGTAAGTTCTCAGAACCCCCTTTAGGCAATATGACACTACCTTTCCTATTGTCTAAAATGCCACAGCTCAATTAACCACTGTGTGGGAAAGAACATTAAGCACCACAGTCACAACTCATAGAGCTTCTGGGCAGCTGAAAAAGTTTCAAAGTAGGAAAAGAAAACCACATCATTAAAATTAATGTATAATTAAATGTCTGTAAAATGATCACATTTTATCAGCCAGTCAACCACAATGTAACTGTTACATAGCAATGCAACTGTTAGGTAGTCTTGTTGGCTTATCTTTGGCAGGGATATGGATACACTTTAACATTTTGTGGCTTAGCAAGGGTAATAAATGGAAGTAGGAAAGATATAATATGTATCCAGTGAAATGCCCAGGAAAGTCACGGGAGGTGGGAGAAACCAGAATAAATAGGACAGAGGTGGCAGTGCTGGTGACGAGGAAGCGAAGCAGGAAGAGACTCAAGTGCTGGACCCCTGTGTTATGTGGCTATGAAGACAAGGTTGTACTGGCTGGGTTTGTGTGTCAACTTGACACAAGCTAGAGTCATCAGAAAGGAAGGAGCCTCAATGAGGAAAATGCTTTCTTGAGATCCAGCTGTGTATTAATCAAGGTTCTCTAGAGTCACAGAACTTACGGAATGTCTCTCTCTATATTAAGGGATTTTATTGTAATGACTTACACAGTCTGTAGTCCAACTACCCAACCATGGGCAGCTGTGGATGGGATGTCCAAAAAATCTAGTAGTTGCTCAGCCCACGAGGCTAGTTGTTTCACCTGTATTCTGTATATGCTGGAATCCCGAAGAAGTAGGTTCCAACAGATGTGCAGGCAAGTAAGTGCAAGCATGAGGTGAAGAGGGAATCTTCCTTCTTCCATTGTCCTTTTGTAGGCCTCCAGCAGTAAGTGTGACCCAGATTAAAGGTGTGTATCACCCTGGATCTGGGACTTGTTTTATTCCAGGCTGACCTTCAACTCAGAGATATGCTTGCCTCAATCTCCTGGGATTAAAGGTGTGTACAACCTTGCCTGCACCTAAGCTTTTCATGGCCACTATGCCCTAAGATCTCCATGTCAAGACCTGGGTCAGAATTTTGTGTCTTCTAGCCTCAAGATCTAGATCATAGGTGTGCCCTCCATTTTTGGATTGTAGTTCATTTCAGATGTAGTCAAGGTGACAACCAGGATTAGCTATTGAAATCTGTAAGGTGTATTCCCAATTAGTGATCAGTGGGGAAAAGGCCCAGCTCATTCTGGATGGTGCCCCTGTGCTGGTGGTCCTGGGTTCTGTAAAAAAGTAGGCTGAGCAGGCCAAGTGAACAAGCCAGTAAGCAGCACCCTCCAAGGCCTCTGCCTTAGTCCTGCCTTCAGGTCCCTGCCCTGTTTGAGTTCCTATCTTGTCTTCCTTTGGCGATGAGCAGCAATGTGGAAGTATAAGCTGAGTAAATCCTCCCCTCCCCAACTTGCCTTTTGTTCATGGTATTTTATTGCAGCAATAGAAACCCTAAGAATAAGGTAGAGTAGTGTGATGGTGTGCTTATGCTTGGCCCAGGGAGTGGCACTAGTAGAAGGTGTGGCCTTGTTGGAGGAAGTGTGTCACTCTGGGGATGGGCTTGGAGACACTCCTCCTAGCTGCCTGAGGATGCTCAGTCTGTTCCTGGCTTCCTTTGGATGAAGATGTATAAACTCTCAGCTCCTCCTGCACCATGACTACCTGGATGCTGCTATGCTTCTGCCTTGATACTGGACTGAACCTCTGAACCTGTAAGCCAGCCTCAATTAAATGTTTTCATTTATAAGACTTGCCTTAATCATGGTGTCTGTTCACAGCAATAAAACACTAAGGCAGAAATTGGTACCAGCATAGTGGGGTATTCCTGTGTCAACCTGACCATGTTTTGGGGAGGACTTGGAAGAATTGGAACTTTGAGCTAGAAGAGCCATTGGGATATTAAGAGCTCTGTGGGATGTTCAGTAAGAGTTTGGAAGATAATGTTGAGAACAGTGCAGAGTGGAGACCTGGCTTGTGAAATTTCAGAGGGAAGATTAAGGACTCTTTGATTAGGGCTGTTGCTGTTTTGTTTGTGAAGATTATGTAGTTTTGGTTAGCTGGGGCTGAAGAATCAGCTGTGATTGACAAGATACCAGAACTATTAAAGCAAAACCTTTGCATTGCTGGGACGATTGATGCTGGTCGGCTGGAGCTGGGAGATTGGTGGTGATTAAGAAGAGACCAGCATCACTGAGGTGAAATCTTCTGGGAACTGTTTGGTGAGAGCACAAAGAGGATGTGTTCCAGAGATAGCCAAGGTTGTACCTTGTGCTGTGGCTGGACTTGGTAATGTGTAAGAGTCACCCAGGTGGTACTGGTTTTGAAGGAATGAAGGGGTCATGGAGAGCAGCTGGGGCTCAGCACTGTGAGAGGCCATGGAAGGCCATTGGTGAAGGTGCATCCTCGGTGGCAATTAGTGCCCCAGGACTGACAGCAGTGTTTTGGAGATGCCAGTACCATGAGATGACCACCAAGAGCAGCAGCAGCAGTGGCAAACAGGCAGCTGGAGCCTAGAAGACATAGTGTGTGCTACAAAGGGCAGAGCTGGAGAAATGACTAAAGCCCTTGGAGGAGCCCAGAAGTTCATAAATGGATTCCCAGAAACTGGATGGTTAGAGATTGATTTTGTCTTGACTATGACTGTGCCCTGATATCTTTTCCTCTTGAAGGAAGAAGAGGAGCCCACAGTTTAGAGACTTTGAATTGTAAAAAGACTTTGATTTTTTTTTTTTTAAAAGAGACCGAATATTTTAAAGGTATTGCAATTTTAAAATGTATGAATTGGTAAAGGCTGTGGGACTCTTAAGGTTATCTAGATCTTGGGGATGAACAAGAAAGTCAGGGTTGAAGCTTCATATTGATTTGTTTGTGTGTCAAGTTGACAAGGGGTCAATTGTACTGGCTGGTTTTGTGTCAACTTGACACAAGCTGGAGTTATCACAGAGAAAGGAACCTCAGTTGGGGAAATGCCTCCATGAAATTCAGCTGTAAGACATTTTCTCAACTAGTGATCAAGGCGGGAAGGGCCCAGCCCATTGTGGGTGGTACCATCTCTGGGCTGGTAGACCTGGGTTCTATAAGAAAGCAGGCTGAGCAAGCCAGGGGAAGCAACCCAGTAAGTAACACCCCTCCATGGCCTCTGTACCAGTTCCTGCTTCCTGACCTGCTTGAGTTCCAGTCATGACTTCCTCTGGTGATGAACAGTGATATGGAAGTGTAAGCTGAATAAACCCTTTCCTTTTCAACTTGCTTCTTGGTCATGATATTTTGTGCAGGAATAGAAACTCTGACTAAGACAACTAGCAACTAGATCTTAAGATGAAAAGAAGTTGGTGGCCCCTAACACTTCAGCCCTGACTTGCCAGGTGACCTGGCTGTTTCAGCCCAAGATATTTACTGAAGAGAGATGAAAATGTGTGTTTACACAAAAGTTAGTCTAGAAATGTTTATACAAGCATTATTCATGATAACAAAAAATTAAAATGGCCCAAATTCTGTTGAACAAATAAGTCAGACACACACACACACTCACACATACACACATACTCACACACACATACACAGCTGATTTCAATTCATAGAGATCTACAACATGGATGGACATAGAGATATAATATGGGGCAGGAGTCTGTCAAACATGTATGATAGAAAACAGGTAGGCCAGGAAACTACATAGAGATTGAGCTTGGGGACTTGGAAGTGACTGCTGAGAGATGTGCAGTTTCTTGAGGGTGATGAAGATGTTTTAAAGCTGACTTCAGTAATTGTGGTGTACTCCTTGGCTATATGAAAGGATGTTAAATTGTATGTATGTAATTATTATTGTTTATTTTTTGAGATAGACTTTGTGTAGCCCTAGCCATCCTGAAACTTATTCTGTTGAGAAGGTTGGCCTTAAACTCAGAGATTTGCCTTTTGAATGCTGGGATTAAAGGTAAGCACAACCATTGTCTGGCTATTTTAGTTTTTAGTAAGGGTCTCGCTGTATAGTTGAAGCATATATTAAACTTGAAACTCACTATGTAGTTCAGGCTGCCCTCAAACTTATGATTCTTTTGCCTTAGTCTTCCAGTGCTGAAATTACAGGCATGTACCACCATGTTAGGTTAGGTGTACATTTTGCTAATTGTGTGTGTGTGTGTATGTGCACATGTATGCATGTCTGTAATTGCATGTGTATATGTATGTATGTATGTATGTATGTATGTATGTATGTAATGTGTTTGTATACATGGGCATAGACACCCTTGAAGGCCAGAAGATCCCCTGGCGCTGGAGTTACAAGTGGTTGTGAGCTGAACTCAGGGCTTCTGATAGAGCAGTATGTGCTCTTCACCTCTGAGCCATTTCTCTGGTCCTAATTGCACATTTAAATAATCGTATATGAATTATAGATCAGTAAAGCTCTTACAGAGAAGGCAAAGCTGAGGGGAACTGAAGACTCCAGGGAAGTGATGGGAGGCGCCCACCTTTCTCCAGTGACGTGGTTGTTACTGCTGCTATCTTTTTGTAATTTCTTCACACTTTTATTTCTTATTCAGCTCTTTACTTAGAACTGTTTGTTGAAAAGTTTGTGTTGGACAGTGTGTGAAATGTTGAAGAGTTAGCTCTGTAGACCATGCTGGCCTTGAACTCACAAAGATCTACTTGCCTCTGTCTCTCAAGTGTTGAAATTAAAGGCATAGACCACCACTACCTGGGTGGGGGAAAGTTTTCAGAGCTAAGTGTTCAGTTCCATTCAGCCTGAACAAAAAGGAGCTTGGCCTGAGTTCTTCAGGTGAGAAGGGAAGAGCTGAATGATTCATTGGCAGGAGTGCAATCTCTACAGCAGAATGGCCTTGACACTCTCACTAGGGAAACCAGAGCTGAGCCTGGATACTGAAGGCAGGTCAGTCTCTCTCACATCTGATAGACTGGGAGATGCAAGGTTCCTTAGAGATTTTAGAGTTGGGAAAGAAAGGAAAACAAGCAGATATGGATTGGAACAACTGGTGTACTCAATAGGCCAGGTGACGGTGGGATGCATGTTATGAGTCAGGTTGTGTACAATTGCTCCCTTGTGGAGCTCAGGAAAAAATGGATTCCTTGACACTTCTTGAGTGACAGAGGTAAACCTCGTCCTACCTTTCGATGTTCTGGGTGATATTGTTGAACTATATAACATGCTTCACATGGTACAGACCAAGTTGTGCAAGAGTATGTGTGTGTGTGTATTTCTGTTTGTGTATATTTGTGTACATGTGCATATATCTGTGAATGTGTGTGAGTGAGTGTGTGTGTGTGTGTGTGTGTGTGTGTAGGTCAGAGTTTGACCTTGGGTGTTGTCCTGAATCACTCTCAACCACGGATTCTGAGAAATGGGGATATCACTGATTCACCTGGAATGCCTGGCCAGTGAACTCCAGGGATCCTCATGTCTCCACTTCCCCACTGCTGGAACACAGGCGTATCCTGCCATGCCTGGCTGGGGATCAGAGCCCAGGTCTGCATGCTGGCATAGCAAGCAATTCATGGAGTGAACCACCTTTCCATCGACTAGGTACAAGGCATCATATCTGCCTTGTGTTTTCTTCTTTCTTGGACTGAGCTCTTTGAAGACCACATCTCTTATTTTTTTTGAAATCCAGATGAATAGTAGAGTTTTGATAATAAAGCATGAATCAAAAAATTGAGGGAATATAGGGCAATGTAAAAACTAATCAGTTATTGCGGAAAAAGAAGAGGGAGAGAGGAAAATTTATGGGTAGCAACTCAGGGGTAGGGAGAGGGTAGGGCCAAAGGAATGGTGTTGGGTTAAAGAGTGAATAACTTTTTAAAAAAACTTATTTTCATTTTATGCATATGTGTGTGTTTGCCTGTATGTATGTCTGTGCTCTGTGTGTGTACAGAGGTCAGAAGAGGGAGTCAGATCCCCTGGACTGGAGTTATATTCAGTTGTGAGTGCTGGGAACTGAACCTGGTCCTCTGCAAGAACATGTCTCTGGCCCAGACTGAGATTTTCGAGAATACGATCTATGCTTGCTTTGTCTCCCTTTTCCTACTACCTAACCTCATGAAGCAGGTACGTGAATGCCTGATCATCAGTGAACTGTAGGAGTCTGTTTTCAAGTAGGAAATGTGTAGGAAATTCTAGTGTGAGGTGGGAAGAGCCACACCAAGTGCAGGCAGCACCATCTTTCAGGCTGGGGTCTTGGCCTGAAAATGAAAGTGGAAAGCAAGCACGGCACCAGCATCTTTGCTCCCTGCTGACTGTGGATGCAATGTGACTGGTGCGCTCATGGCCCCACTGCCATGCTTCCTCCGCTGTGATAGCTGTGTCCTCAAACCATGAACCAACAGACACCATTCTTCATACTGCTGTCCCCTCCTTCCCTATACTTTTTGGTCACAGCAAGGAGAACCTTGTAAAAAGGAGCAAGTGATAGTTTTATTTTATTTTTTGTCAAAGAATCAAAAGCTTTAGATAGAGCCTAGGCTTGCAGCTCAGTGGTGAGAGTACTTGTTTAACATGCACAAGGGCTTGGGTTTAACCCCAGCTTAGTGTAGTTTGGTGAAATTACTTTGTGAGTGTCAAAGGAAGAATTTTCCCCTTCTTTCCCTTCCTCTCTCACACATAAGTACATGAGTTTTTTTTTTTCTAACATGTACAGGGAGATAAGTAGTAAAGCCTGTGTTTTCAGAGTTCTGTGTGCTTTTTAGGATCACATGTGACTTTGTGGATCAAGCTACATGGATTTTAAAATATTCTCTGCTGAATAGAAAGGTTTTGCTACATTCAAATCTTGTAATTGGATTTCACCAGTCTTTAAAATATTGATGAGTGTATTTAAAAAATCATTTGTAGCTATAAATGACTTGGTGGGAAGGCAGCTTGAGGAGTGGGCTCATGGTCCCGTGTCTGACTGGATCTGATAGTTTTGAATCGAGGCTGGGCCTTAGTTTCACCATCTGTGGGCCATAAAAGATGTACAGGAGATGCTGGACAAGAGGAGATTCAGAAGGGACCTTGTGTCACTGTTTACTGAATATCTGTGAGCTTGGCTATGTGCATCTGCAATGCAATAGAAGAAGACAGTCTCTGTGATAGTCAAAGGCTTACGATTTCTACACACAAAAGGTAAGACCCAGCTATCCCAGGCCCCAACCATGTGAGCATGAAGCTACTCATCAAGCTTCTGAAGGAACAGGAGTGACACTGAACAGAAGAAAATTCTGGAAACAGGCAGGTCCACTTGGAGTCTAGATTCCACCATGTTTGTGAGAAAATTGTTAATTTTTTACATTGGTTCTCATGCATCTAATGTTGGCATGCTGTGCAGCAGGGGATAACCGTGAACTCAGGATTCTTATGTTTCTGTGTCTCAAGTGCTGGGATTATTGGCATGCCTCCATGGTTTATGAGGTGCCGGGAACTGAACACAGCTTCATGCCTGCCAGGCAAGCATTCTGCCGACTGAATTATATCCCCAGCCTACTAATAGTTACTACTAATAGCTACTAATAGCCAGTTAATAGTTTTGAAGCCGACTCCTCATCTGTAACCTCTGCCTCTACTGGTTTTTGAAGAGATTAAGTGTGATGACCACCCTTTCATTTCAAGTTGGTTTGTGTATCTGAAACATGATTGTAATAGATCTGTAGGCCGATATCTGGACCAGGAGGGAAGATGATGGCCGTCAGATGAGGAAGGAGCAGCTAGAGAGAGGGACTCTGACTATAGCTGCAGATGGAATCAAGGTTTTCATCTGGCAGATGTTGAAAGAATGTCCCCATGTGGGTTTTGACACACTCAGGGTCACACAGACAGTACTGTCTTGGTTAGGTTTTCTATTGCGGTGAAGAGACACCACAACCCAGGCAACTCTTATACAGCCTTCAGATGGGGCTGGCTTACAGTTTCAGAGGTTTAGTTCATTATCATCATGGCGGGAAGCATGGTGGGGGACAGGCAGACATGGTGCTGAGAGTTCTACATCTGGATCAGCAGGCAGTAGGAAGTGATTGAAACACACTTCCTCCAGGAAGGCCACACCTTCCCCAACCAGGCCACATCTCCTGATAGTGCTACTCCTTATGGGCCTCAAAGGGTCATTTTATTCTAATCACCACAGTTACAATAGAGCAGCAGAAAAGAAAAAGCATGAAAGGTTGGGACATAGCTCAGTTGTTACAGTGCTTCCTAAGCATGCAAGGTCCTGAGTCCTGGGTTCAATTCCCAGCACTGCAGGAAAAAAAAGCAAAACAAAGCATGATGAAGTGTTGTGTCTAACTATGCCACAGAGAGACTGTGATCTGAGTGACAGTGGATGTAAACTGTGGACCTGGGCTGTGTGGCACTCTGCATTACATAGATGGGGCATGGCATGTGCCAGTAAGCCCATCACTCAGGAAGTGAGGTCAGGAGGAAGAGAACTTCAGGGCATCCCTGGCTACGTGCCCAGTGTGAGAACTGTTTATTTTCTTTGAGAATTTTGTACAAGTTTAGAATATGTTCATTCTCTTTCCTTAACTCCTCCCAGATCTCTCCTGATTCCTTACCCACCTAACTTTGGGTTCTTAAAACAGCAACAATACCTACAACCCCATCAAGTCCCACTACTGTATACTCTTAGATGTGTAGCCTTCTACTGGGGTGTGGCCTTCCACTGGGGTGTGGCCTTCCACTGGGGTGTGGCCTTCCACTGGGGTGTGGTCTTCCACTAGGGTGTGGCCTTCCACTAGGGTGTGGCCTTCCACTGGGGTGTGGCCTTCCACTGGGGTGTGGCCTTCCACTGGGGTGTGGTCTTCCACTAGGGTGTGGCCTTCCACTGGGGTGTGGTCTTCTACTGGGGTGTGGCCTTCCACTAGGGTGTGGCCAGTCCACCAGGAACTAGACTCTTAAAGAAAACGGCCTCTTCTCTCTTCATGGCTGTCAGTTGCTAATGGCTCCTCAGTCAGGATGGTGACTTGCTGGCCCAGTCATTCCCATTCTGAGATTTTTTTTTTTAATCTGGCATGAACTTGCACAGGTCTCGTGCATGTTGCCCAAGCTGCCATTGGTTCCTCTGTGCAGTTGACCTGCTATGACAAGAAGACAGCTTGCTTTAAGGTCATTCATGACCTCTGGCTCTCACAATCGTTCTGCTTCCTCTTTCACATAGACCCTAAACCTTGGGAGGAGAGGCAAGGTATACATGCTGCATTTAGGACTGAGTATTGAGTAGTTGCTTATTTTTTGAACTCGGACTAGCTGTGTATATGTGTTAATCTCCATATTCGGCAAATAGAAGCATCTGTGTTAAGCAGTGAGAATGTTTCAGTATCAGAATTTGTATGTGCACAGTATCACTCTGTTCATACTGCATCTAAAAGGGCACAGGAAACATTGGGTTAAGTCACCTCTGGAGTTCATCCCTGTTATCCAGGATTTAGATGGTAGATGAAGAAAGGTCAGGAGTTCAATGTTAGCCTTGACCAATGTAGCAAGTTTGAGGCCAGTCTGAGCTTTGTGAGACCCCGTCTCAAAAACGAAAACAGAATAGACAATAGAAATCTCCCTGGGGTGATTCTGATTCCCTCTGAAGTGAGCACCTCAATGCCCATTCATAAAATTATCATTTGTTATAGATTCTTTATGATATCTGTACTGTTGATATTAGGGTACATCCCTGAGCCCCAACTAGACAAGGAAAAGCTTAACAAAAATAAAACAAAACCAAAACCCAATTAAGGTGTTCTGATATCACAAGGGATGCTCACACGGTACGTAATTCTTAACTCAGAGAACAAACTGCTTTTTCATTTAAGTTTCTGTGTGCTGCAGTCACGAGTGAGCGCTGGATGCAGAGATGATGATGCGCTTTAAGGAAAGGGCACTCAGCTCAGGGTCAGGAGCTACGAGCCTGGGGAGCTGCCTCTAACCTTGCTCTGGTGATCTCTGAAACCTTTGCAAATCATTTGCTTTCCCTGGTTTCTGTTCCCTCAACTGCAAAGCCTGATTATCCTACACACTAATCCATCTTAGAATCCCATTGGCTTAACAGTAAGTGTTGGTAGTTGTGACTGAGAGCTAAGTTTCCAATGCTTCCTTTTGGACTCAGGCTGCTGAATAAGCGAGACTAAAAGCAGATGGACAGATTGGTCCAGGTTGGGAAGGTCGAAGGGCTGCTACCTGGGGTTCTTAGGGCTCAATAGACTCACAGGGCCCAGCCTGGATTGAAGAGGGAGCTTTATGATTTAGGTTTAAAGTGTCCCCCAAAGACTGTGTCTTAAGACTTTGGTCCTTGGTTTGGGGTGCTGTTGGGAGGAGGAAGAAGTCATGGGAGATGAATGTTTCAATTAAACACACATGAGTTTAAACGAAAAAGCACTTTATTCTCTGAGTTAGGAATTATAGACCTTATGAGTATCCCTTATGATATCAGAACACGTTAATTGGTTTCAGTTTTTGTTCATTTTTATCAAGTTTTTTCTTGTCCAGTTGTGGGGGAGGTACCCTTCAATATCAACAATATAGATATCATAAAGAATCTATAATAATGATATTGAAGTTAATTGAAGCTAGGTCATTGGGGGAACTAATACCGTTTGTGAGGGAAGAGTCCTCTGGACCTTGCTAATCTCCAAAGGCCTCACTTCTAAATTTTATTACTTGGGGATTAATTACAGGTGTGTGTATGTGGGGAAACTCAAATATTTCATAATACTAGGTCCTCACTGTTTTTTGGAGGAAGAATGGGATGAAGGTGGAGATAAGATGGTGCTTGCTGATGGGGCGTTTCTCTGAGTGGAGAACAGCTCCCATGTGAGAGCAGATACTGCCTGTGACACTGTTTTCTGAAGCCCCCTGTCACTCCAGGGTCTGGCAGTCAGAAAGTGTACGGCTTGAGCCTCCTGAGTAACTTGGTTACCCTACTTCCTGAGGTTGTTTTTCAACCTAGTTTCACCACGGCTGGTTTTCTTAGGAACTTGGCTATCCATCTTCAAAACTCGTTTTGGAGAGTGATGGATATTTGGTTCCCTTGCTTAAATAGAGGCTGATTTCTTTCTTTCTTTCTTTCTTTTTGGATAGGAAGTTTAGCAAATCACCGCTGTAATATGTATTGATTCCTGCTCTGGCAGCTGGATCAGTGTGAGGGATGATCGTCATTACATCCTGTGCTAGTCCCAGACGTGTTCAGCAAGTCTGAATGTTTGCTTGGAATAACTGTGGAAAAATCTATCTCACTCTAGGAAAACCGTGACAAGCAATCTGGTTATGGATGTTTGTGACCAAGGCCACCCTTTAAACAAATTATCCCTGTCGGAATCTTAGGCACAGATATTTTAGACTCGATTATACATCTTTATGACGGGACCATGCCTTTTATTTACTAAATAAGACCTTTCTTTGTTTTCTGAACTTGAAGAACTGAGGGTACAACCAAAGGTCTCCGTCATCCAGGACACTGGGCAATGTGTCATCATAACCCTGTAAGTGCTATAGCATAACAGCATCAGATCATTTGGGAAGACATTGCTTTTATTCTTTAAATAATACTGTTAACGTGACCCCACTGCGCTAACCTTTAGCCAACGAGTTTATCCCACCCTTGTCCCATATAAGGTTACTCCCAGACATTTTCCCTTTAATCACGATTCCAGTGTCTCTCATTCTCGTGTGCTTTCTATACCCAAAGTAAATACTTGTGCTTTTAATTTTTTTTTGGGCAGGGGCCTTGAGGTTATATCAATTTGTTAGCTATAAAAAACCCTCCTCGGTTGACTGTTATATTTTAAATGGATTTGTCATCTACCTTGGCAGATCTCAGAGCAGCTTTTATGACTTGTCTTAAAATAAAGTCAAACTTAATTCTCCCATCCTGTCCCCAGAGACCTGTCCTTCTGAATTATTTATGTCTTACTAACGATCCCATGACATATTATTCCTAACCTGTGATACACGGAGAGAGAATATATCTGCTCTGAGTGCCAAAGAAGCCCCAAGGTGCCACTATGAATCAGGTCCATGAATTGTGGCCTCCTCTTTGAGTCTATCACTTTATTAATTGCAGTCAGGAGTGACTGAAGTGTCTATTCTGAAGTCATAAGCTGTTTCCTCTGTATTGAGATGTTATGATATATATATATCACCACATGATATGGGGCTGAGTGCTCATGGTGACAGAAACATTTAGAAATCATATTTATGATGTTTAGAGATGTCTGTTTTTCTGAGTTTCCTTGCTAAATGTAGAGGAGGACACTGTCATGCTTGTGGGTAAAGTCCATAGGGGGTGCTCAGTTTTATGTGTAGTGTAAATGTCTCCTATACAATACCAAATGAACCCAGACTGTTTTTATATGATACACAATATATATATATATATATATATATATATATATATATATATATATATCAGACATTGTAATTTATCATTCAAATGACAATAAAGTGTAAATTATATAATGTATATTATAGTCCATTTGTGTTTGGCTATATGCCATGTATGTATGTGCCTTTGGAGGCTAGAAAAGGTTAGAACCTCTGAGTTGACAAGATATGCTGAAGATGGATTTATAAACTGTGTGAGCTACTCAATCGGGTACTGAAAATCAAATTAGGGTCTCCTGCAAGAGCAGGAAGCACTCTTAACTACAGAGTCATTTTCCAAGTATTCCTATAGATATTTTGCAGTCTCAAGGATGTGCCTTACGTGTGCCTATAAAAGATTGTCAAGTGCAATATCTAGCTGACATTTGTCTCACTCCTATACCAATCACATATTGGAAGTTGTTGAGGACAACCTGTTATTCTTCTTATTTTTGGTGTTTTTTGTGGACGGACTGTTGTTTCCTGCAAGGATGCTGATTCCATATACTTCTGAAAGTACTCAATATTATCTTTTCCTTCATACTATCTTCTAAGTTCTATCTCTCAAAGTGCATTTGCTATTGATAGTTGGCCTTTGCACTGAGTCTGGAAAACCCTCTCATAAAAATGATTTTACTAGTTTAGGGATCCACCCCTCTAACTGAATAGGCTTGAAGGGAACAGAAGGCCCTAAGATCTTGTGTGTGTATACAGACCATATATCATTTGGGCATAGTGGCCCAAGTCTATAGTTCTAGAATTTAGGAGGTTGAGGCAAGAGGATTGCTGCAAAATTGAAGTTAGCCTGTATGAAATAGTGTGTTACAAGCTATGCTGGATGACAAAATAAGACCCTATCTCAAACAAACCCAACCAACCAACAAGAAACATACCAAACCCCACTGGAGAGATATAGTAGTTCAAGGATATTGTCTTGGTGTACATATACTCTATCATCTGTCTGTTTGTCTGTCTTTTATGTGTATGAGTGTTTGACTGCTTGTGTATATTTGTACCATATGTGTGATATGAGCCTGGTGTCTGTAGAAGCCAGAAAAGGGTGTCAGACCCTTGAAACTGGAGTTACAGATGGTTGTGAGCCTTTATGAAGGTGCTGGGAATTGAACCCAGGTCCTCTTCAAGAACAACAAATGCTCTTAACTGCAGAGCCATCTCTTTAGCCCAGACCTATTTGTTTATATTGCATATAGAGGAAACCAGGTAAGTTTCAGAGAGAGAGAGGGGTGACACCTCTCTGTCGATGACCATGTATCTTTTAACATGAGTGGATGGGGTGATCGTGGACAGCAAAGAATGGTCCTAATAAGGCTGGCAAGTCCTATATAATCCCCAGAATTCCACAGGATGGATTCAATGACTACTCAGAGATAGACAAAGGTCTTGAGTGTTTGCATATGTTTCAATGTCTGTGTATTAAGAATAGTTCTTTTCAGATTTCTATATTTCTCTAACAGTTAAAAACTCAGATGTAAGCTGAAATGATCATGTCTTAGTTAGGGTTTTACTGCTGTGAACAGATACCATGACCAAGGCAAGTCTTATAAAGGACAGCATTTAATTGGGGCTGGCTTACAGGTTCAGAGGTTTAGTCTATTATCACCAAGGCAGAAACATGGCAGCATCCAGGCAGACATGGTGCAGGAAAAGCTGAGAATTCTACATCTTCATCTGAAGGCTCCTAGCAGAATATTGACTTCCAGGCATCTAGAATGGGAGTCTTATATCCCACATCCACAGGTGACACACCTACTCCAACAAGGCCACACCTCCTAATTCTGCCACTTCCTGGGCTGAGCATATCATTAAACTTATTTTAGCATCTCTTTGCTCAGAAAAGATAGATCTGTCTCAGGCTAACAGGCTTATGACACTCCCATTGGAGCTGGCTACTGTAGCCGACTTAAAAGCCAGATCTCAAAAGCTCCCTCTAGCCTTGTGTCTTGAGAGCTCAGATATCCTCTGGATATGTTTCTTGGAAATGTGTGACCTGGTACAAGGGACACCAGTGTTTAGACATGGTCCCTGAGAAGTCAAGGAAGGCCTCGGAGAGTTTTAAATGCTATTTGTGAAACTAATGCATGTAGAGATGACTACTGTTTATAACTCTAGCTGCCCCTCTCCTTACTTAAGGATTCAGACAGAAGGTAGATGAAAATGTATATGTAGCTTCTTTGTCAAGATAGGTGATCTTTTGAAAAATTACATTTATTGATTTTTGTTTCTGTAAGTGAGTGCATGTGGGAATTATGGGGGTTGGAGAGCAACTTCATGGAGTTAGTTCCCTTCTTCTACCATGCGGGTCCTGAGGATAGAACACAGGTCACCAATGACAAGAACCTTTATCTGATGAATCTAAGGAGATGTCCTTAGCCTAAATAGGTGATCCTTGCCCCTTATGTAGGCCTTAAGACTGCATTTTCAGTTGGGGTTCTGGTTCAAGTTCCTAAGCCATCTAAACATGATTTGAATCCCTGGATGGAAAATATCAAAAACATTGTTTTTCCTTCCAGAATAGCTGTTCAAAACTAGTTTTGCAGAGTTGAATTGAAAAACAAGGACAGTACATTCATTTTAGCAGAAAATTGATTCAGGTAAAATTGTAGCATGTATTGACAAGTTCTCTCATAAACATGATTAGTATTATGAAAAGAATTTAATTCTTTGAAAATTAAAAAAACCTCATTGTGCATATTGGTTTGACACACATAATTCATTTTCTCAGGCACAATTGATCTGGGGAAAGGATGATATGATTTTGGCAGCCAACTGTTTTCAATTGGAAATAAGGTTATGAAATGGTTGCACTACAGACATGCTCACAGTGAACAGAAGGAAATAAATAGTGCTGGATTGTCGGCATGGGCTTCTGTGTACCATGTTTCAGGTGTTTATCAACTATCCCCAATAACTTAGCAGCAATGCTGACAGCACGCAGCTGATTCTGACAGAGCAGCCCAAGGTTTAGCCCAAAGTAAATAAACATTAAGCTTGACAAAGTCAGATTCAGCTCTACGCCTAGGGTCAGAGAATGGAACTTCTCCTTCAGTAACTGTGTGTGTGTGTGTGTGCACGAGCGCGTGTGTGCGAGCACACATGCATTTGCATCTTCATATATTCAAATGCAATGGTCGTGGAAGTCAGAGGACAGCTGGGGGAGTCAGTTCTTTCCTTCTATTATGTGCACCCTAGGGATGGAAGTCAGGCAGGCAGGTTTTGTGGCAGCATCTTTGCCTGCCGAGCCACATCACTAGTTCTTTAGAAATGTTTTTGAGGTCTTGTAAGCCGTATGTTGTGCCAGACATTGGGCAAATGGGAATGAATGGGACAGTTGCAGCCCTTGAGAATCCCCCAGAGTCAGAAGAGAGTTGTGTTCATAGATGATAATGGGAACGATGGGAAACAGGGCAATTGCACGTGGCTTGCTATGTGGTGCACAGCACTGAAGACCTTGATAAAGTCAGTGAGACAAATAGGGAATGTATATGAAGTACGTTTAAAGCACTAGCCAAGTCCTGGGTGTTCTGGAGGGATGTGAGGAAGGCTGTGGTGCTGAGTTTGGTTCTAAAGCACACCAATTTTTCTTTTATAATTAGTTTTTGTATGTATGGGGGTTTTGCCTGAGTGTGTATTGGTGGCATGTGCTGGAGTTATGGATGATCATGAGGTTACATCAGAGTGCTGCAAATTGAACCCAGGTGCTCTGCAAATGCTACTAACTGATGAGCCATCTCTCCATCCCACTTTCTCCTTTTTATTCACCCTAGGTCCCCAGCCCATGGAATGGTGATTCATACATTCAAGGAGCATCTTACATGCATGGTTAAACTTTCCTGGAAGCTCCCTCAAAGATACACACAGTGACACATTTCCATGGCGGTTGTAAACTCAGTCAACTTGACAAGATAAGCCCCAGAGGTTTACTATGGGGCTCTGCTGCCTGGACAGAGTCACACAGAGGCAGTGGGTCACCTGGGTTAGCAGCGTGGCTTTCTAAACTGGGTCTGAGCTCTGTTGCTCCCTTCATCTTACTGTGATGTTTTGGACCCACTCGTGATGCTTCTGACCCTGAAAGTCTTACTGGGTTGCACTGGACCACTCATGTGATGCTACTGAGTGTCAACATATTACTGTATTACTTTGGGCCACTCATGTAATACTTCTGAGTGTTAGCATCTTATTAGGTTGCTTTGGACCACTTGTGATGCTTCTATCCCTCAACATCTTACTGTTACACTCGACCACTCATGTGATGCCCCTGACCCTTAGAATCTTTGTTTTTAACGTTCTAAATTTTATTTGAGACAGGTTTTACTATGTAGATCTTGTTCTGCGGCTCCGCATGTAGACATGCTGGCCTCAAACTCACAAAGATCTGCCTGCCTCTGGTGGAATTAAAGGTGTGCCTCACTTTAAGATTTTTATTTAATAGTAGATATATTTTTTTGTTCCTCAGGAAAATTTAATCAGTTGCAAACAAACCTAGTTTAATGCATTGTGAAGATCATGTCTGTTGAGAGACATGTTCAGTTTCCTTTATAATAAACATGTTTACCGGCTGAGTGGTTTAAAGCTAATTCTTTTTAAAAAATTTTATTTTTTTCAATTTTATTGGGTATTCTCTGTATTCACATTTCAAATGTTATGCCCTTCCCCCTCAACTCCCCTCTCTCCTCCCCCTCAACTTGTTTCCATGAAGGTGCTCCCTCTCCCAATCACCCTCTTCACAGTGCCTTGGCTGATGATGATGTTGTTCTTCCCATGAGGGTACAAATCTTTCAGCTATTTCAGTCCTTTCTCTAGCTTCTTTATTGGGGTTCCCGTGTTTATTCTGATGGTTAGCTGCAGGCATCCTCATCTGTATATATATTACTCTGGCAGAGCCTCTGAAGAGACATCCATGTCTGATTCCTGCCAGTTAACGTTTCTTGGCATCAGCAGTAGTGCTTGGGTTTGGTGACTGTATACAGGGTGGTTCTCCAGGTGAGGCAGTCTCTGTAGATCTTTTCTTCAATCCCTGCTCCTCTATTTGGCTTTGCATTTCCTCCCCTGTTTTGTTCTTCCTTCTAAGAAGGACTGAGGCATCCACATTCTGGTCTTCCTTCTTTTTGAGCTTCATAAATTCTGTGAATGGTTTCTTGGCTATTTTGAGCTCTTTTTTTTTGGGGGGGGGCTAGTATCTGGTTATAAGTGAGTACATATCGTGAGTTTTCTTTTGTGACTGGGTTACCTCACTCAGGATGATAGCTTCAAGTTCCATCCATTTGCCTAGGAATTTCATGAACTCATTGTTTTTAATAGCTGAGTAATACTCTATTGTGTATATGTACCACAATTTCTGAATCCATTCCTCTGTTGAAGGAGATCTGGGTTCTTTCCAGCTTCTGGATATTATAATTAAGGTTGCTATGAACATTGTTGAGCATGTGTCCTTGTTAGATATTGGAGCTTTTTGGGTATATGCTCAGGAGTGGTATAGCTGGGTCCTCAGGTAGCACTATGTCCAATTTTCTGAGGAACTGCCAGACTGATTTCCAGAGTGTTTGTCCCAGTTTACAATCCCACTAACAGTGGAGAAGTGTTCCTTTTTCTCGACATCTTCTACAGCATCTGCTGTCACTTGAGTTTTGATCTTAGTCATTCTGACTGGTGTGTGGTGGAGTCTTAAGGTTGTTTTGATTTGCATTTCCCTGATGACTAGGAATGTTGAGCATTTCTCAGCCATTAGATATTCCTCAGTTGAGAAGTCTTTGTTTAGCTCCGTACCCCATTTTAAATAGAATTATTTGATTCTTTAGAGTCTAGTTTTTGAGTTCTTTGTAAATATTGAATATTAACCCTCTATCAGATGTAGTATTGGTAAAGATCTTTTCTCAATCCAATCTGTTGGTTGCCGGTTTATCCTTTTGACAGTGTCCTTGGCCTTATAGAAAAAGCTTTGCAATTTTATGAGGTCCTATTTGTTGATTCTTGATTTTAGAGCATAAACCATTGGTGTTCTGTTCAGGAAAATTTTCTCTGTGGGTATGTGTTCTAAGCTCTTCCCCACTTTCTGTTCTATTAGTTTCAGTGTACCTGGTTTTATGTAGAGGTCTTTAATCCACTTGGACTTGAGTTTGTACAAGGAGATAAGAAGGGATCGATTTGCATTCTTCTGCATGCTGTTAGTTGAACCAGCACCATTTGTTGAAGAGGCTGTCCTTTTTCCACTGAATGTTTTTAGCTCCTTTGTCAAAGATCAGGTGACCATAGGTTTGAGGGTTCATTTTTGTGTCTTCGATTCTATTCCATTGGTTTACCTGCCTGACTTTGTACCAATATCACGCAGTTTTTATCACAATTGATCTGTAATATAGCTTGAGGTCAGGGATGGTGATTCACCTAAAAGTTTTTTTATTGTTGAGAATGTTTTTTTTGCCATCGGGTTTTTTTTTTTATTATTCCAAATGAATTTGCAAATTGTTCTCTCTAACTCTATGAAGAATTGAGTTGGAATTTTGATGGGGATTGTGTTGAATCTGTAGATTGCCTTAGGCAAGATGGCCATTTTTACTATGTTGTTCTTTCAATCCATGGGCATGGGAGATCTTTCTATCTTCTGATGTCTTCCTTCTTCAGAGGCTTGAAGTTCTTGTATAGATCCTTCACAAGCTTGGTTAGGGTCGAATCATGGTATTTTATATTCTTTGTGGCTATTGTGAAAGTTGTTGATTCTCTAATTTCATTCTCAGCCTGTTATACTTTGAGTAGAGGAAAATGACTGATTTGCTTGAATTAATTTTATATCGAGCCACTTTGCTGAAGGTGTTTATCAGCTGTAAAGGTTCCCTGATGGAATTTTCAGGGTCAGTTAAGTATACTATTATATCATCTGCAAATAGTGATATTTTGACTTTTTCCTTTCCAATCTGTATCTTCCCTGAGCATGGGAGATCTTTCCATTTTCTGAGATCTTCCTTGATTTCCTTCTTTAGAGATTTAAAGTTCTTGTCATACAGGTCCTTCACTTGCTTAGTTAGAGTCACACCAAGTATTCCATATTGTTTGTGACTATTGTGAAGGGTATCTTTTCCCTAATTTCTTTCTCTGCATTTTTGTCCTTTGAGTAAAGGAAGGCTACTGATTTGTTTGAGTTAATTTTATATCCAGCCACTTTGCTGAACTTGTTTATCAGCTGTAGAAGTTCTCTGGTGGAATTTTTTGGGGTCACTTAAGTACACTATCATGTCATCTGCAAACAGTGATATTTTTTACTTCTTCCTTTCTAATTTGTATCCCTTTGATTTCCTTTTGCTGTCTAATTGCTCCGGCCAGGACTTTCAGTACTATGTTGAATAGGTAGGGGGAGAGTGGGTAACTTTGTCTAGTCCCTGATTTTAGTGGGATTGCTTCAAGTTTCTCACTGTTAAGTTTGATGTTGACTATTGGTTTGCTGTATATTGCTTTTATTATGTTTAGGTATGGGCCTTGGATTCCTGTTCTTTCCAAGACTTTTAACATGAAGGGGTGTTGAATTTTGTTAAATGCTTTCTGAGCATCTAGTGAGATGACCATGTGGTTTTTTTCTTTGAGTTTGTTTATATGGTGGGTTACATTGATGGATTTCCTTATATTAAACCATCCCTGTATCCCAGGGATGAAGCCTACTTGATCATGGTGAAGGATCATTTTGATTTGTTGTTGGATTCGGTTTGCAAGGATTTTGTTGAGTATTATTGCATCAATGTTCATAAGTGAGACTGGTCAGAAGTTCTCTTTCCTTGTAGGGTCTTTGTGTGGTTTAGGAATGAGGGTTATTGTGGCTTCAAAAAATTAGTTAGGCAGTGTTCGTCTGACTCTATTTTGTGGAATAGTTTGGAGAGTATTGGTATTAGGTCGTCAATAAATGTCTGATAGAATTCTGCACTGAGCCCATCTGGACCTGGGCTTTTTTTGGGTTGGGAGGCTTTTGATGACTGCTTCTATTTCTTTGGGTGTTATGGGATTATTTAGATGGTTTACCTGGTCCTGGTTTAACTTTAGTATCTGGTATCTGTCTAGGAATTCATCCATTTCCTCCAGATTTTCCAGCTTTGTTGAGTATAGGCTTTTGTAGTAGGATCTGATGATTTCTTGAATTTCCTCAGTTTCTGTTGTTATGTCTCCTCTTCCATTTCTGATTTTGTCCCTTTGGATACTCTCTCTGTGTCTTCTGGTTAGTCTGGCTGAGGGTTTATCAATGTTGTTAATTTTCTTGAAGAACCAGCTCTTGGTTTTGTTGATTCTTTGTATAGTGTTTTTGGTCTTTATTTGGTTGATTTCAGCTCTGAGTCTGATTATTTCCTGCCATCTATTCCTCTTGGGTGTATCTGCTTCTTTCTGTTCTGGAGTTTTCAATTGTGCTGTGTAGTTGTTAGTGTATACTCTCTTCAGTTTCTTTTTGAAGGTGCTCAGTGCTATGTGTTTTCCTCTTAGCACTGCTTTCATTGTATCCCATAAGTTTGGTTATCTTGTCCCTTTATTTTCATTAAATTCTAAGAAGTCTTTGATTTCTTTCTTTATTTATTTTTTTGATCAAGCTGTCATTGAGTTGAGCATTGTTTAACTTCCATGTATATGTGGTTTTGTTGTTGTTGTTGTTGTTGTTGTTGAAGACCATCAATCAGCTTTAGTCCCTGGTGATCTGATAGAATGCATTGAACTGTTTTGATCTTTTATCTTTTGAGGCCTCTTTTGTGACAGACTATATGGTCAATTTTGGAGATGGTGCCATGAGGTGCTGAGAAGAAGGTATATTCTTTTGTTTTAGGATGAAATATTTTATAGATATCTGTTAAATACATTTGGTTCATAACTTCTGTTAGTTTCACTATGTCTCTGTTCATTTTCTGCATCCATGTTCTATCCCTTGATGAGAGTGGGATGTTGAAGTCTACCACTATTATTTTGTGTGATGTATGCTTAGAGCTTTAGTAGAGTTTCTTTTATAAATGTGGGTACTCTTGTATTTGGAGCATAGATGTTAAAAATTGAGAATTTCTCTTGATAGATTTTTCCTTTGATGAGTAAAAAGTGTCCTTTCTTGTCTTTTTTGATGACTTTTGGTTAAAAATCTATTTATTCGATATTAGGATGTCTACTCCAGCTTGTTTTTTTTTGGGAACATTTGCTTGGAAATGTTTTTTCCCAACCTTTTACTATGAGGTCATGCCTGTCTTTGTTGCTCAGATGTATTTCCTGTATTCAGCAAAATGCTGGATCCTGTTCAAGTATCCAGTCTGATAGTCTATGTCTTTTTATTAGAGAATTAATTCCATTGATGTTAAGGGATATTAAGGAATAGTGATTGTTGTTTCCTGCTATTTTTTGTTGTTACAGGTAGAGTTATGTTTATGTGTTGGTTTTTTTTTTTTTTTTGGTGTTTGTTGCAAGAGGATTATTTTCTTATTTTCCTAGGGTGAAGTTTCCCTTTTTGTGGTGGTGTTTTTCATTTACTATCCTTTGTGGGGTTGGATTTGTAGACAGCTATTGTGTAAATTTGTTTTTGTCCTGGAACATGTTGGTTTCTTCACCTATGGTGATTGAGAGTTTTGCTGTATATAGTAACCTGGGCTGGAACTTGTTTTCCCTTTATATGTTACATGCTTTTTTTCTCTTACTGCTTTTAGTATTTTTTTAATTTGTTTTGAGCATTTGTTGTTTTGACTATTATGTGTCAGGAAGAATTTCTTTTCTGGTCCAGTCTATTTGGAGTTCTGTAGTCATCTTTTATGTTTGGTGGTCATCTCTCTTTTTCTCTTTTTTTTTGGTTAGAAAAGTTTTCTTCTATAATTTTGTTGGATATTTCCTGTGCCTTTTGGTTGATATTCTTTGCCCTCTTCTATGCCTATTATCTTTAGGTTTGGTCTTCTCATTGTGTCCTGGATTTCCTGGATGTTTTGGCTTAGAATCTGTTAGATTTTTGCATTTTCTCTGACTGTTGTGTCAATGATCTCTATCTTATCTTCTGCTCCTGAGTTTCTCTCTTTCATCTCTTGTATTCTATTGGTGACTCCCGATGTCGTTTTTTTAGGTTTTCCCACTTCAGGGTTGTCTCCTTTAGTTTTTTCTTTATTGTTTCTATTTCTGTTTTCAGTTTCTTCACCTGGTTGTTTGTGCTTTCCTTTAAGTGATCTTTGTGTTTCCTCTTTAAGGGTTTCAACTTGTTTTAAGTCTAAATCTTGTTTTTCTGGTGTGTTGGGATATCCACTATTTGTGGTGGTGGGAGAACTGGGTTCTGATGTTGTTTGGTTGTCTTTGTTTCCATTGCTTAGGTTCTTGTGCTTTCCTCTTGCCAACTTGTTATCTGTGACTATAGGTGATTTTGTTGTCACTGACTGGTGCCTGTCTCTCCTGTTGATCTGAGGGCCCGTGAGCTCAGGAAGGAAATTGCTTCTGGGTGTTTTGCTCTTTTCGGGCAGGCAGTGAGTTCTGATGGCAGTGTCTCACTTCTGTCTAGGTGGGCTTAGGTGGGAGAGCACTTGTGAGGTTGTTCTGGGAGCTCAGCTGTCTGTGTTTGGGTCTTGAGTCCTGATGGCGGTCACCTGGCCCTCTCTCTGGGCTGGAAAATGTTCATGTTGTTTTGAGACTTAGCTTTTTTATGTTTAAAATGACTTACATGGCTTATATGGGAGCTGAGTACGCTAATGGTGTGAGGGGCTTGCTCAGTTCTGAGTTTTACTGCAGTTGGCCGTTGCTATCACTAAGTGTTTCATTGGATGGGAGGACTAAGTGGACAAGTAGAGTTTCTTTTCATTGGTCATCATGGAGGCAGCAAATTCAAGCAGTAAATGCACAGACCTGGCCAAGCTAGTATCTGAATGCTGACAGCTGACAGAGATTCACAGTCTTTGACTGTTAGATTCAGAGGGATTTGTAAAGTTTTACTTTTCTAGTTTCTAAATCCTCTGCTTTGAACAAGGATGGGTTCTCTGCATCATCTGTTACAGTTTTCCTGCAGTCTGATTTGTATGCAAGTTGGGCTCTTTTGAAAAGTTTTCTGATAGTTTAGTGGGACCTTTAGAGACCCCAAAAAAATCAAGATAGATTTTTAAAAATAGAATATAAGCCTAACATTTGTTTTAGAACTTGCATCTCCACACTTGCACATAAAGTTAAAGAAAAAAAATCAATATGTAAAACTTTTATTGTCCTGGAGAGAGGGCTCAGTGGGTGAGCTACTTGCTAGGTGGTTATGAGGGTCTGAATTTGGTTTTGGAGCCCACATAAAGGTGGAAGGAGGGAACTGATTATGCATTTTTGTCCTCTGAGCTCCATAGATGTAATAGTGTATGCCTTTCCACTAATATTAATAAACAATATAAATTAAAAAAACTTCTAGTGTCACATGTGATAGAGGTTGTTCCTCACTGGGGTCTCAAGGAAAGACCATTCTCTTGGGTTCTTTTAGGAGAGTGGTTCTCAACTTGTGGGTCATGACTCCATTGGGGGGCCAAAGGACACTTTCACAGGGTCTAATTCCTTTGAGAGTCAAGTGTCCCTTTCACAGGGGTTGCCCAAGACCTTTGGAAAACACAGATGCTTGCATTATGATTCATAGCAGTAGCAAAGTTACAGATATGAATTAGCAATGAAAATAATTTTAGCAAGGGCAAAGAGCAGATAAGAGGGGATGGGAAGATAAATGAGACTGGGGTGCATGATATGAAATTTACAAAGAATCAATAAAAAGTTAAAATAACTTAAGAGCTGGAGTCACCACAACACGAGGAACTGTATTTAAGGATCAGAGCACTAGGAAGGTTTAGAACCACTACTTCTAAGCAGAAGGGGAATGATGCGTCTTCATGCACTCCACTGGGCTTCCCAGCATTCATTCATGGTCAGTATGGTCTCAGGTAAAGAAAGTAAAAGCTGAGGCCATGGTGCCGGAGAGGAAAGAGGATTTGAACCTGGTCTGCTGTCTGTTGTCCCAGTCATCTCCTGTTCCCACCTCCTACCTCCTTTCTGGTTCTCTTCTGGCTCCGCTGTGATAACAGATCTTTGTGTTTCCCATCAAAGGCTTTCCTCAAGGCTTTTCCTTCTCCCGTGTTATCAAGTGTCCCGTGGGAATATCCTTTCCACCATGCTGGGTACTGTGTTGCTGTGATGGCCGTTCTTGACTGTCAACTTGACTACACTTGGAATTAACTAATACCTCAAAATGGAGGGCACACATGTAAAGAATCTTTGCTTAATTTGAAGTAGGAAGATCCATCGATAATCTAAATCT
Organism: Micromys minutus; assembly: GCF_963924665.1. Classification (NCBI taxonomy): domain Eukaryota; kingdom Metazoa; phylum Chordata; class Mammalia; order Rodentia; family Muridae; genus Micromys; species Micromys minutus. Next base: position 6,905,338 of record NC_137956.1, read on the forward strand.
TCCAGGCAGAAAGACACACCTTAGTCTGGGTGGGAAGACGCTTGCTTTTAATCTGGGCCACACCTTCTGCTGGTAGCCCATATAAGGACCTGAAAGAAGGAAGAGTTTGTTCTTTGCCTGCTTACCCTCATCTTGCTAGCAAATCCATACCTTCACTAGCATTAGAGTCTACTTTTTTGGGATTCCAGCATGTACTGAAGACCAGCTGAGACACCCAGCCTCGTGGACTAAGCAACTACTGGATCTTTGGACTTTATGTTTACAGCCAGCCATTGTTTGATTAGTTGGATGGCAGATTGTGTAAAAAAAGATTTATGTATTTATGTATTTATTTATTTATCTACTTCATGTGAGTACATTGTTGCTTTCTTCTGATACACCAGAAGAGGGCATTTGATCCCATTACAGATAGTTGTGAGCCACTGTGTGGTTGCTGGGAATTGATCTCAGGACCTCTGGAAAATCAGTCAGTGCTCTTAACCACTGAGCCATCTCTCCAGCCCCCTCGTGCTTTTAATAAATTATATATAACCATAGAATGAGTTTATTTTATAAGTTTGTTATGCTATATAATCTTTATACAGTTGCTTTTTATCACTGTTGTGACCAAATTTAACAAGAAGCAAATTAAAAGCAGGATGGCTTATTTGGGCTGATAGTTTGAGATGATATGCCCCCATCTCTGTGGGAAAAGAACTGCAGAAGGGGTGTGAAGCAGCTGGTCACATTGCATCTGTAATCAGATAAGAAGACAGAAGTGGGGTGGAGCTATAAAGCCTCCTGACTCACTTCCTCCAGTGAGGCTTCACCTCCTATGGGTTGTACATCTTTCAAGTCACCAGCTAGGGACCAAAGGCTCAAGCACATGAGGCTGTGCTTGACATTTCATGTGCAAACCACAGTGGGTTGTGTAATTTTCCATAAAGCAGAAATTGGTTTGCATCTAGGAAGCAAAATGATCTCAAGGTTTCCAAACCTCGGTGAGCACAAAGTTACATGGGTAGCACTGAAGGGAGCTATAGCCTGGATCCTAATTGTAAAGGAGTTTGTTCAAGGGGTCAGTGGCAAGGTTGGGGGGACTCAGGGTTGAAAAACACTTCTAATGGCTGCCACCCAGTCAGATGCATAGACTTCTGAACTAGAACTAGTAAGGAGCTACTATCTCTACACAGCCTCAGAGCAAGACACAGCCTTCTTAGAACATGCACACCAGGAGCCATTATGGAAGGTTGTGAGCCAGTAGTTCCCATGGCTGGCTAATAATGGGGCAGCTGGGAGGATTGTGGGAAGCTCCCTTTGTGAGTCAGGCTTTGCTCCTGATGAAGGATAGGTTATGGGCTGTGTCTCCAAGAAGCTAACCATTGTCCTGTGAAATTACACCCTAGCACACATGCTGGACTAGTAACCTGTAAATCATTCTAAGCCTGGCATTAGAAAACTCACATACCAAGTTTGGGAACTCAGAGGCACAAATGTGATTAAAGCTAAGTTGCAACCACTTTCACAGAATAGGCTAACAAAAGTAGCCTCTGTACCTATTAGATTTGAGACAAGCTCTGGACAAGGGTCCAGTCTCAGAGGGACTGCCCTTGTCAAGGGATACAGAAGCTGATGGTTAGGGCCTCTCTGTGAAAGATTCAGGGAGACACATGCTGGATTAAGAATTGATTTCTGATGGCTCAGGTTTAAAGGTTACGGTTCCCATTCTGCAGGGCCATGGTTTTAAGATGTACTGAGAAAGAGAAGGACAGGGGACTAAAGAGGTGGCCTTGCCTGCATGAGGACCAGAAAATCCAGGCCATCAAGACACCCTGTCACAAATAAATGAAAACCATGGACAGTTCCTGAGGAATGACATGAGGTTGCTTTCTGCCCTCCCCACACAGTCATACATATGCACACACATGTGTGCCCACACACCTGTGAATGGGCATATGTACATACATCCGGAGAGGGGCCAGGGAGGAAGAAATGGGAGATGAAAGGGAAAGGTACAGAGGATTGTGGGAGGAGAATGTAAGGAAGGGCTAACCGAGTGAGAGACTGGCATGCATGTGCTTTGAGAGAACCAAGGGGTCAGCCTCAGGGCACTGGGTCAGCCATTGCTGCATAGCCCGAGTGTGCTTCTATAAGATCTGTGCAGACTAAAATGGGTTCATAGTGCAGGTAATTTGAGAGGTGGTGTTTTAGATTCTATCCTTTCATCCTCTGGTACACTTCATGCATTTCAGCTTGACCTTTCCTTACTAATCAACGCTCTTTCTGTCTGAATTCCTGAGTTAAATGGACCATTATTAAAAAACAAAACAGCACAGGAAACAGTTGTTTAAAAGACAGGATAGAGAGAAAGACGTGTTTGCAAGTCGCCTTTGGCCTGTCCATCCTCAACATTCCTAAGACAAACCCGAGGGGATATAAGTGTGAAAGGTTACTTCAAATGACTAGATGCTTGTTTTTAACATGACTTTTCTGTTTTGGTTGAAATTGTAAAAAGGGTTAGGTTTTTAACCTTAGAGTGTTGTAAGGTGTTAGATTATAAAGGAGGCTGCATGGAAGGAACTGGGGACTAGCTCCCAGGGACCAGTTTTAGAGACCTTCTTTAATTATGAATTACAGCAGATCTTGACAGTATCCTAGGGATCAATATGGAACACAGATACTCCAACACTACTGTGCAACAGTCAGCAAGAAATCCTTAAAACCAGGCTGGAAATGGCGGGCTTGCCTTAAAGAATACATGGCTCTTATTTGAGAATGAGTCTGTGTTGGCCAGACCAGAGGAGTCTTCAGGGGACATGGCCGATGACAGAATTCTACATGGTATAGTGAACCAGTTTCAGGAGTTGAGGAGAGGTGGGGACAAAAGGGAAGGGGCATGTGTAGAGGCTTCTGTGCATTGGAATGTAGCTGACAGGGAATGTTCTTGCCTGTGGTAACTGACTCGGGAGAAAAGACCTCAGTGGGGTCAGAGTTGGGGAACTGAGTGACCAGTAGCCAGCATCCAGATTGTGAGTGCTAGAGAGCAGAGAATGGTAATTATTAAATTTGTTTGTCCATAAGGATGTACCCTGCAGCCAAGCTAAATGTGGTGGAGTTTATTAGACAGGGATTCACCTTATTTGAACAATAAAACACTCTGGGAAAACCAGTGTGCCAATGGTTCTCAGCAGCTCCAGGTTTCAGGCTAAGCATAACGTACTTCATTTCTTTCCACTGGGGGATAAAGAGATGGGTAGAATTTCCCTTCAAGCCATTTATCGGAGTTTAAGCCTGGAGAGGCTGCAGAGAAACAGGCCCTTTGAGCAATGATTCACTTCCTGGAAGGGAGGGATCCTGTCCAGGCTGTGGTGTTTTTGCTAAGCTTTAGGGTGTCTCAGGGAATCCAAATGGTTTCATTTCTAAGTTTCTGGGAAACCTTCCAATTTTAGCATTTCTATCACTTCCGTTGTCACAGTTCATAGAAAAAATTAAGTGTAGGAACATATGTGTATGTCTTATCCTTTCCTTAGGTTCAGTCCTTCTATTTATTAACTTCTGTACTTATTAGGAACTATATCAAAATGTTTTAATAGGAGGCTGGGGAGATGGCTTAGCACTTAAGAACACTTGCCATTCTTCCAGAGGACCTGGGTTTAATTCCCAGAATTCTCAAGGCTGCTTACAATTTTTCATAACTGGCCACAGGAGATTCTATCTTAAGGCCTCTGTGGGTACCAAGCACGGACGCAATGTACTTATATATCCACGTAGACAAAACACTTAGCCATATAAGATAAAAATAAATAAATTGTGAAAAATGCTTTTGATAAACCCAAACTCTGCTTAAAAAGACCAAACAGAAATATACATGGCCCATCTCTAGAGAATGAACGTTTTAGAAGTATTAATGGAATCTCTACATGTTAGGACTAAGAAGGGCCCCAGAGCAAATGACAGACCATCCACTTCGGTAGTTTCCCAAGTTCTGTATTTCACAGAGATGACTCTATTGCATTATATTTTGGTTTTTGGAAACATTTTGAGGCACTGTGATAAGTATAAGGAATTAAAATTACCTAGGTAGTTTTTAAGGCTTTTCTGATGAGCTACTGTTTATTTCCCCATCCCATTCGAGATCTGGGTCAGCTCTTTGGACATTTAGAGAATTGCATAGCACATGGTTTGGGCAGCTATCATCCCAAATGCCTTTTTTTTTTTTTTTTTGGCTTAGTCTCTCACCATAGCATGAAGAATTGTATGTGAGTTGTTTGGCTAACCCAGAGAGTACCAGCAGGGAGGTGGGAAATGGCAGGGAAGGGAGGAAGCCAATCCTTGCTGTGTTTTTTTTTTCCTCATTTTTTTGGATATTCTCTGCATTTACATTCCCCTTTCCCCAATCCCATCCCTCCTCCCCCTCCCATTGCCTCCATGAAGGTTCTTCTACTCCCAACCACCCTCTCCCACCTCAGCACATTGGCATTCCCCTACACTGGGAAAATGAGCCTTCACTGGACCAAAGGCCTCTTGTCCTATTGATGCCAGAGAATGCCATCCTCTGCTGCATATGTACCTGGGGGCCATGGGTCTCCCCATGTGAACTCATTGGTTGGTGTTTTAGTCCCTGGGGGATGTGGTGGGTTTCATGAGTAGGTTCTTACCATGGGCCACAGAGAAGACAGCAAACATGCCTCAGAGTTGTCTCACTGTTGTTTGACTTGCTGGGGGAGACACAAATGTCGATTCCCCCCCACCCCAGATTTTGTCTTAGGTTTCTGTTACTGTTATAAAATACCGTGACCAAATGCAACTCAGAAAGCACATATTTCAGTGTGCAATTTTCAGGTTACATTCTATCACTGAGGGAAGACAGGGCAGGCATTCAAGCAGGAACCTGGAGGCAGGAACAGAAATCAGAGAGAGAAACTGCCTACTGGCTTACTCCTCATAGCTCATGCAGCTTGTTTTCTTTTACAACTCAGGACCACCTGCCCAGGATTAGTATGACCCACAGTGAATTGGGCTATCCCACACCAATCATTAATCAGGACCATGCCACCCGGACTTGCGTATAGATCAGTCTTTGATGTCGTGCTTCTACCTTAGTCTCCCTGGTTCATAGGAACTATGTACCACCACACCTGTTAATATTTTCGTTTTTGCCACTAGCTTATTTCATTTGGCACAATGTCCTTGAAGTTCAGCTATGTTTTGGCACATGATGAGATTTATTATAAGTTTTAAGATTTTTATGTATATCTGTGTATGCATAAGTGTCATATGAGTACAGGTACCACAGAATCCAGGAATGGGCATTGAAACCCCTGGAGTCAAACATGGTTCTGAGGCTCCTGATAAAGGTACTGGGAACTAAACTTGGATTTAGCAAGCACTCTTAACTGCTGAGCCATCTCTCCAGCTCCAGTCCATGACTGTTAGAGGGAGTCTCTAATCATTGTGATTTTTCATTGCTCAGTTGAATCAAAGGCTTCTCCCTTCCCAAACACACCAGATTCAAATGAGCTCTTGAACCTTTCCATAGTCTTTTCTTACATTTTTAAAGTAGGAAATAACTAGAGTTTCCAGGACAACATTACCTCTTGGTGATCTTATATCTTATTAACTCTTGTTAATTTTTACAGTGTCTATGATACTGTACCCCTTTAAAGAAGACATTAATATCATAATAATCATAAAATAATTAACATATAGAGCTACCTGCTCTATAGCTTCAAATGGAGACAGCATTCATGCCAACCTAAGCATTATTTTCCATTTTTACTAATGCTAGGAAATATTAATCACGGTTGTGCTCTATATTGGCATCTGTTTATTTAGTTCTCAGGCTTTATGGTGTCTGGAGGGACTGGTTAAAAGTCCCTAAGAAGAGTCAGTGTTTATATATCCTTCCCTTTTGCCTCTTAAATTCTGGAAAATAATATGCAATGTTTGAACATCTCAGCAGCCTAGAAATGCTTCGTTATTTGTCCAGGAGGATGTGAGATGCTGCAAGTCCTTAGCTGTAGCTATAGTTCCCACTGGGATCCTGCTGCCACCAGTGTTATTAGGGGAGAGTGCACAGTCATGGTGCATCGCTGCTAAAAATAAGCCAGACAAAAATCAGCTCCAAGTAGCTGCTGCTTCTGCTGCTGCTGTAGACCCAGGCTTGCTTTACTCCATCTGTACCTAGTAATCATGAATTCAGGCACCCAGTTACAAACCTTCCTTCCCAACACACACACACACACACACACACACACACACACACACACACACACACACACACACATACACGACTTGGGGGGAGGGAAAAATAGCAACTTTGGAGATGTAATGTTTTACTAAACATCTAGGTATGAAATAGCTGTCTCCGGCTGCTAATTAGGACAGCAGAGTTGCTATCAGGCCCCATAGCCCCTCTTCCTGACCTCCCTCCTCCATCTTTCTGTATATTTCTGCTCTGTTCTTTAGGTTTTTGACATCACATTCTTAAGAGTCCACGGCTGAATTCCATTTCAGAATTAAAGGGATTCATGCTCTCAGATACTTTGCTGCATATTGGCAGGGATTGCAGTATATATATAGGGGATGCACCTGAGGCCACTGGGGTCCTCTCTCCTGTGTGACAAAGGACATCATCTTCCTTGAGTGATTGACAAGTACCTAGGAGCTGAATTATCTTGGTCCTTCTGCTATAGTGGAGGGAAATATTGTAAGGAGCTTTGAATAACAGGATTATTTCTAGACATTTTAATTCCTCTTTGAACCATTTCCTTGGTACTTCATCTTTGCCGGTTTCAGGTCAGGATGTGGGGAGGGTGAATAAGACTGTAGTTGAGGACAAGGGTCTCTTTCTGTTTGGACTCATCGGTAAGACCGAGAGAGGGCAGATGTAGTGAGTTCAGAGCCCATTAAACAAGTCTTTTCAATTGCAACATTTCTCTATTTTTAGGCAGGGGGAGTGTGCCAGGTTGAACTTAACAAAAACAGTCCTGGCTGATTCTGACAGGCTCTGCAAGGTGGGTTTCGTACTGCGGTTGTAACACATGGCCACAAGAAGGCTGTTTAAGGCAACAGAAACAATTTCACCTTCACAGTTGAAAGAGCTGGAGGTTAACACAAAGAATCAGGTTGTTGGAAGGTCAGGGTTTTCTCAGAAGGTCTAGGGAGGTTCTGCTGAATGTCCCCCCACCCGTTTTCATATCGTCATCTAGTGGCCATTTCCCCATGTATTCCTTCTTAACTCACTGGCTATAGTGGATTCCATCCTGATGCACCTGTGAGGGAGTTCCTAGCTTGAGGAAGGAAGGCCATGGGCTGGGGTCTTGGACTACATTAAAGGGAAGAGTATACAGAACACCCACGTTACTTTCCCTCTAATTCCTGACTGCTGGTAGATCGTGACCAGCTGCCTTCTCCTCCTGCTGCCATGGTTTCCCCAGCATGTTCCGGACCAAATCCCAAAACTTGGAGCCAAAATAAGCCTTTCTTCCTTACGCACCATTTGTCAGGCATTTTGTGGCAGCCATGAGAAAAGACACAAACACAGTAATATTCATAGTTATTAACTATTTAGGACATCAGGACATTTTTCAAGGGTTGTTGATCAGTCTACAGCAGATAGGTAGGCAGATATGTCTGGTACTGAGTGTTGAGCATCTAGCAAAAGCTATATAAAAACAATTACATCTTCATCATCTAACTTATAGGTCTCATCAAACAGGAGATTGTTGGCATTTATTTCAGGCACTCTGCCCTCCTATTCATTTCAATCTTTTTTTCCCCATCAGGAACTTGATTGCTTGTGTTTTAGACCAGTTGAAGGTGTTCCTCAGTGTCTTAGTGTTTTATTGCTGTGAAGAGACACCATGACCATGGCAACACTTTTTCTTCTTCTTCTTATTTTATTGGATATATTTTATTTACATTTCAAATGTTATCCCCTTTCCCGGATTCCCCTCCATATTCCCCATCACATCTCCCCTCCCCCACTTCTATGAGGGTATTCACCCACCCTTCCTCCCTCCCCACCCTGACATTTCCCTACACAAAAGCATCAAGCCAAGGGCTTCTCCTCCCATTGATGCCCAACAAGGCCATCCTCTGCTACATATGCAGCTGGAGCCATTGCCCTCCATGTGTACTCTTTGGATAGTGCTTTAATCTCTGGGAGCTCTGGTTGGTTGGTATTGTTGTTCTTATGGGGTTGTAAACTCCTTCAACTCCTTTAATTCTTCCTCTAACTCCTCCATTAAGGACCCCGTTCTCAGTTAAATGGCTGGCTGTGAGCATCTGCTTCCCTATTTGTCAGGATCTGGCAGAGCCTCTCAGGAGATAGCTATATCAGGCTCCTGTCAGCATGCACTTCTGGGCACCAGCAGTATTGTTTGGGTTTGGTGGCTGAATGTGGGCTGGATCCCCAGGTGGGGCAGTCTCTGGATGGCCTTTCTTCCAGTCTCTGCTCCAAGCTTTGTTTCCATATTTCCTCCTGAGAATATTTTTGTTTTCCCTTCTAAGAAGGACTGAAGCATCTTCACTTTGGTCATCCTTCTTCTTGAGCTTCATGTGGTCTATGACTTGTATCTTGGGTATTCTAAGATTTTGGGTTTATCAGTGAGTGCATACCATGGGTATATTTTTGTAATTATGTTACCTAACTCAGGATGATATTTTCTAGATCCGTCTATTTGCCTAAGAATTTTATGAACTCATTATTTTTAATAGCTGAGTAGTACTTCATTGTGTAAATGTACCACATTCTCTGTATCCATTCCTCTGTTGAAGGACATCTGGATTCTTTCCAGCTTGTGGCTATTATAAATAAGGCTGCTATGAACATGGTGGAGCCCTTGTTAGATGTTGAAAATTCTTTTGGGTATGTGTCCAGGAGTGGTATAACTGGGACCTCAGGTAGTATTATGTCCAATTTTCTGAGGAACTGCAGGACTGATTTCCAGAATGTTTGTACCAGCTTGCAATTCCATCAGCAATGGAGGAGAGCTCCTCTTTCTTCACATTCTCACCAGCATCTGTTGTCACTTGAGTTTTTGATCTTAGCCATTTTGACCAGTATGAAGTTGAATCTCAGGATTGTTTTGATTTGCATTTCCCTGATGATTAGGGATGATGAACACTTCTTTAGGTGCTTCTCAACCATTTGATATTCCTCAGTTGAGAATTCTTTGTTTAGCTCTGTACCCCATTTTAAAATCATGATTATTTGATTCTCTGTAGTCTAACTTTTTGAGTTCTTTGTATATATTGGATATTAGCTCTCTACGGATGTAGGATTGGTAAAAATTGTTTTCCAGTCTGTTGGTTGCCGTTTTGTCCTAAGACCATGGCAACTCTTATAAAGAAAATCATTGAATTGGGGCTGGCTTACAGTTTCAGAGGTTTAGTCTATAATCATTATGGAGAGAAGCCTGGCAAGGTGCAGGCAGACATGGTTGTATAAAAGGAGCTGAGAGTTTTACATATGGATCTGCAGGCAGCAGGAGATTGTATACCACACTGGATATAGCTTGAACATAGACCACCTCAAAGCCCTACCCCTACAGTGATACATTTCCTCCTAATAGTGCTACTCTCTATGACCCAAGTATTCAAACACATGTGTGGTGGTCATACCTATTCAAATTACCACACTCAATATATCAGGGCATACTGGCTGTTTTTTTTGTCAACTTGACACAAGCTGGAGTTATCACAGAGAAAGGAGCCTCAGTTGAGAAAATGCCTCTATGTGATCCAGCTGTAAGGCATTTTCTCAACTAGTGATCAAGGGGAAGTGCCCAGCCCATTGTGGGTGGTGCCATCCATTGACTGGTAGACCTGGGTTCTATAAGAAAGCAGGCTGAGCAAGCCAGGGAAAGCAAGCCAGTAAATAACATCCCTCCATGGCCTCTGCATCAGCTCCAGCTTCCTGGCCTGCTTAAGTTCCAGTCCTGACTTCCTTTGGTGATAAACAGCATTGTGGACATATATAAGTTGAATAAACCCTTTTCACCCCAACCTGCTTCTTGGTCATGGTGTTTTGTGCAGGAATTAAAACCCTGACTAAGACACAGGGTATTATATGCTTTTTAAAATTTTTTTTCATTTTTTAGATTCACTTTCATTCTTTGACTATTTTATTGGTATGCTCTCAATTCTTTTGCAATGCCTACTCTGCTCTTGGTATCATTGTGTATTTTACATCTTAGATACACTCAATTATTAAATCTTTGTACTTCTTATATTTTAACATATTAACATTTTATTTTTTATCAATTTATTTTTAGTATTTTAAATTATTTCATTGTGTTAATTAATTAATATATTTATATTTAAATATATTTTTATTTATATTTTAATTTTTTATCACTTCAGAAATTTGTAGCGATGTACAACTATTTTAATAATATTTATAGTATATTATTTTATTATATATTATATCAGTTAATACATTTACATTTAAATGTTTTGTTAATATTTTAATATCTTTGTCACTTCAGGAATTTGTAGATGTGTACAATGTATTTTGGTTATACCCACCTTTACTTCTGTTCTCCAAGTATTCCAAGATTCTCCCTAAAACATTCCCTTATCAATTTTATGTTCTTTTTATTTTTAACCCACTGAATCAAATCAGTGCTGCTCATGTGTGCATGGGTGTAAGGCTATCAACCAGAGCATGTACTACCTGCCAGGGCCATATCTCTGAATAAAATGGACCCTTCTTCCTTTAGCAGCCATCAACTATCCTTAGTTAGGGGTAGGGCCTCAACTGATTGCCAGACACTGAGAAATTTAAAATTTGACCTCTCAGACACCACTTTGTATTCATAAATATTTTGAGCTTTTTTGTAGAGTGCAGTTACTTAAAAATAGAGTGATACTTTGATTTGTCAGGTGGGACCAGAGCAGCATTCAGTTCAGGGTGGAACTTCTTAACCCTATGACTGTTGACAGTTTGGGGTGGTTTAACTCTGTTGGCCAAGTGATATTTTGTGTAACATAGAATGTTGGTTGACTCTGTCTCATAGTGCCTGTAGCATTTCTCTGGTTATGTATCTCCAGGCTCTGCCAAATGTTTTCTGGTAGCACTATGACTGAGGTTTGACTTTTCCTATTAATGAGGTCAAACTTTCTGTGGCAAACCTGGAAACTGTTCTTTCCACATGATGTCTCAACCACATTCTGTTTCCAGATGAACTCAATAACCCTCCTTTCTGCTTGGTACATTTCTGTTCTTTCTTTCAATGAATAACAGATATCCCTTTCACCCATTTACTCAAGCCAGAAACCTGATCTTGTGTTCTTTCTTCCTTAGGATTCTCTCAGCACCGAATTACACCATCTTACCCCTTAATCTCTTCTGCATCACCCCCAAATCCAAGTTGGTTAAGGTCCTCTTTGCTATATGCTTCAATTTCCAATCATTTCTCATGCTGGAGCACAGCGTTTCCTACTGTCTAGGGTACAGAAGAGTACAACTTGAAAATTGTGAAACTCTCCTTGGGTATGACATATCTGTTGCTACCTTGACATCAGAGTAGCAATGGTCGCCTGTTTGACTATTAAGAATGAGAGCTGTTAACAACCCTATTAGGCTGTTATCAGACACACCCTATTTCCAGGGACATGCAACCCTTCCTCAGCTGTTGTTGAGAAATGTTGGGGGATGTTAGAGTTTAGAAAAGGTGGAAGGGTGACTGGGTTGGGGACTTCTTTGATGTAGTTTCTCGGAGATTTTTACTTATGCTTACGAGAGTCTTGTCTGTGATGATGCACTTGTTTTGAGTCACCATGGTCCTGCCAGTACCCCCCCCCCAAACTCCCATGCTCCTGGGAGTAATCCATTTTGGGGAGCCCATTCAGATTTAACTTTGGCTGAGTTTTGCTTGTGATTAATCATGAATGAGTCTGCTACATCTGTCTTTGTTCTTATTAAGACATGCATTATATCCTACCAAATTCTTCCACTTATATGTCCTTGAGAGACTATCCAAGCCTGAGGGAAATCACCTTAGTCAAACATAGATACTGCGTACCATAAACTCGACACATTAGCATTTGTGGTCATTGTCTAACTTCCAGGTATTGGTCATGCTATCTGTTGCTTGCCTTTAAAAGACACCAAGGAAATGTAGTCATGCTGGTGTGGTACTGACCTGCAGCCCTTTCATATCTGTCTCTTGCATCATCTTTCTGCCTTTTCTATAATCTTCCTCACTCCTCCAGTCATGGTTTTTGTGTTGACTGACTAGCAGGCTCTGGTCAGCAGTGCTGACATGAAGGCTTGACTATAGGGGTGCAGTGAAGGACACTGCTGGAAGTAGAGTGCTCAGAAAAAGCGAAAGGGTTGTCAGTGGTGAGTAACTTTCTGGAGTAGAAGAAATAGGAAACTAGATAAGAGAGCTCAAAAGAGTAAGTGAGCTCGAAAGAGGTAAGGGAACTCAGAAAAATCAAAAGACATAGAAAAAAGAAAAAAAATTTAGAGTAGAAACAAGAAAAATGTGACAGGGAAATAGCAAATTGCTTTTGTGCATATACTCATAGATATGCTTAAGGTATGGAGAAACTAAGATAAGCCAGCATCAGTTGCTTAAGTTTTAGATTTTGTGTAGGGAATATGTACTTGGTTCCCCAAAGAAGAAACCAAAAATTTAGAAACCCATGGGCTTGAAAAATTCCTCTGGGCACTTTTAGTTGTGGGCTTTAATTAATGACAGCCTGGAACCTAGATATGAGAAAAAAAAAAAAGGTCCAAGTAATGTTAGATTCTTTAGCAGTGAATACTGTTAAGTTCAAATTAAATAAAGATAGTGCTTCAAAGCCTACTGCCTCTCCTCTTTATGAGGATACTAAAAGGGATATAACAACATTGAAAGAGGAGCCTCTTGATACTGAAGAAGAAGTGCAAAATATCATAGTGAGGAATGGCCTTTACAGGCTTTTGCAGTATCTTGCAGACATAAGGTTAAGAATGAACAGAAGGAGCAACTTCAACAATCCATACAAGGTCTTACCCATTTAATGGAAACAACTTTAGGGAAGTTATAGACTGAAGGAAAGGAGGAGGAAGAGAATATCATCACACCTAGTATTATAGCAGGTCTAGATACATCTATGAAGAGACAGGACCCTTTAGTGGCATTGATGTACCCTAGGACAGGGGTGGGAGGGAGGCTCTTGTCCCCAATAAAAAAATTGTTACCCAGGTTATTGCTCTTAGATTTTCACTCTTTAGCTCATGTTTTACTCACAGGACACAAGTCTGGATCTTTTATATGATCAATATTAGACTTTACATTATCACTTCTTTCTCGATATTGCTTTATTTGATGCCCCATTTTTTCTACAACCAAAACAACCCTCTGGAGATCCAGGATGTCTACGAAAAATTCAAAGCTTTTGCTGATGAAACAAAATTTGTTTAATAGTTTTTCAAGAAATGGGGAAAGGGACCAGCCCCAGGACCTGGAACAAATGTTATGGGGTAACATAGTCTGTCCCACAAGAAGGAAATTTATTTGAGACCTCTGTCAAGCCACTCCAGGAAGTGCAGGATTGGACATTACTGCAGCTACCTATACAGCATTGACCCTTGAAATGGGTATGGAAGCATTGCGTACTGGGGTCTATGGTCTTATCCCTCAGAGAACAGTAGGTGTGTTGTTAGGTAGAAACAGTACCACCCTGAAATGGATCATAGTATCCCCAAGGATGACTGACTCCAATTATGGAGGAGAAATAAAAATTATGACCTCTTCTCCAAGGATCATATCTGTGGCAACCAGAGCAGAGAATAGCTCAATTACTCTTACTATCCATAATAGATAGACATAATAGATGTAAAATAAAACACAGGAGGAATGCTTGCTTTGGATCCTCTGATGGCTATTGGGTGCAGACTATTTCTTCTCAATGATCAGAGCTTATTTTAAGAATTAATGGGAAAACTTTTTTGGTCTTTTTTTTGGTGCTGATGTATCTGTCATTGCTGCCAAACAATCAACTGGTACCTGGTTTATGATTCAACTACAAGGAATAGGGCAGTCAAAGCCCTGAAAAAAAGCAGTGATCTCTTAAATTAAGAGAACTTAAAGAGGCATAAGGGGAAATTTCAGCCATATATTGTTTCAGGACTGCCTCCAAGTTTATGGGAAAGGGATACTATGAAGGAAATTGTGGTATACTGTTTAGTCCTAATGATGTAGTCATGCAACAAGTGTTCAACCAGTGCTTTTTACTAACAGGAGGTCAAGGAGTACAGGGCCAGGGCAGAAATGATGTCCCCACTAAAGGTAAGATTACAGCATGGTATAGATCAGGGAGAGGATATACAAGGATTTTATTTATAGTGCCCTGTATTTGAGGATCAGGATGTACATTGAAATCTTGTTAGAATTCATCAATCTATACTTTTTAAGCAATTGAAGGAATTAAAAGCTGCACATACCCAATATGGGCCTACCATTCCTTTCACTATGGCTATACTTGAGAATTTAGTTACAGATTCTTTACCTCCTGATGACTGGAAACAGATGGCTAAAACTTGCTTACGTGGGAGGAGATAATTTACTTTGGAAAATAGAATTTGCCAAACATTGTCAAAGATCTGCTGAACTGGATGCCCATGCTAATAATGCTGGGGTAATTATGAAATGCTGGTCAGAGAAGGACAACATGCAGGGACATCTCAGCAGTTGATGTATAACCTTGGAATTTATGCACAGATTAACACCACTGCATGTAAAGCTTGGGGTACTTTACCAACAAAAGGGATGCTATATCAAGAATTATCAAAAATAAGACAAGGGCCAGCTGAGCCTTTTCAGAAATTTGTAGATCGGCTCCTGAAAGCTTCTGGCAGATTTTTTCATGATTCTGATGCTGGCCTATTACTAGTAAAGTAGCTGCCTATGAGAATGCAAACTCTGCTTGTCAAGCATCAATTAGACCACATAGAAAGAATGGAGGTATTTCCAAATACATTCATTTATGGATGGATATAGGACTATCCTATACCCAAGGTTTGGCTATGACTGTTGCCTTGCAGGGAAAAAACCCTATTATACCTTGAACTTGGAAATCCTTAACCGGGTTAGGGTATTTTCAGTAGAAGTCACTGACAAACCTGCACAGCATGCTAAACAGTACTACCCTGAAAGGGATCATAGTATCCCCAAGGATGACTGACTCCGATTATGGAGTGGATCAGTGGCTCCTTAATGCAGAAAAAAATTACTGTGGCAGAACATCTAGTACATAGGCAACTTGACAGAAGTCATATTGAACCCTCCAATTCTCCTTGGACCTTTCCCATATTTGTGATTAAAAAGAAATCTTGGAAGTAGATACTATTGCAAGATCTAAGAAAGGGCAATGAAACTGTGGAATTAACAGGGTCTTTACAACCTGGATTACCTATACCTCTGCTATTCTCTCTAATACTTAAAAGATTATATTCGATTTAAAGGACTGCTTTTTATACTCTTTCCCTTCATCCCCAAGATTACAAGTGATTTTCTTTAGTGTCTTTTGTCCAATTGTGTTTTTGCACTCAATGATGGTCAGTCTGTAATGGTAGTACACCATCCAGCTTTTGTTATGATTCCTGTAAATTTGTCTGAACCCTGGTATTCTGAAAAAGGCTTACAAATATTGGAAGAATTAGATTACACTCTGGCAAGGAGCAAACACATGGTTGGGCCATTGCCAGTGTTGCTACTCTTACAACACTTATATCCAGTGTTACTACTTCTATGTTAGTTTTAGTATAAGAGGTACACACAGCTAGTTTTGTTAATCATCTTGCAGAAATATAACCAATTCCCTGAGCATACAAGAGAATTTGGATTGATGGCAAGAACAAAGAATTGACACATTATATGATATAGTGCAGATCATAGGAGGTGAGGTACAAGAAATGAAGTTAGAAGCCATTTGGAATGTCATGCTTGGTATCTCCGAATTTGTATTACCCCCAAATGTATAATGAGAGTCAGCATAATTTGACCAAAGTGAAAAGGCACCTTTAAGGTATATGACATAATATTTTTTTTAGAATTTTTAAGCCTGAATAAGAGGGTTGTAAGTTTAAGAAATACAAAGTCTTTGTCTTTTGATTGCTATTGCAAATGATATTTTGAAAAAGCTAGAGGCTGTTTTTCCTTCATGGTCCTCATTTACATCTCTCTTATTGGACATAGAAGGATTTGGCTTAATGATCCTTTTTTGGCATGTCTATTACCTGTTATTTTGAGAGGACTCATCAGAGATTTTACAGATGTAAAAGCAGAGTTACATAAAGTCTGTACTCCAATGTCAAGCAGAAGTTGGTAGTCAAAGACGGGTAAGATCATCTTGAAAACCTTTTCAACCTAAGACAGGCCACAAATACAAGATTATCTGTGTGCCAGTGACAGGTAAGAGCTGTGTTTTCAGATGGCAACCTAAGACAGGCACAACTTTCTGCTCCATGACTGATAAGGTGTGTGGCTCCTATAAATAAAAGAGATGGGTAAGAGTCTCTCAGAGGTGGATCAACCTAAGACAGGGCATGAATGCTAGGATTCATGTACCAATGACGGGTAAGTTCCACACTTTTTGATGGGATGCCTAACACATACACAGTCTTACTTCACCATTGGCCAAAACAGTTTTGGCTTGTAAAGGAGAACATGTGGGGAGTACATCCAGAGTTAACTTTGTGTGACTTTTTGCTTAATCATGAATAAGTCTACTGACATCTGTCTTTGTTTTTAATTATGACATGCATTATATCCTACTAAGTCCCTGCACTTATGCATACATCCCCGAGAGACTGTCTAAGCTTGAAGGAAATGGCCTTAGTCAAACATAGATACTGTATACCATAAACTCGCCACATAATCATTTGTGGCCATTGTTTATCTTCCTGAATTTGATCATGTTTTCTTTTGCTGGCCTTCAAAAGACACTGAGAAAATACACTCACTGCTCATGTGATATTGACTTGCAACCCTCCCATATCTGTCTCTTGCATCTTTTTACCTTTTCTATAATTATCCTCACTCCCCCAGTCATGCTTTTCCAGTTGACAGACCAGCAGGCTTCAGCAATCCATGGCCCTGTTAATAATCCCTCCACCATGCTTCTGGGAGTAACCCACGATTTCATAAATAATTCCTCCTCCAAATAAACTCCTTGGAGTAATCTCCCTCCCATGCACATGAATAATTCCTCAACCATATTCATTTTAGTTATCCCTTCCACATACTCATGTGAATAAACCCTCATTCAAGTATGGAGAACCCTTGCTGCTGCTTCTATGATCTTGGCAAGAATATTTATACTAAGAGGACAAGAGAGTAGGCTCAGATTAGAGTTTTTACATTTGGGGTAATACAAACTCAAGGTAAATGTAGCTGAGGAATGTGTGACACATTGGTGATCCTGACAAGCCCCTAGAAACACTAACCACTGGACTTTGTTTATTACCTTGTTTGCTCCTTGACCACTTTGCCTATGCTTTGTTTGTTCCTTGACTACTTTGTCTTTGATCTAAAACCGACCCTATTCTTTGCATGTACTAAGAATGGTATAAAAGCAGATTGGAAAAAAAATTAAACCCACTTTAGCCTCAGCACTGGCTGGAGTCATGTTATAATGTTGTCTAATTGTCTTTTATTTTTTCAATCCTCACCCCCTCCCTTGATACCCTGTAAACTGACTGAGTTGGCTTGGTCAGCCAAGGTCCTGTCAATAATCCCTCAGTTATGATCATGTTCTTAACCTATGACCCATACTCTGGTCCTTAACCCCTCACCCATGCTTCTGTCAGTATTCCCCATGTTCCTCTTAGTGACACCTTGTCCATACCCCTGCGAGTCTAGTGAACTCATTCAACTGGACTTGGGTGAGGTCATATTTTAGGATTGTTGTTCATTCTCTATCAGGGTAAATAGGCATGTGTCCACTTTTTTTGGGGGGGGGCAGGAAAATTCATGCAGTGTGTAGCAGTTCCCGGAGGAAAGGGAACCACACTACATGATGAGTATAATCAATGATCACCTAGTCACATACTGAGGTGCTCACTGAGCTCTGACCTTCTCCTGGGTTGAGTATTGATTTTAATTTAATTTAATTCACTCCCCTCCCCAGTATCAATGCTTCTTGTCCCTGATTTGATTTACTGCTGCTTCCCATTGGAGTCCTATGTTATTGAGAATGGAGTATTATCTAACCCACCAAAGGAAATGATTGATAATATTTGCTATTCAGGTATTTAAGTTCATTCTTCAGTTCTCTCAATGCTTAAAACATGTTTTATTAAAAAATATTCTTGGTGAGTTAATGTGCTCTAAGCATTAAATATTTTATTCTTTCAATTTTATTGTAACAATAGTTTTTTTCTTTTTGAAGAAAGGTATTTTTAGAGAAGTGTAGAAGGCTTGAAATATTAACATTATTTCAATATAGAGAATGAAAGTAAAAGGGAAAATCAGCCCCTTCTAAGCACAGGTTTATTTCGTTGTTTTAAATTATCTGTGTGTATTAGGTTTCTGTTGCTGTGATAAAGCACCATGATAAAAGGCAACTTAAAGACAAGAGAGCTTATTTTGGTTCTAGAGAGATAAGAGTCCAGGGTGGGAACAGAGGTGCGGCAACAGGTGACCAGTGTGGTGGCTGGAGTGGAGAGCTCATTGCTCACATCCTTTACCATAACCTTGAAGCAGGGACTGTGAACTTAAACCAAACCACTCAACTCTCAAAGCCTGTCTGTCCTTGGTGACATACTCTGTCTTCAAGACTTCACCTTCTAAACCTCCCCAGGATGTGCCACCAACTGAAGACCAAGTATTCAAATTCAGGAGCCTATGGGGGACAGGAATATTCTGATGTAAACACTGCAGTGTAGGTGTTTACATCACCTACACTAGTGAGTGTAGGTACCCAAGCTGACCAAAAGGGGGCATCAGATTCCCCTGATGCTGGAATTACAGGTGGTTGTGAGTTACCTGGTATGGCTGTTGGGAACTGAACTCAAGGTCCTCCAGAAAAGCAGAAAGTGCTCTTAACTGCTGAGCCATCTCTCTGGCACTCATAACTCTTTCTTTAAACCCTAAAATATTGTTTGGTTTGCTTCCAAAAGTCTAATTAAACCAATAGCATGAAAACAACAATAGCATCATTTACTTAAACTCTACAACAAAACTTGAATGAACCTCCACTGGGAGCCAGGCTCTAGACTGATGGATTAGACAGGGTCTCAGACACTCTCTGGTATTAGGACCATGGCTGCATGATGGAAGGAGGATAAATAAGGAGGATTGTCACACAGAAGGCAAGCCAAGGGCTCCCAGCCCCACCCATCACTGCAGCAGGGACAGCCACAGAGGGACAATAGGCAGAGGATGTAGCTGCATACCTATAACTATCTGGAGTTGATCTCAATGCATTCCCAGTTTCCTAATCCCTGTGTTTAAGGAAGAGAAAGACAGAGTTGCCACAGTGATAATCTGACTTTATCTGCCAGTTCTGCCAGGGGCAGAGGCATTCTCCACATTCAGGTGCTGCAGCATACCCTGGGCTCCATGTGAGGTCTCCAGATAGCTGTGTGTTTCATACTTCTTTAGTGGTAGAAGCATGGCACTCAACAAATAGTTAAGATGACTGTGTTCTACCCTGGCCACCTTGTATAGATGAGTTTAATCGTGACATGAGTAGTCCAGTCAG
The DNA here is from genome assembly GCF_963924665.1 of Micromys minutus. Taxonomy (NCBI): domain Eukaryota; kingdom Metazoa; phylum Chordata; class Mammalia; order Rodentia; family Muridae; genus Micromys; species Micromys minutus. Next base: position 6,925,021 of record NC_137956.1, read on the forward strand.
GCCAGACTAGCAGCTTTCCAGATGCCTTGATGTTCACCCTGCCATTTGCCTGTGTGCCTTAAAGGAGTTCATAATATCCATCTGTGCTTTTACTGACCACCTTGCTGAGCCCTTTGTTTGAACTTGATCATGATGTTCTTTTGTCTCATGACAGTTTCTGGCCTGTGCTGCCATTTTCACTTGGGAAGGGTCTGTCCCCTGCTCTTATTGTTAGTCTCCCTGTTGTCAGTTTATTTTGGCAGAGACCATTGGTGACCCATTACATTTGTGCCCTTAATGTTATCTCTGTTGTTGGCTTTTTTTCCCCCTGGTAGTCACATTAGATATTTTCTCTTGAGTATCTCTTTAGAGTTATTAAACATCTTATTAGTAGTTTTCTTTTCTGCTTCTCAGGGTGTACAGCAATAAGAAGGATGGGTCAGGGACCATTTTCTTAATATATAGCACAGACGTAAATATCCATCAATTTCCCTCAGTATAACTGGAGTAAATGGTTTGGGTTTGCTTTTAATAGGCTATAAGGCTAAGAGAAATGTTTCCTCAACTGTCCTAATTTCTAAGATATTTCCCTGTCTTTTTATTTCAAAGGGAGGTTGAAAGATGAGAGAGATCAAAGACTTCATTGGCCTTCTGGCTGTGAGTAGCTGTAAAAGAGCTGCCTTATAACCAGCCCCCTCGTGTGTGTGTGTGTGTGTGTGTGTGTGTGTGTGTGTGTGTGTGTGTGTGTGTGTGTACATGAGTACAGAGATCAGGGGTTGATACTGAATACCTTCTGTTGCTCTCTACTTTGATTTGAGGTCTTGACTGAACTTAGAGATCACTGGACAAGATGAGCTACCCAGCAAGCCCCAGGGAATCTCTTCTCCCTGGCTCCTCATACTTTAGGGTGTTGAAAGTCTGTATAAATTTGCCAGTTTTGTCAGCTCCTTCCTGTAATTCTTTTTGGGTTTCTACAGCCACTTCATCTTTGGAGGTTGGGCTTAGGAAGGTACAATGTTCTGAAGCAGGGATGTTATGGTCTGACAGAAGCCCCCAGATGGGGGTCTGCTATATCTTGGAGAATATCATACCATCAGTCTGCCTTTTGTTGGGTCCTTGGTGAAATCTGTCTGCCCAGAAAAGGTCTCATAAAAGCGAGAAAACATTTTTGGTTAGAAACATGTATTGTTAGATATTAAAAGTATTGACATTCAAGAAGCATGCCCAGTACTTGATAATGGATGGGTATTGATGACACTGCATGTTCTGCTATTATAGGGCTAGCATATGCAAACCAAGGAGAATGAAATATGAAAAAATATTGAAATGTCAGATACCTTTTTCAAGTATGTTTTCTTGAACATTCTGTATATGGGCACTATGATAAGAATTCCATAGTGCAGTCTCTCAGAGAAACCTGGAAGAGACTAAATCTTGTAAGTGTAAAGCATCAGAGCATTACAAGATGACATCCCTGGGGCTGGTCAAGGAGCTAAAGAGGAGTGGATCGAGCTGAAGTTCTTTCATCGTTACATTTAGGAATTGTTTTTACATCTCACAGTCCACAAGCACTCCGCTTGCTAACAAGCTATGATGAATCCAAAGAGTCTGTGAACTCAGATACATGGAAGGATAAGGTCACCCCAAGTCTCTCGTGTTGGCCATTAAACTCCATATCACAGGTTGTAAAATACAAGCAGACTATCATGAGTCTTAGATTTTGTCAGCTTTAATAGTGAAGCATAAACCCAGTCATAAACATTTATAAGAATATTGTATTTCCTTTATGTGACCCTGAAGCTGCTTCTTCCTGCTTCTGTACCCACAGTTCCACCTCAGGTTCTTCCTCCTCACAGTACCTGGTCATCACTCCTCATTGAGGTTGGCTTGCTATGGGCTGGAGAGTTTTTGAAACCATGCATTTACTAGAGAGTTAATATCCAAAACTCGAAAAACAAAACCTCTTACATCTTAGCAGCAAGTAAACAACAAAGCTGATGATCTCCTTGCTATAAAATGGGTTAAAGACTTGAGGCTAAAGGATATCAAGAGGGTTTGTGGCACAAAACTACACGCCATCCATATTCTTTGCCTTCGAATTGAGGTGACATCTCTGGGAATCTTGTTTAGCTCTCTATATTCCTAAAGCATGCTGGATACTGGCAACAGGGAATTGAACTTGTGTAGCCCTCAGTGAGTGACACAGAAGGCGTGGCCCTTTGCCATATAGACATCATCGTTCTTGCTGTTGCCTGTGTGTTGGAATGGCCACCTGCATCTTCCAGGCTGATCAGTTCTCATTTCTATCAGCAAATAAATATCTGATAGAGCTAATTACAGTTGGTTTGTGGTGAGAGATGTGTTGCCAAATGGTTTCTATGGTTTCAGTGATTGCTAATACAGTGTTTGGAATTAGAAAGATAATGGACTCATTAGGACAGAGCTGTTCTTGTTATATGGATTGCAGATGTATAGCATTTAAGCACAGCCATGGAAATGATTAAAATGCTACTTTTTTTCATTTATGAAAATTTCAAGGTTCCATTCCAACATGATTTTCCAAATCACTTATTTTTTTCCCCATTAGGGGCACAACTCAACTACTAGTACACAAAAAGATTCTCCCAAATTTCAGTCAAATGTAACAAACACATCATTGAAAATGTCAGCTTCAGGGCCTGGGGAGATTATTCAGTCGGTCAAGAACTTGCCACACAAGTTTAAGAACCTGAGTTTAGGCTTCAACACCCAATGTCATGGAGGCATTTGCCTTTAATCTCAATGCCAGTGAGGCAGAGACAAAGGGATTTCTTGGGCTCACTGGGGAGTCAGTTTGGTATAATCAGAGAGAGACCCTGTCCCAAAACATGAGGTGAAGAGTGATAGAGGAAGACACCCGAATAACTCTGGGTCCTACATGTGTGTACTTATGGGTACACACACACACACACACACACACACACACACCCCCACACACTTTCTCAGACATACACACTTTCTCTGTCTCTCTGTCTCTCTCTCTCTCTGTCTCTCTCTCTCTCTCTCTGTCTCTCTCTCTCTCTCACACACACACAGAGGGATTGGGAGAAGGGAGGGAGGGAGGAAGAGAGGGGGAGAACTAGAGTGTCGGTGGCCAATATTTGCTCAAAATCCCCCATCCAAGTGTATTGCCAGTTGCCACCTTGTCCTGTGGCAGTGAGTATAGCCTGATAGAAGCATTTGCCAAAAAGTGTGCTTTGGAGGTTTTGAAATTTGAATATGTTAATTTTTAGACATCTAGAAAGAAAAGAATGGTACCTGCTGGAGAAATACACTAAAACCAAAATTTTCTTTCTAGTCAGAAATCTGAGAAAGAAAAGGCCTTTCTTAATAAGAACAAAGCCAGAATGTGGGGTAGGCCACAAGAATTCACCGGGAGACCACAAAGGCAGAAAGATAACTCACAGCCAAGCAGATACAGTGTAGCATGAACAGTCTCTTAAGATAAACATCTGGTCTTCAAGTAAGAGGACTGGATGGCACCACCCAACACTCATAGTTCGTTTTCATTCTTCACCAAGGAGGAGAAGTGGCCATCTGGTACTTAGCTTGAGTCATAGAATAGACCAAGAGTATCTTTTGGTAACAAGAGGTAGTTTTGCAGTTTAAAGCAAGAAGCCGCCCTCAAATTAGGGTCCTGCATTCAACAGAAGCCAAGACAACACCATCTTTCTTGATGTCCAATTCAAGGTGATGTCTCTAAGACTCTTAAAAGCATTCATAAAGTACACACAAGGTGAACAGGCAAAAGGCCAACTTGGTTTTCTAAAGTGTATGTGTGTGTGTGTGTGTGTGTGTACACACACACACACACACACACACACACACACACACACACATATATATATATAAGTATAAATATAAATAAGTATATAATTTATATATAAATAAGTATATATAAGTATAATAAATATATAAATAAATATATATAAGTATAAATATATAAATACACACACATATATATATATATTTCAAAGAGAAGAATTTGTATTATGATTCAAAGCTTTCTAAGGTAAGTGTTCTGAGTTAGATGGGAAGAAAATGTTTCCATTCCCTCTGTTCCCTTCACTTTTCCTCCTTTCCTTTGGGATAGGGTCTCTTACATCCCAATCTGGCCTTAAACTCACTATGTAGCAGAAGATGTCCTTGAGACTATAGGGACACGTCACCGAGACCAGTTTATCTTGCTTATTCTGTCTAAAATCCAGAGCTTCATGCACACTAGGCAAGCGCTGTACTGACTGAGTCACATCCCCAGCTTTTAGATATATTTTATTGGAAGAAGCAACTTCTTTTCATCCAAGGTAGTTACTGAACAATTTAAGGTTATATGGTTATTTTCCTCTGAGTTCTGATGTCCCCATTGTCATTTAACCCACTCTTTATTTCCTGATAGAGTATGTCCTCTCCAAAGATATTTCTTCATGCTTTCAAAGAGAAACTCACTTCGTGTAGAAAGTTATGGATTTCTCACCTTGCCCTGGCCAAATGAGACATTCTGATTGCTGATTTCCAGGGTGCTGTGCACATTGTGCCTGTGAAGCTTATGTTCTTTATCTAGGGTATGCTAAGTCATGCCTGCTCTCAATTTGCCTGTGATTTTGCAGTTCTTCATACATCCAGTGCTCTTTCTTCTCCTGAATTAGGCAGCACTATTCTGCATGAATTCCTGGAGCCCATGGAGGTCAGAAGGCACTGGATGCCCTGGTACTGGAGTTAAAAATGGTTATGGGTAATCATGGAGATGCTGGGAGATGAACCTGGGTCCTTTGGAAGAGCAGCAAGTACTTTTAACTTCTGGGCTATCTCTCTAGTACTGCCCCCCTTCTTTTAAGGCTCAGTAGAACAACCTGGAAGATAAGGAACCAGAATACTTACATTAAGGGCAGAAACAGGGCATGAATAGTGTGTCAATCAACAATTCAGAGGCCAAGAGGGACCAATGCAGGCGTGTTTATAGGAACCAGGAACCAATAAGATTGGTAGCGAATTCATCAAAGGATGTTTTTAAAGCATACCTTGTTTTAAAAGCCCTCTGCAACTGATTATTCTGTTTGTAAACATACCTAAAAATGGCCGTGAAGCAGCTAAGCACGGAACTCTCAACCTGAAAGCTGAAAACCACAGTATAAAGATCCGAGGGGCCTGTGCCAGAGGTCTCCTCCTCACCCACTTACGGGTTATGGTTTGACTGGGAAGTCAGTAGGCAGTCTTTATTTCTTCCTAGAGGAGGAGACTGGAGAAACATTCTCTGGGTTTAAAAGTAAGTTTTAGAAACACAAAGACAAACTTTTCCTCTGGGTACTCGGTGGTCCTCAGACCCCGGAGAAGGTTCAGTGTGGAGGATCCATCCCAAGTTCAGGAACTCAGAGATGCTGTAGAAGAAAAGCCCTGCCCCCACTCACTTCTGGCTTCAGAGTGAGTGTGGAGGCTCATTCCTCAAAACACATGCCAGTATTCAGTCGTGTATTTGTACTTTTGAGACAGGGTCTTACACCTTACTGTAGGATGTCTTCACTATGCGCCCTGAGCTTTCCATAGTCTGTTTACCTCAGCCTTCCAAGCACTGGGACTATTGGCATGTGCCATTGTATCCAGCTCAGATGCTGAGTTTAGAAAGCAGGCTGGCCAGTGGTAGTGTACAGGGGGCAGGTATAACTCTGAGTTCAAAGCCAGCCTGGTCTATAGAGCAAGTTCTAGGACAGCCAGGGCTACACAGAGAAACCCTATCTCAATAAACAAAACAAAACAAAATTCCAAACCCCACGAACAGATGGGATTATCTTTTTGTCTTATCTTACTAATAGCCTTTCCCTCTCTGAGGTGGGTAATTGTAACTGCCGTAAGGTCCTCTATGGGTCAAAGATGTCACTTGCATTCTTTGCTCTCGGCATTGATATGGCTTCTGTCCCTTGGGTGTTTTGCTGACACCTGGCTTGATCTTTTTTCTTCTGAGAATCTGAGTGCCTTATATATAGACACAACATATGGTCCCCTACAGAGAGTGCTGCCTTTTAAAGGAGATTGCTGAGAAGATACCCTGGCACTGTAGGCTGTCAATCATCTTGAAATTCTCACATTTGGACAAAGTGTGGATTTATTTTAAAGTGGGCATATGTTAGCTGTTCAGTTAATTCATCTGTTAAGCAAACATTTGTCAAGCATCCCTCGAATTTCTAGGCCCAGAAGATACAGAAACTGACAGGGAACAAAGAGGTTGACGATTCTCAAGAGTGTGCCATGGCAGAGGCCCATCCATGTAACTGCTCAGAAGACAGCGAGGTGCTGGGGGCGGCAGATAAAGCACACGGGTTGGACAAGCTGGCTCTGAAGAAGTCACCTTCTGAGCCAAGCCCAGGGGAGAAGCAGGCAGCTATGGGGAGACTTGAGGATGGAATATCAGGGTAAGGATTGTCCCTGATGGAGTCTGACGCCAGATGAGCTGCATGGATTTGGGAAAACTGATGTCAGGCTGGCCAGTGCTAGTGAAGGAGATGGGATCTGAAGGGCTGTTTCCACCTTAACTGTAAGCCGCCGAGAAGCATGGGCTCAGACTGGCTTAGACAGTAAGGGTATACCTAATCTCACATAGGAATGTCGGAGTAGTGTAGGCTGCAGGCCTGGACAGACTCGGTAGTAGCTCAAGTTCATGTTCTCCCAGTTCTTGCTCTGTCAACTTTTGACTACATCCTTCAAGGCCTCAAGTTGGCTGAGATTGAGTTAGTATCTGTTAATGCATTAATGCAATGACCTCTGTGCCTTCTTTAAGGGTAGTTAATTCTTCTGGTATTCTTTCAGATTCTGTTGGTAGCTGTGTTGAGTTTCTTCCTGGTAATGCTAAGAAACTAACTAACTAACTAACTAACTAACTAACTAACTAACTAACTAACTAAAATTAACTCACTGGCTCACTGTTACAGGCTATCTAGAAGGAGTAAATCTATCTCTTTCCAAACAAAGCTTGGCTCCTGGCGAAAGATTTACTTGTCTTGTGACCTTGTGGGAGAGACTTGGAATGAGACAGTAGGCAGGACCTCACCTTGGCCAGAGTGCTTAATTATGCATATATCTTACCTTCTACTTCAACCTATCCTCATACAAGGCCCCTAGAGATGTACTTGGGGCCTTGCTGAATCACTCTGTCCCTTTTCCCAGCATGGCCACATTAAATACATCTCCTTTTCCTAATATTCACTGTTAATTTGGCTTATTTAGCTATTCTGGTTGGTTAGCTAAAACCAGATTGTTGGGGCACAGGCTGTGACCCTCCCATCCCAGGCAGATAACATGACTACTTACTATGTAGGGAAGGGCTAACACATCCAGCTTTGCTCAGTGGTTCTTGACCTGTGGTGCTGGGAATAGTAGTGTGTGTGTATTTCTTAGGGTTCATTAGGAATGCAAGCCTGAAGGCATCAGGAACTCTGGGGAACTGAGTCCAGTTATTAGGTATTTCATAAGCCAGCCACACAATTCTCATGCATAACATAAAAATGACATAAAAAAGTTAAGTATATATTTTGTATAAAAATAAGTCATAGGCTCTCAAGGTCTGTTGAGAATTATGATAACCCCCTAGCCTTCCTCCTTCCAAATGTCTTCTTCCTGTCAGAGTCTCGCCTAGGATGACGAGTTGCATTCAGTTTTGTCTCCTCAGGCTCCTCTTCAATAAGCACTTCTCAGATTTTCTTGTTTTGTGATTTTGACATTTTGAAGAACACTCACTGTTCAGGTATATGTTAAGATCTCCCATACTGGCATTTCTCTAACATTAATTTCATGATTAGGATAGGGTTTGTGATTCTGTGAGGGAGAGCACAGATCTTGAAAGCTTTTTTCTTCAGGGGTGTGATTGTTACCAGGATTCATGAGGTTCGCCTTGTTGATCTCCTGACCTGAATTCAGTGAATAAGATTTCTAAGCAGGAGACCTATGTGGTTTATTTGGATTTTTTCTGCATAAAAAGTTGTCTTCCTCTTATTTATTAATTTATGCAATATAGACTTACATAAGTGGACTTGCAGGTTTTAAGCTTTAGGTTATAAAATCCAATTTTACTTAATTTTGTTGCTCAAATTATTTTAGCATTGGTCATTGGGAGTTTGATCTGACTCCTCTGTCCCTTGGTCTATTAGATGTGTGTATGTGTGTGTGTGTGTGTGTGTACACGTGTGTGTGTGCATGTGTGTGTGTATGTGTGTGTATGTGTGTATGTGTGTGTGCATAGCATGTGTATGTATTGTGTACGTACATGTGTATATGTGTTATGTGCACATGCATGTTCATGTATGTTATGTGTATGCATACACATGTATGTATATATATCTTGTCTGCATGTGTTCTTTGTGTTGTATGTATATATTTGTGTATGTTGTATGTGTATTATAGGTTGCATTTGTGTGTGCATATGTATGTATATGTATTTGTTCATGTATGTGGGTATATGTATATATATATATGTTGTATGTCTGTGTGTATGTATATGTGGTGTGTGTTTCTATGTCTGCATGTGTGTAGTGTATGTGTTAATAATGTTATGTGTATATATGTATGTGTGTTAATGTCTCCTTTCTATATGGCACTACAAGATCCTCTAGGCTCATTTCTCGTATTTTCTGTTCCAGTCTTACAATCATCCATTTGTCACTCAAGTTTGACAGATACCAATTTAAGTTTATAATCTGAATAAAGGATATGTTGGAGGATTTGTGCCTTCTGGATTCTATTTAGATACCTAAAATCATATATATATGTCTGACCTGAGAGATGAAGTGAGGCTCTGTAGGGTGACAAAGAGGACTAAGTGGGAGGTGAGAAATGATGGCATGAAATGTGCTGAATTTTTAATGTAGACTCATGAACATGTCTCTGTCTAGTCAATGCCATGTGCAACAGATATTAACAATAAAAACTAGGAAGTACATTTCAGAGGAAACTACTGTAAATGCCACCACAGGGAAATAAAGGCTGGGTTAAGAGTTAAATGTCATTCCAAGTGTAACCGAATGCCACGTGCTGGAGACATACTCTTTTATCAACCAATCTTTGCTCTATTTACTGATAGGATTTACTGTAGGACGAGCAAGGTTAAAACCAGAAGAGGTGATGCAGGCGCTGACGGCATCTGCAAAGATGGAGACTTGTCTCGTGGCAATGGTGATGCAAGCAGTGTGGAGTGGTCAAGCACTGTGGAGTGGTCAAGCACTGTGGAGTGGTCAAGCACTGTGAAGTGGTCAAGCACTGTGGAGTGGTCAAGCACTGTGGAGTGGTCAAGCACTGTGAAGTGCTCAGCTTGTATCCCATGGCTGGGACCAGAAATAATTTTGTGGCAGATGGGATGAGATAAGAGAGGAGGAAAACAAGCCAAGGTCAAGAGCGATAGCTGAGCAAGTTTAGGAAACTCAGAGGCTCAGGCTTTGGGTGGATAACCAAGTGTTTTGCCTTGGGTATATAGTAAGTTTGAGCTTCATATTAAGACACAAAGTAAGACACTTTACGTAGATCCCTCACCCAGGTTTGCAAATGGTCCTCCATTTGAATGTGGAGAGAGCTCAGGGCTAGAGAGGTCCATGTGGGAATGCTTGGCATCTAGATAGTGTCTGGGCCTCTGTGAGATTCCTCTCAAGAAAAGGTTTCAGTTAAGTAGGTAAGTATAGACTCAAGATGGGAAGCCATGAAGGGAATCATAGGGGATTAGAATCAGGAGCCCAGCATCATGGCAGCAGGGAGAATGACATCTTTGGGAGGGAAGCAACTGTAGACTTCTAGAGGGACCAAGGAAGACAGAGGCTAAAGACTGTCCCTTATGATTTCCTTTCTCCTCACAGTTGAACATTGTTCCTTTGACTTATCAGGGAGGAGAATTTGCTAATTTTGACCAGAGTCATTTCTTTGTGGTGGGGGAGAAAGCAGGTTGGCTGTGTTTTGTAAATGTTAGTCATGAGGATGTGGGAGCGACAGTTGGAAACTTTCAAATGAGCTGATGTGAAAAAGATCTCATAGTAACGCTAAGGCAAGGAGAGTGCCACAGACAGTTTGGATGTAAAATATTTGAACATATGTATATGCCAGTGGGAATTGGGCACTTGGGAGGCAATAAAATGATAATGTAGAATTGGATACCATTCATACCGTGACAGGAAGGAGAATGGATTCTGAATAGAGGGCAGTGCTAAGAGCTGGAGAGAATAGCAGAACGCCAGAGATAAACTCCAGCTTAATTTTTAAAATTTGATTTGGGCTTCTTCCAATTCTGATTCTCCAATACGAATCTTTCTTGGTGAATAGTTTTTTTTTTTTTCCTTAAGTGTGATTAACTAAAGGATGAATTGTCAAACAGATCTGAAAAGAAGAAAGTGCAAGCAAAACGTAGTTAAACTGAAAACCAGCCGGGCTCCTGAATTTGCAGGAATGAATTATAACAAGCCAGCAGAAGCAGTATAAACAAGACAGATACATCTGAAGAAAAGAAAAGCAAGTGCCAATTGTAATTGGTTTTTTGGAGCTTGGATCAGTTTGAAAGACAAGGAAGGTAGAGGAAGGTTAATTGGAGTTGGTTATTTATAGGTTTATGTCTGTTACATTTTATATATGAAAACCATCACACTCTGGTGTTTCTTTTTTTCTTCAGAAACACATTGACATTATCACCCTTGAAAACTTTCCCTATGACACTCTAGGACAGGAGTGAACCAGCTACACTGACAGCTTAGCTTGAGGGAAGAGAAAGAGCAGGGCAGTTACCTACTGATGTAGGCTACACCCACTCCAGGCATCCATGAGAGAAAGATGTGGCTTTCCCTCTCCCCACCTTTCACTCTCCCCACCCTTCACTCTCCCCACCCTTCACCCTCCCCACCCTCTCCACCCTCTCCACCCTCACCCCACCCTCTCCACTCCCACCCCACCCTCTCCACCCCCACCCCCTCCCGTCCCTGTGCTGCTGCCTCTGCCACAAATCACTGGGATTTCTCTTAATAAAAGGAATGTGGCTGTGTTAGGAAGGGGACAAAGTTGAGAATTAGTAACTTGGGGTACTGGTGTTGTTCTCCTGTTTTAAACAGTGTCGTTTCTCCTGCTCAAACACCAGCTTTGTTTCTATTTAGCTCCTAAAATGGTTCAGTTTAAAACTTATTTATTATTTTAATGTTTAGTTATGGCTTATTATTTGGGTTAAATCAATTCATATATGTGCTCTGTAATCATTTTTTTCTTCCAATGTATGTGTGTGTGTGTGTGTGTGTGTGTGTGTGTGTGTATGAGTACAGTGCCCTAAGAGACCAGTTCACATATATGAACCTCTTTCCTTCATGAATGTGGCAGAATAAGCCAGTGGATTCTACAGAGAACACAGGCACACAGGGAATTTAATGGAATCACTTTAACCTGTGGAATTGCTCACAACGTGTCTCCTGAGCCATCTTGGGCTGCTGGGATACAGAGGTGGGTGTTGATGTTTAGAATAAGTGAGGGCTGCACTGAGGAGCGGCAGAGCCAAGGGACAGGCTAGATGGATGAGGTAGGGACAGAGGCAACTGTGGTCTAGTGTTCTGCCTAGCTTTCCCAGGTCTCCGTCTTAGGGTTTCTATTGCTGAGATAAAACACCGTGACCAAAGACAGCTTGAGGAAGAAAGGGTTCATTTGGTTACATGTCTACATTATAGTCCATCAACAAAGGAAATCAGAGCAGGAACCCAAAAGTTGACGCAGAGGTCGTGGAGGAGCACTGCTTACTGGCTCAGTCCTCATGGCTCGCTCAGTCTGCTTTCTTATTTTTATCAGACATCACCTAAAGGGATTTTTTTTCTCAGTTAAGATGCCCTCTTTCCAGATATGTCTAGGTTTATGTCAAGCTGACAAAAGCCAACCAGCATAGTCTCTATCAGGGTGTCCTACAGATTGATGGTGGTCAGGACTTGAAAGGCAGATTGACAAGGGAGCTGAAGGTGGGAAGAAGAGAACAGAGATCTGACTCCAACAGGCAATGAGCAGCCCAGGAAGATGGTCGCTGGGAGCTCGCCACACCTGCCCTTCTCTTGGTTTGGCTCTAAGATTCTTTCTTCCTCTTTGGTTATTGAGAGCAGGGAAAGATACATTGTCTCACTGTGTGTAAGAAGCACACATGGTCCCTGATTCTTACAGCCTTTCACACCCTGGAGGTGGAACCCCAGCGTCTCCTGGGTTGCAGCATCACTTTCCCAGTAAGAATAAAAGGGCTGAGGGATAAGTAGCTTTCAGTATTCTAGGGAGGATGGGGGTAACGAAAGCCACAGGTTCAGCTCAGAAGGAGCCACAAGCCTCTCAAGATGCAAACACATCATACCTTTATTAAATGCATCCATCATAGAGCTTCTTAAGAATGGGCTTTTGTGACGTCAGCCTGGATGCCGCTAGATTTCTTGGGCATTTCAGCTTGATCTTAAAGGAACTAAGAGACTCACTTTGCAGTACATGTAAGGATAGATGCTTTATTCCATTAGTCATAAAAGCAAAGTTCCTTCCTTTCTTTAGTTTTGAGACAGGGTTTCTCTGTGTAGCTGTCCTAGAACTTACTCTGTAAACCAGGCTGGCTTCAAACTCACAGAGATCTGCCTGCCTCTGCTTCCTGAGTTCTGGGAATTAAAGGTTTCCCTCATCCCCAGGGTTCTTTCTAATTAGGAATTCTTAAGAGATTGTTTTAATGTTTCATACAGAAATTAGTGATTGTTATATCTTATCAAGTTGATAAATACTTTATCTTTTTCTGGCATGTTAATAAAATACTGATGCTCTTAGTCTCCTAAACAGCTGTAAGCTAATCAGTTTTTTTTTGGGGGGGGGACCTCCCTTGTCATACTTACTACCAAGCCACCTACACTTCCCTTGTTATGCAGGGATAATATCTTCAATGCAACCAACACCTATCAATGTAACAAACCCACTTATTAGGTAGAGCTTCCAACCTGACAGCCCTTGTTTGTAATGAATCTTTGCTGCTTTGTCCTGTTTGCTGTTTCTTTAGGTGACAGTCTCAGAATACCATGGGTGAGAGCGAGAAACATACTTGGTGTTCAGCTCTCAGAAAAACAACAGATGAGGCTTCTTTCTTTCAACAGTTAGAACTGTTTTTGTTCTCTGAGAACCTATAGGCAGGGCCCTTCATTATGGATTTCTAAGATGAATTACAGAGGCCATATGTTACCATATCACATCACAACCATGTGCTCTGGCAACAGAAATGGCACTTTAAGTTTGTGGTTGATATACTTATTTTTGGCACTACTTCTGACAGGAAAGCCAGAACTGCTGTGTCCCCAGGATGCTATCAGGGACCAAGCTGCTTCTGTCATTTGGCTCCATTTTGGAGGGGAAAAGATGGCTTCTTCCCCCTTGGCCTAAAATAAAAACAAAGACAAGCCTTTTCCAAGTCTGTTTACAGTGTTAGAGGTTAACCTCAGGATGTCCTGAAAATTCACCAGTAACTGAGCTCGCAGCCTCTCCTTTAGGCTTTGAACACCCAGGCAGGATGGATGGGCTATGCCTACTTTTCTGCAATGCATAGTCTACATTTGTAGCAGGATTGGAGGCATTATAGGCAAATTTAAATTTTTCATTTAAGACTGGAAAAAGTCAGGCTGGGACTGTAGATTAGTTGGCAGAGTGCTTGCCTAGTGAAGCCTAGGCTTTGATCCCCAGCACCACATAAACCCAGTGTGCTGCTGTACCACTCGGCAGCCCCGCACCAGGAACATAGGCAGGATGACCAGAAGTTCAAGGTCATCCTGGGCTATATACTAAGATCCACGCCAGCTTAGGCTACATGAAACCCTACTAACCAACCAACCAACCAACCAACCAACCAACCAACCAAAAAACCAAATCAAAACAAAAAACAAAATCCATAATCTGGAACAAAACCAAACCAAACCCCCAAACCAAAACAAAGAACCTCATAGACTCTGCAGCAAGCACCATGAAAGAAATAAAACCTTTGAGATTTAATTTATTATTTTCAGTTTCATTCTCTTTTGAAGCTACTTTATTTATGTATTTCTTCAGCTAAAAGAGTTTCTTTCCCTCTTATTTCACTCAAGAGCTGAGTTTTGGCATCTCAGGCGACTCTTGTCTCTCCTCAGCCCTAAGCTCAGCTGGCTCTTCCATAGAGCGACATCTGTACGGTGTGGTCTGCTTTACCTCTGCCGAGTGTGTTGGAGCAGTGAAAAGGCTTCATACAGCTCCTGGACGCAGTCCAGCGAACCACAGTCTTTGGGCCGGGTACTTAGAAAATGCATTTTTAATAAGTTGGGAAAGTAAATGCCAAGGCCATTAAACTTTCAGAACCACTGTCTTAGAGAGTCATTTTGCACGGAAAACAAATTTGTTCTCTCAGTTGAAGCTCCTTCCAGGTCAATAGTACTCTGGAAGAAACGAAGCAAGCATCTCATCCTGTGCTACAGCAAAGTGCTTCCCTAGCCGAGTTCCCATCCTGTGTTACAGCAAAAGACTTCCCTAATAAGCAGTCCCACACTGTGTTAGGGTAAAGGGGTTCCCTAGTAAGAGGTTCATCCTGTGGTACACCAAAGGGATCCCCTTCTGTCCTTTGGAAAGTGGTTTTGTATCTCCTGGAAGCTCTTAGAGTACTGATTCCCAGCTTTCCTAATGCTACAACCCTTTAATACAGTTGCTCATGTTGTGATGACCCCCAACCACAAAATTATTTTCATTGCTACTTCATAACTGTAATTTTGTTACTGTTAAACATCATGATGTAAATATCTCTGTTTTCCCGAGATGGTCTTTGGTCTTTAAAAGGGTTGCTAGACTCCTTCAAAGGGGTCATGACCCTCAGGTTGAGAACAATAGCCCTAGAGTGATTTGTGTTAGCAAATGTGGCTAGTGGAACTGTTTGCTCTTGAAGTGATACCATGCATAGTTGTGGTTGAGGGTTAAAATGTTTAGAGCCTCATGCAGTTGTTATAAGGACCTAGAGCTACTATGTGCAGAGCCTAGGGCCTGGGTGTTTAACTCATCCAGACCTGGGTAAATGCTGTAACAAAAAGAAATGTGAAGGTGGTAGAAGGTTAGCATTGTCGGGTGCTTGATGCCCAGCTATCTCAGGCAATGCACAGCTGCAAGAAGTTCCAGCTCTGGGGGTCCAAAGCCCTCTTCCGGCCTCTGTGAGCACCAGCACACATGTGCTCATTCACAACCACTCACACAAATGCACACATTCACATATATGCACATACATGCATACACAGATACACACATACTTACATACACTGGTACACATGCATACATACATATATGCACATATAGACATAGACACATAGAGACACACATGCACATGTAGGCACATAGCACATAAAAATTAGAAACATATCTAAATATGAGACACAAAGCTTTATTATGTGGGCAGGAGGAAAGGGAAGGGGGGATGTGTTGAAGGGACAGGAGTGGGAGCACAAAGAGTTAACAGCTGACTAAGATGTGAGAACCATAGAGAAGGTTGCTAAGGTAGGAGGGTTTTTTCCGAGCTCTGTTCTGTTCCTCAGGAGACTTTGCACGAAAGCCAAAGCCTTCTTTCAGGTGATATCGCTTCTCACACCTCTCTGCTTCATGACCGTTGTAAGGACTGTAAGTGGCTCTCACACTCTTGTTTTCTGCCCCGCTCTCCATCCTGTTGGGATTTGCTCAGTGCTGCCTCCTTACCCTTGCTAACTGCAGAAATGACCTACACTTAAGAACACCTCTGACCATAGATGTGGGGATGAGTGTTTTTTGTCAACGTGACTCAAACCTGCATGTACCCTGGGAGAGGGAACCTCGGATGAGGAATTTCCTTTGTCAGACCATCCAGTGTGCACGTCTGTGAGGCGTACTCTTGATTAATGATTGATGTGGGTGTCACCTGGACAGGTGGTCCTGGGGGCAGCATGTAAGGAAATCTACTGAGCAAGCCAGTGAGCAGTGTCCTCCTTGGCTCCTTCCTCTGCTCCTGTTTGAGTTCTTGCCTCGGTTTCCTCCAATGATGGATTGCAATGAGGCATGCAAGCCAAACAAACCCTTTCCTCCCCAGGTTGGTTTGGCCATGGTGTTTATCACAGCAACAGGATGCAGACTAAGCCTTGGAGCTTCTAAACTCTGTTCCCTAGCTGAAATACTGGCCTTGTGGATTCATCTTCTCTCTTGAATTCTGCTGACCTTTCTAGCTACTTCTGGATCTTGCCAGCTTCTCTTTCACTAAAAGCTTCCAAATATGAGAGCATCATTCAGCATCCTGCCACTTCCACCCTTCTTCTGTCTCCTTACCTAAAACCATGTATTTCTGAGGCTTATAGAGTGGAGCCACAGCTCAGCGCTACAATAGATGTCTTCAACACACCCAGAACAGACTTCTTGACCTTGACCATGTCAGGTAACCCTAGAAGAGGCTCTTGGCTGATGAATAAAGATAAGATGTTTATGATCACACCTGACACAACCACTTGCCAAGGCACCTGTCCTCATCCATCACTGGGCTGAGAGTAGAATTAGATATAAAACCACTCAGTGTACCCTGAGCTGGAAGGTTCCGGCTGCCAAGAAGTGGTGGCAAAATGACAGGATTGCATACAAAGGTGCCTTTGGGACTTAGACCTAGAATAGATGACTTCAGCAGTGTAGACAGTCTCTCTAGAAGACACAGCAGCTCCAGGGAAGGCTGGGATTACACCCCTCCCCAGATGTCCTGGGGGAGCAATGGCTCAGGTATGGCAATTATGTTCCTCCCTCTAAGAAGCACATCCAGAGCTTTGAGCTTCTCCCCCAATAGGCCCACAGCATTGTGTTCCTTATGCACTCTTGTAAAACATCCCTTGCCTGTGCTGAAGTTTGAAGAGAATCATTAAGTGTCTTCTATTAGATTGATAGTTTTAGATCTGAAATTTAGGTATGTAATACATCTTAAGTTTAAAAACTTATTCACTGTAGTGTGTGTGTGTGTGTGTGTGTGTGTGTGTGTGTGAGAGAGAGAGAGAGAGAGAGAGAGAGAGAGAGAGAGAGAGAGAGAGAGAGAGAGAGAGGAGAGACCTGACAGAGCCTAAATGAGGACATCAGATCTGAAACAGGAGGATTGTGCAACACCATATGCGTGCTAGGAACCCAGCCTGGTTCGTCTGCAAGAGTGGTTAGCGTGCTTAATCTCTCAGCGATCTCTCCAGCCTCTTGAGTTAATGTTTGTTTTTGAATGGGGTGGAAGATAGGGTCAAATTTCTCTCGTCATATGAATATCTAGTCTTCCTGGCAGCAGATACTGGAGAGATCGTCCTTTATTTAACATATGTTTTTGGCAAATTGGTTGAAAATGAGTTGGCTGTAATGTACAGTGTTATTTCTGGAGATTCGTTTTTTTCCCTATTAGTCTTTGTGACCTCTGAAGTTGAAAATTACAAAACCCTGATGAAGGAAACTGGAGAGGACACCCAAAAGTGGAAAGGCCCTCTGGATGCACAGACAGGAAGACTAACTGTTGTTAAAACTGCAGTTTTTCCTGTCGAAAGTTTACTTCTGTCTGCTCCCTTGGGTGCCTTTCCACGAACAGCCTTAGATCACGTTGTTGTTGCTGTTTTTGAACTAAGGTAAAATATAAACAAATGGATTAACCTGTATACAAACCAGGAAAGCTGCAGATACGTGGGCATGGGAACACTTGCTGTTTTACCAGATCTACTTGCTAGCTTGGCCCAGAATGCTCCTTCACAGTTCCTGCAGCCACTTCCACGGGGAATCTTTTGATCTGGTCCCCAGTCTACATTCCTTTTGTGTATGTGGAGCCACAGCTCCATTTCTGTTCTGGAAGATTTCCCCAAAATAACTTTCTCTCTCTTTTACATTTAAATGTTTTTATTTTATATTTCTGGATGGTTTGCCAGCATTTGTGGATGTGTATCATGTGCATACAGTGACTTTCAAGGCCACAATAGGTCATCATATCTCCCGGGACTGGAATTACAAACAGTTATGAGCCACCACAGGCATGCTGGGAATTGAACCCGGGTCCTTTGGAAGAGTCACAGTTAGCAGTTTTTTTTTTTTTTTTTTTTTTTTTTTTTTTTTTAACAGCAAGCTGTCTCATTGGCCCCGTGGAGAACATTTTTAAGAGTCATAAGCCTAACTGTTCCTCATTGCTTGGTCTCTTTAGACATTTAAATGCTATGAGTAGCCTTAGCTTCTGCTATGTGTACTGACTCTTGATGTGTAGCAGTTTCTAAATATACTCAGGAATCATGCAGGGACGTTACCAGGAAGTACAATGGGGGTGAAAGATACAGTGAAAGTTTTGAATTGAGTGTATCTTCCTGTCTGCTGTGGAATTTTCCAGGACCTCTCTGAATAATGCCATCTCCCTTTCTACTTATGTTAATCTGTTTCTCTAGTACAAATTTCTCTTTGCTTCCATTTTCAAAAGTAGTTACAAGGAGACTATGAGTCACCAGGAGGCAAGAAAATTAAAATTCTTCATGGGGCACAAAGAGTTCTGGATCATAAAAATTATGGAGGCACCTCTGGGGAGACAGCTCTGCCAGTTAAGTGTTTGCTTTTGTGTGTGTTAGGGCCCAAGTTCAAGTACCAGAAAAACTGTGTAAAAGCTCAATGCATGCTGTATGCATGCAATCCCATGTGAAGGATGGAGAGGCAGGCAGATTCCCGGGGTTTATTGGTTGGCAGTTGAGTCACTAAGCCCCAGTTCCCAGTGAGATAGCTCGTCTCAAGAAAACCATTTGATGGCACCTGAAGAATGACATCCAAGGCTATCTCTTGGTTCACACGCATGTACATGTGGCTTCACATACACAAGTTCACAGGCCCACAGGAAACTGTAGATTCAGAATATAGACAGCCGGGTCAAACATCTGTCAAACTTTATGAATAAGTAAACTGAGGCACTGTGTTGCACCAAAGCTTTGAGTTTCCTCTTCCTCAGGTGTACAACCTTAGGGGAACCAGTTCCCCATACAGCGGCAGCGGCAGAGGCCGCCTCATGGGATAGTTTGCGTAGTCACAAAATTCTGGGACCTGTTTGTTGGTGACAATTTCTCTATGAGTACGGAGCATCGTTCTTCTGACTTGGTCATGCATAGGACTGCTCCCAAGAGAAACCTAAAGATACCCTGGCATGTGGGAGGTAGCCTTGTAGGTGTCTGTGACTATCAACTCAGAACCAGAAATAGCAGAGGAGTTGCTTAGCAATGCAAATGGTTGTGGGATGAGAGCAGAGGAGAGGCTGTTTACTAGGAGGGAAGTGTGCCCTGGCTGGCTTTCCAACTTCATATGCAGTGGCGTGAGCTATGCACTGAGAATACACACTGGCACGAGCCACTTCTGAAGAAGCCATTCATTCCCCGCACCCACGGATATGGCTATGAAGGTTGCTTTCTTTCCCGAAGGATATGGCATTTCAGGCAACATGGAACCAGAGTGTGTCACTCACTTCACTCAGGAGCCTGAGTGAACTCGTGTCAACATGATGGGGAACAAATAGTTATAGAAATGTCTGTGCCGGTTACATGAATATATTGGTTTGTCTTATAGTCCCATGTGATAATTAG
Organism: Micromys minutus; assembly: GCF_963924665.1. Classification (NCBI taxonomy): domain Eukaryota; kingdom Metazoa; phylum Chordata; class Mammalia; order Rodentia; family Muridae; genus Micromys; species Micromys minutus. The sequence continues at coordinate 6,944,607 of NC_137956.1, forward strand.
CCTGCAAATTTGACAGATGAAAAAGCAGAGGGAGAAGAATTGATTTGTCAAATTACAGATGTATTGGGGGCAGAACCCTGCCTCTTCCTTTCCACTAAATCCCCGAGGAGCAGCCTGCCTGGTGCCACAGGCTAGGGTGGCAGGTGAGTGTGTGAATGGCTTCAGCAAATCAATCTTGAAGTTAGAGGATTTTAGAGAAAAGCTGGGGAGACAAGCTTTTTAATCAGACTGTCTTTGCTGCCTTATTCCATCACCCCTCAGGTTTCAGCAGTTGATTGGCAGGTAAGCACCTTGGGTACAGCGCTCTCCTGCTATTGGCTTTAAATGCTGGTCCTAGGAGCACCATATAAGGAAGCCTGCTGAGCAAGCCAGTGCGCCCCACAGTTCCTTTCTCCCCCTTTGGTTTCCTCCAATGATAGATTACAGTGAGGCTTGTAAGCCAAACAAACCCTTTCCTCCCCAGATTGGTTTGGTCATGGTGTTTGTCACAGAAACAGGATGCAGACTAAGGCCTTGGAGCTTCTAAACTCTGTTCTCTCCCTGAAATACTGGCCTTGTGGATTCACCTCTCTTGAAATCTGCTGACCTTTCTAGCTATTTCTGGATCTTGCCTGCGTTCCCTTTAGACAAAAACTTCCAAGTGTGAACAGCAGTCAGCATCCCACCATTTCCTGCCTTCCTCGGTCTATTCTTACCATGTCTGGCTCCACCTTAGTCTTTGAGTTGAAGTCTTTCACTGAACCTAGAGTTGGTGATTGGCAGGTAGCTCCAGGGATTTTCATGTTGTCACGGCCCCAGTAGTGGGATTATAAGCGTGTATCACCAGGCCTGGTTTACTTCTGGGAACTCAGTTCAGGTCATTGTGCTTGTGTGTGGGACATTTTACATGGAGCTGTCTCCGCATCTTCAGTGACCAGCCAACAATTAGGGAACTCGGTTAACACAGAGTAAAGGGTCAGGAATGGTTGTTTACAATCCATTTTGGTTTGCTGTGTGTGCATAAAATGGCACAGGCCTAATCTTTATATATATGATGAGAATGCTGCAGTGTAACCTATTGTTGGGTTTAAAATTTTTCTACTTTTAATTCTCTGTGTCTGTCTCTGCATTTGTCTGTCCCTCCCACACTCACTCCCTCCCTCCCTCCCTTCCTTTCCTCCCTCCCTCTCTCCCTCCCACACCCCCTCCCTCCCTCCCTCCCACACCCCATCCCTCCCTCCCTCCCTCCCACACCCCCTCCCTTCCTCTCTCCCTCTCTTCCCTCCCTCCCTCTCTCCCTCCCACACCACCTCTCTCCCTCCCACACCCCCTCCCTCCCTCCCTCCCTCCCACACCCCCTCCCTCCTTCCCTCCTTCCCTTTCCTCCCTCCCTCTCCCTCCCACACCCCCTCTCCCTCCCACACCCCTTTCTCCCTCCCACACCCCCTCCCTCCCTCCCTTCCTCCCACACCCATCCCTCCCTCCCTCCCTCCCTCCCACACCCCTCCCTCCCTCACTCACTCCCTCCCTCCCTTTCCTCCCTCCCTCCCTCCCTTCCACACCCCCTCTCTCCCTCTTCTTCTCTCTCTCCCTCTCCCCCGCCACCGTGTGTGTGTGTATGTGTGTGTTTGCACATGATTTCAAGTACTTGTCGAGGCCAGAAAGAGGTGTGGGATCCCCCGGAGTCTAGTGTTACATGAGGTCATGCATGAGCTGTCCAATGTGGGCGCTGAAAACTGAACTTGGGTGCTCTGCTAGAGGACTTGAAAAAGAAAGGAACCAACTGAGGGCTGAGGAGCATTGTGGGTGACAGTCCCCATTTTAAGAGGGAATAAAGGTGCTTGGGAGCACCCTTTTGGTTATTTGGATCCCATGTAGCTTAGCTATATTTCAGTTTTGTTTTGTGCCAAAACCCAAATGAAAAAGGTGGCAGCCTTTATTGCTCTGTGATGACTTCCACACGGCAGAGGACATGGTTGAAAGGATGCAGATGGCTTTTAGAGAACCTCGTGGTGGGGGGAGGTATATTAATGATTAGGTAACTGCCTGCCAGGGTTTTATTAGACATAAACTCTCAACTACCAATTCCAAGGCATACGGGAGAGCCTACAGAGGGTGGAACAGCCCCAGCTACTCTATGGCTGCCATGGCTGAGAGCTCAGCCGTAGCTTTAGACAGTTTATCTATTCTCTCATGGATCTGGAGACTTAAGTGAGGCTGCCGGCACGACCACATTCCTTCTAAAGGCCCCCAACCTGTCTCTTTAGGGAGACAATATAGAATAGCCAGCAAAATGAATGTGAAACATTTGCTGTTTTCCACATGGCATTTAGTGGAGAACACCCTTTACTCAAAGACATGTCATTTTGAAAAATGATGTCAATAAAAAGGCAGGATGGTCCAGTAGGCTAAGGCTGCTGGATGCTAGCATGTTCTCAGAACTGTGTCTAACCTTCTCTGTACTGCTGTGCTTTACACAACAACACCAAACCTACCCAATTATATTATCTATTATATTGATTTTGTATCTGAAACCATCCCGCCAAGCTATCCCAAGTTTGCTATTTTGGAGGCTAACATCCATTTAGGATATAGCAAACTTCGGAAGTAAAGTTTTTATTTCTAATTTGGTGTGCTTTAAAAGTTGATTTATAAATGCCACTTGAAAAACTGGAAGGCAGTGCACAATTTACTTGGAATGAACTTGAATTACCGGAGCTCTTGGGGCATTTGGTTCACACCAATACCTTAGCTCCAAATGTCTTCAGGCCTAGTAACACTGAAGAGGTTGTTCATCATGATCCGACCCACAGGACTCTAAAAGGAGCTGGGACTTTTTTTTCAGTTATATTTTCTCAGGTGGAATGACAGATTTAACTGGACGCATGAGGAGTATTTATTTGTCTGTCTCTCCTATGTGCACAGGAAGGGCATTAGGCACCAAGAACAAAGGGCAACAACATTGTTGGTATTTGCCCTTGTGGAACGGATAGGAGCCAGGACTGAGCACAACACAGTTCCCAGGAATAAAGGCCATTAATAGATAGCTCATCAGGGTAATGCTGTTCCCTTAACTTATTTTCATCTGAACAGTTTAGATTCATCTATCTGTCTGTCTGTCTGTCTATCTGAACCTTCTTTCTATTCTTTCTACATTTATCCTCCTTTGATCATCTATCTACCTATCCACCTAATCTTTCTATTGTCTACTATCTTTGTATCTATATAAAATAAAATTAAAATTGATCAGGTTCTTTTATATAGCTTGATTTCAAAGTAAATTGAACCAATATATATTTATATGCGAAATTTATGTATATGACTGTTTTGCCTGTATGTATATGTGTACCACATGTACTACTGGTGTCTGCAGAGGCTAAAAGGTTCCTTGAAACTGGAGTTACAGATAGTTGTGAGCTACCATGTGACAGCTGTGAATCAGACCTAGGCCCTCTGAAAGAATACCTAGTACTCTCAGCCAATGCACCTTCTCTCCAGTCCTAAATTCATATATATTTTTAGCTGATGTGAAAATAATTCTAAGAAAAGCCATTTGGGGCTGAAGATGTGGCTTAGTTTGCTCACATATTTTGCAAGAAGCTTCTTTGGGTTTGATCCTCAGCACCATATAAAGCAGGCATGGTGGGTGATGTATTCCAGTAATGCCAGCACTCAAGAGGCAGATGCAGGAGGGCCAGATGTTCAAGGTCATTCTGGATGACATAGTTCAAGGTCTGGCTGGGCTACAAGAGAGCTTGACTTCAAAACAAAATAACCACTCCCCGAAACACCTTCCAATACATATTGATCTTTACTTTTAAATGCTGGAGTACCCTATAGACATTAGTGTGTGTCCTGGTGGAGCTTCTGACTCCCCGTGTTGACAGAGCTTCACTGTGCATGGGCAGCATTATCTTTCTAACACTCCTTTCCAATGCATCATGTGCTGTGTAGAGTTGCCAACAGAAACAGCCTCAGCATCGCTAGGTTGAGTTTTAACTAATTTCAGCCCATAAGCAAACCCAGAATGACTACCTGGACATTGCCACAGTTCATTCCCAAGGTTCTACTTGGTGTTTAAGGCCAGGTAACGAGTCGTCTATTTTCACATAGAATGTACTACAATTAGGGGCTGGGAGTTTAGATTAGTTTGTAGAATGCTTGTCTACAAGTGCATAAAATCTTGGATTTGATTATGATATTGCATGTATTGGCAAGGTGGTGTTGAATGAATCAGGAGATCAAGGCTATCCTCAGTTACATGAGGAGTTCGAGGCAGCCTGAGCTAAGCTAGAAGAACCTCTTCTAGCTCTTCCTCTTCTAGACACTTCCCTCCATTTTACACACACACAGACATACATATAGACACATGCACACATGGAAAAATGACATTTTTCTTCCATAGTAACCTGATAATCTGTTTGCTTTTTCTTTCTCCTTTCTTTTTTTTCCTAATATTTATTTTATATGTATGTGTGTTAAGTGAGTATATGTTTGTGCATCACACATATGCAGGAACACACATAAGTCAGAAGAGGTGTCAGATCTCCCAGGACTATAGTTACGGGTTGTTGTCAGCCACCACCATACGGGTGCTTGGAACAGAACCGGGATCCTCTGTAAAAAACAGATGCTCTTAACTGTTGAGCCACCTTCATTCCCACCCTTTTAATGAGCTCATAGAATACTTTGTTTTAAGCCAAGCTATACCAGGCTTAGTATCTTTGTTTTGTTTTGAGACAGGCTCTTGGTGGATAGCCCAGGCTAGTCTTGAATTCCCAATACTTCTGTTTTACCTTTGACAATGTTGGTCTGACAGGCATGTGCCACCAATCTTAGTTTTATCCATATTTTCCTCTGATAAAATCCATGATGAGCTTAACACGATGGGAGCAAATTGGAAGCCTGTCAGGGTGCTTCATGCTGGAGCAGACTGACTTGGCGAGAAGCAGTAATTCTCAAAAGCCTTTCAGTGAACTTCTGCATGGGACAGAATTTTTGTCAGCTCACAAACTCCCTCGAAGTGTCTTTATCATCTCCTCATTTCCCTCTCTGTCCTGCACCCTCAAGTGTTCATCCCAGCATATTCGGATTACAGGTGGGGTTGGAACTCCAGACATGGTCACTCCTCTTGATGTCACTGCAGATGGGATAAGCTATGCATCTGGGGCTCACCACCTCTCCGCAGGTTGGTGCACATAGAACTGTGGCCATGGGCTGGCCCCTTCCAGTGGTAGTCTACAGCGTTCTTGCCTCTCTGTCAGAACTTTCTCGTTCTGTGAATTCCATTATCAGTGTTTGTAATTTTCCAGATAATGAATTCACTTTGGATCACCCCATGCTGACTTAAGGTCTCTATGTGTGTTTTAATGAAAACTGGAAAAGGAGCTGTGCTCTGCTCTGCTTTTTCCTAACTGGGGATGTGGCCTGAGGGGAACGGAACAAAAGTTACCAGGTTTCTCTGGACAGTTGGAGGAAGCATCAGGAAAGGTACATGCTGGGAGCGCCTTGCCGCCATTGTTGCCCGGTATTGCCTGACCTGTTAAGATGTCAGTGTTACCTCTGTACCTCTGCAGTCTTCTAAAGAGTTACCTTGCACCATCCTGATAGGTCCATCCTTTACAGGGAGGGAGGGTGTAGGTCAGGGGTGTGCCCAGCATTTTCTCCCTAATTGCTACAACAGATACAGAGCCGAGAAGCCCAGAAACTCCATTCATTTTCTTTAGTTTGGCTTTTTGAAAAATAAATGAGTGTTCCCTAGTGACCGATGGAGGATAGCAGCAAAGAAGTCTCTAAGAGCTTCATGAGGATGGAAATGCTCCTGGTCCTGGCTTCTGGTCCTGATGAAGGGAAGGGATAAAGGGAGATTTGTCATCACAGTCTTGGGGGCTTATCTTAAGAATACATGCTGCTCTCCTTGTAGTGGGAATGAGGTGTTTATTTTCCAGCAGATTAAATACTGTCTCTAGCTGGTCCCGGGTGAGCACACTGTGACCAACTTCCAGGGAGTCACATGGGCTTTACAGACTTGCCTGTTTGTTTACAGGGTCAATATCCAGGATTTTATGTTGGATAGATTATAATCATTTAACTCATCTTTGATTTTATTAACTGCCTGGGACTGTTGTCTGGTGCAACCTTCAGTTTTTTGTTTGTTTGTTTTGTAGAGACAGGGTCTATTTACATAGCCCTGTCTGTTCTAGAACTCCCTATGTAGAGCAGGCTGGGCTTGAACTCACAGGTATCTGCATGCCTCTGCCTCCCGAGTGCTGGAATTAAATGTGTGTGCCAATACCACACCTGGCTCACTTCCCCAGTTTTCAAGCTAAATCACTTTAGTACTGCCCTTATAATGGCTGGACTTAGTTTGGTCACTGAGTTTTAAGTGTTATTTGTGGACTGTTTTGTTTTTGGAGAAAAAAAAACCCAAGGGGGGGCATAAAACAAAACAAAACAAAAAACAAACAAACAAACAAACAACAAACCTAACCCAAAGCTTTGGCACTCCATGTCCAACCTTAGATACCTCCCATAAGGCCTTTAAAAATATAGTATTTTTAAAATGAATTCTTTGAGAATCTCATACATAGTATATTTTGATCATACTCACCCCCATTCTTTCTGGATAGCTTCTTATATCCTCTTCATCACTACTTCATGTCCTCTTAACAAATTAATCTAATTAGTGCTGCACATATACTCACGGCTGCGGGGCCATCCACTGGAGCATGGTTGACCTCCCATGGGCCACCCCCTTAAAGAAAACCGACTCGTCCTCCACCAGCATCCCTCAGCTGTCCATAGCTCCTCAGATAAGGATCATGAGCCCCTCCCACTCCATGCTAGAATGTTGACTGGCTTGCTCTTGCACAGGTCTTGTGCACCAGGCACAGAGGCTGTGAGTTTATGAATGCATCAGTCATATCATATCTAGAATATACTCCAGTCTGACTCCTGGCTGTCAAACTCTTTCAGTCCTCTCTTATACTATGTTCCCTCACAAGGCCTTTCTTTGGACTTTACACAGTTCTGCTGACCTTTGCCAGCTTTGATCTTCACCCTAGGTTCATCCTTCAATCTCCTTTCAAAGATCAAAGCATCTATGTCTTTTCTTGTGAAGCCTAAATTCCAGAGTTGTTTTACAAATATAGAAAGATGGCGCTCACATGTCAGACTTGAGATGCCTTTTTTTTCTGTAGATATCCAAACAGTACAGGAATGGAATGAACAGATGGGCCAGCCTGTGCTGAGCCTTTCTTATTCTCTGTGGAATTGACAAATATCTTCATTTTGTCACTTGGCAAGAGCCATGGCTGCTGGGACAGTACTACTCCACACCATCCACTTACCATGCAAAAAGTCAGTCTGTTTAGTAACTTAATTTCTTCAAGGCAGAGTCCCCTGGCAAAGTCCCAGGATGTGATGGTGCCTTAAAGTGTATCCAAAGTGTAGACTCAGAGGAGTTAGGAATGTACAGTCCAAGCCCAGCCCCAGACCTCGACTCTCAACACCTACATGATGATAGGGTATGAGCAGAGCAAACATTGCGTGAACTGCCATCCTTTCTCCAGCACTGTTGATGGAGTGAGACAGCAAGGCTGATGCTTTCAGTAGGATGAGGGATGCATCTTCTTTTCAGGAGCCAGATGCATTTCAAGGGTACCTGTCGCTACCATCTCCGACCAGCAGAAAAGGAGCGAAGACACAGCGTTCTTCTCAAAGCGGTTTATTTAGGAACCTTACAGCATGCCAGTGAAAATCTTTCTGTCCCCTTTCTCTCTCTCTTTCTGTTTCTCTTTCTCTTTTCCGCCCCCAAGCGCAGTCCCTTTTATCCTCTCTCAGCTCCACCTCCTCAGTCCATGTTGTGTGGCTGCAGTTCATAGGTCCACGTCATCTGGCCTGATCTCGTGTCATGGATGCGCCTGCGCAGCTCACATGGTGGGAGTGGCTAATCTGGGGCGGGGCAGGAGGAAGTCAGGTGCTAGTCACAAGACCAGGCCGGAGTCCCAAGTGCCATCTTTGGACACCTGCTCTCCACAGGTACCACGAGATTCACTGGTTTTGATGCACTGTGCCTTGAAGTGACCCATGTCTTTCAAGGGCTTGCATCACTGTGCTATGCAACATAACAGAGCAGTGGCCCACTTAAGCCCTGCTGTGTAGCACAGGCAGTGTTTACACTTCTGAAATGGGTTTTCTTAGACCATAGGACTTGCTAAAGGACTAGAACATAGCTAAGATTCTTCTGTGAAATTTCTCTTAAACTAGGGAACTAGCCTTGCTGTATCAGACATATGGCTTAGATGGTCACAGCGAATGTGGAAACATCACGGATGATTTTGATTTGGGAGGTTTTTCAGTTTGGAAGTTGGTATGTCCTGCAATGGACACCTTACGCTGCTTTACTGACTCCCAAGGGTCCAGAACCGACTTCCCACAGATCCACCTGGGTTTCTTGCTCAAACGGAGGTCTTATCGAGCATTGTTCTTGTCCAGCCACCAGCTACCTGGGGATACCTGGCATCTTGTGAACTTTCTCAGGACCATCTATCTAAGGGCCTCTTGCTTCTACTGCACCAAACGGGGGCAGCAGTGAGAAGGGCAGCCACGTGCTTGGGCTTCAGCTCTGTCCCTCATGTTCTGAGAGCTGGCAGGAGTCCTGCAAGCCCTCCAGAGGTCTATTTGGTTTGTTTGTTTGTTTTCAAATGAAGAATTTTGAATTGTTACTAATTTTCTGTATGAGATTCTGAGTCCAGCATAACCCAAGGTTATTACATACTTGGGAGTTTATAGCTAGGTCTTTGCTTTACTTGAATTAAGAAACTTAAAATCCCATTCTTCTATCTGATAGGTGCTCATCAAGGATGTTTTTCTCACCTATAGACATATCCCCTTCACAAGTGAATTAGAAAATGGTCTTGGGCTAAAGAGAGGTTCAGAGGTTAAGAATGCTTGCTAAGTTGACTTCAGTCTCTAGCAACCACACCCAGCAGCTCACAGCCATCTGTAACTCCAACTCCAAGTGATCAGATGTCCTCTTCTGGTCCCCATGGGCACCTATAAACACACACACACACACACACACACAATCTGATGCAGGCACAGGCTTTTTTGTTATGGTTTTGAGAAAGGGTCTCATCACGTAGCCAAGGCTAGCCTCTATGACAGAGTTCTTTGGTCTTAGTCTGCCAAATGCTGAGATGACAGGCATAGCATCTCATCTGCCTTTGAGAAGACTGTCGAAGTGTAAGAACGAGGGAGGTAAGAAATCAGAACAATTAGAATGCTAACTATGAACAAAGAGATAGGCTCCACAAAAATAGTCTTTGGAGATGTCATCGGAAAAATGGTTTTCAGAGGAATGAGACCTTTCTCTGTGGGACCCAAAAGAGCAGCTCTCTGCATAGTAATGAAGCTGTTCAGAGTGGAATCCTCTTAGGAGCAAAGGGAACGTGGCTGCTGATCTCTTCATTCCAATTGATGCGCCAATGGTGCGTGTTTATGAGATTCAGAGTGGCTTTTCTGTACTAACCGGTGAGTGGATGATGGGCTGTCTCTGATGACACCAGAACCATTTCAGCCCTCGATTCCCATTTCACAGGCGTCAAAACAGCCCCTGATGAGGTTTTTGTCTATGTTCAGTTTTAGGAGAGTTCTTCAGGTCCTCTCTCAGGGGAGCAGGATTCAGGTATGGGGGATAAGAGAAGAATTTCCTGGTGTTTAGTGTGCAGAACACACCACACAGGCAGAAAGCTGCATTCATGATGCTGTATGGAAGCCCACTGTTCGTATGGTCAGAATTATAAACTGTTGAGGTTTAGCAAGCGATTCTCCCAATCACACAGACCTAGGCTTCAGATTGATCAGTCGCTTGTGAGACGTGCAGTGCCACCATGAAAGGGTCCGATACTCACTTGGAAGACCAGCATCTGGGCATGCCTTAAGAAGGTTTCCAGATTACTATCAATTTCTTAACATGACTTTTAGCACGTTCATTTTCAACCTGGGCAGCAGATGCAAATAAGATTAGTTAGGAAAATAAAAAATTGGTAAAATCTATAATAAAACAAATAAGCCTGGTGTTAAAAATTTGGTCTGGATACTTATAAAAACTTGTATGTACTTTATGTATAAATTTTGACATAAGTCACAGGGAGCTGAATGGCAGGCCTAGAAGTTCACACTTAGGTGTCTGGACTGGGGCAGGTTCTGTTTTGCAGTGACTCCTGGGACCTCTTACCTTCACTACCCTTTGTTTTTAAATAGTATCGGATCCTTTATTGTCTGAGTTTGTGAGGATCCCAGCCGGTGTCACCACAGGCAGTGATCCTCAAAGAGACTAGTGAAAACTCAGTGAAGACTGACTTTGTCAGCCTGGATCAGACTTAGGGGAGTCTGATGTCAGACACTTTATTCCCATATTTATTTAAGGCCAGTATAATTTGGAAGAAAAAAATTCAGGTATAATACAATCCCTAGTGCACAAGGAAGTATACTTACCCTGAAACTCATCAACCTGGGGTACCTGTCTTTTCTTCTAAGAAGATGGGTGCTGGAGATAGGCTCCCTGTACTAGCTTGAGGAGCTTAGGAAGGATCTGGCCTGGTCTGGGTCATAAGATAGCATGGAGGTCATTTGAGTTGTTAGCCACCTGTGGTTCTGGCTGCGGGAGCTTGACATGGTTGCTCTAACAGACAGAGCAGATGGTCAGGCTGTTAGTCACTTCCGGTTCCCAGCTCTCTGGATGGAATATAGGTATTAGATTTTATCTCCTCCATCAAGGAGATACCCCCATTTAGTCAACATTCCTGGCTCTCAGCTCTTCTCTTTGGGAGCAAAGCCCTTATGCCTCATATTAATCCCAGGAGGAAAGGGTTTATTTGGTTTACAGATCTTAGTCCATCGAGGAAAGTCAGGGTAAGAGCTCAAGGCTGTAGCCATGGAGGAAGGCTGCTTACTGGCTCTCTCCCCAGCCTTACTCTCTCACATGCCCAGGGGTGGAGTCACTCTAGACTGGCTCCTCCCACATCAATCATTAATCGATGAAATGCCTGACAGACTTACCGTGACCAATCTTACAGAGGCATTTCCTTAATTAAGATTTGCTTTTCCCAGATATAGCTAGGTTTGTGCCAAGTTGGTAAATACAAAACAAAACAAAAAACCAAAACAAAACAGTCGGCACACATATTTTCCTTTAGTTTAAAATACCTGCTTCCTGGAATACACCCATAAGTTTGTCAGAAATTATATATGGGAATAACTTAAAATTCCTAGATATCCCAATTTCTTTGATTCTGACTTCAATGAGATAAGGGCATTTGATATTGTGGCGTGCTGACACCCAGGGGTGTGGTCTTTCTCCATCAGGGACCCTCTCAGCCTGGGAATGGGCACCATACTTCTTGCCTCCCTTACGCAATATGGCTACAGTCCTTTGTTTTAAATAGCTCTTTAGTAGTTCTTAATGATGTAGATTTAAAAATATTTACTTACTTAATTGATGTGTGTGTATGTTTGCCTGAGCTTATGCACCTAATGTGTGCAGGAACCTGTGGGGTTCAGAAGAGAACAACATCTTCAGAACTAGTATTATAGGTGGTTGTGAGCTGTCCATATGGTGCTGGGAACTGAACCCTAGTCGTCAGCAAGAGCGGTAAGCACTTTAACCACATGGCCATCTCTCTATTTTTTATTTAAAACCTTCTTCCTATCAAAAATCTTGCCACAATGAGTGTTCTTACCTCTACTGCTTAATGTTTATATAGAAACATATGAACCAACACACATGGTGTTTACTTAACACTATGATAACATATGAAATTGTATGCCATGTTATGCCCACCTCATAGATGAGCAAACTGAGACTCAAGGAGAACTTATGTCATACACAAAGAGAAAGAGCCTTGAAAATGACAAGTTAGGATTTGAACTAAGGAGGCTTGACTTCAGAGTTCCTAATTTTTACTACGGTTATCTCTGAAGATAGAAGTATGGGTCACAAAGGTGGGTTCTTGTTTTGACTTGTACAATTATTATGTGTCAACCGAAAATAGGAAACCGCTACTGATATTTGTTGGCCAGTAAGTGGGAGGATTTGAGTGTGGAGGAAGCCTGGAGTTTTGAATCTTATAATGAAAACTCCAGACAATGGTTTAAGGGAGGCTCCGAGGGATTGGAGGTCCTGAAGGACCTCATTCTGAAAGTTCAAGGAATCCAATGCATTTACAATTCTGGAGTGGAAAATTGCTTTCTCTGTTAGCAAAAGTCAATTTTATCATCGCTGCCTTATAGCAAGCCTCATGCTGCTCTATCCGTTCCCTCGAGAGCAAGGGAAAGAAATAAGCAGAATGAAGAATGAGTTCAGCTATGGCCGTGCAATGGCAGCAGGCTGCCACTGTCACCCAGGCTCAGGCTTGTGGATGGACAGCACTGTGACATTGTAAAAGTCTAATCCACACAGCCTTTCGATTGTAAAGGGAGTCTCACCATGTAGCCTTGGCTGGCCTGGAACTTACTATATAGACCAGGATGGTCCAGAACTTACCAGGCTCACCTTCCTCTGCCTCCTGAGTGCTGAGACTAAAGATGTGCACCCCCCATGCCTGAACACAGACAATTTCTAAGACCACAAATGTATGCGGGGAAGGAGAACCTAAGTTAGAAGAGATACTAATTTATGAAAGCCACAGGGCTGTCAAAACACATGGCTCAGTGGTCTGTTTGGATTTGGATTATGTGCTCATTTAAAGAAAGCTCAGTGCTGAGTAGCAGAAACCGAAGTTGCTGTTTCTGAAAGTGGAGTGCAAGAAGCTTTGGCAGAGTATTACTTATTCATCACAGTTCCAGCTGCTAGGCTTCTGCATACCGAAGACAGGACTCTCAGAAGCCAGTGCCACAAGAATGTGGTATTTAATTAGCCTATTTCTGCTGCGAGTTTTTATTTCTTAGAAGCAAGTCTGGAATAGTGGAATGTTGCTGGGAGTGAAGAGATGGGAAACTCCAGCATATTTCACCTGCAGAATAGCCATTTGGAAAGGCTACGTTCAAAACTGTCCAAATGAAGATTGCTAAAATAGTGCATTCCAGGAAGCAATCACGATATGGAATAATGTATCTGGCTCAAACTTCTCTGTAGTTGCTGATTGGAGTAAGATTGTAGTTATCCACGTTGAGCCAAGTTTCTGGTTTTCCATAGATGTGTATTAGAATACAGAGAAGTCAGGCCAACTGTCCTTAAGAGTGGAGGCATGGGCGGGGCTTAGCTTTGTTCTGCAGGGCATGGCTTACCAAATGAAGATATAAGAGGGGCAAAGGTGCATTTTAGAAACAAAAGTGCCCTGAAGTGGCTTAGGTCCACTTACAGATGAACAGCAAACAATGGACCCCTGTTGTCATCTGCTAGTCTAGCTAAGCCTCACCAAAATTAAAAATGTAGAGTACAATATTACTACCAGCACAATTTGCCTTGAGACTTGAAGTGGTGACAAGGTCATGCTCCTATAAACCTGAGTAAACAGGAAGTAAAGCAGATGAACCCATGGGTGGTCTTTGCTAAGAAATAGATATCAGTGGCAGAGGGAACACTGACACTCAAATGTGTAAGGTTGTACCCTCCTGATTATTCAGCTAATGAGAGAAAAAGAGGCAGGGGCATGCATTTAGAGTTCTAAATGATTTTTCTTTCTGAGTTATCGAGTTTGCTCTCCTGGCTTTGGAGGGTAGTAAACTGCATGTTTTTGCTAATTCGAGTCTCCTGTCCCATAATTAGGAGTGGGGTGGAGATGGTTCACTGCTGGGGTAAGCTTTCCAGAGTAGGGGTGCAAAGGAGATGGTCCCTGGGGTTCTTGGTATCTGTTTCCTCTTTGCAAACCCCTGTCGAATTTCCTTTTTGTACACATCATATACCATTCACTATTAAAATTCCTGAGTGGTCAAACAAATCCCATTTTCCCTCCTTGAATATTTGAAGCATTATAACTACACATTCATCTAAAAATCAATTGAAGTCAACACTTCTTTTTGAAAACAAATTAAGATGATTGACCTATTAAATGTCAGGACTTGGTTAAGAGCATTGGCTTCTCTTCCAGAGGACCAGAGTTCTATTCCCAGTACCCACATGGCAGCTCAGAACCATTTGTAACTCTAGTTCCAGGGGAATCCAATGCCCTCTTCTGGCTTCTTCTGGTATAGGACACATGCCCTATATGTAGGTAGACATGTGGGCTAAACACCTATACACATACTTTTTTTTTAATGTCAAGTCTTGCTTATGTTAATGTTATGGTATGATGGTGTGCTTTTGGCATAGATACAGACAAGTGTGTGAGTGAATGGAATAGATCTGTTTGTGGATAGATTTACGCAGACATGGAGTCTGATGTATAGCTGATGGTATTTCAGAGGCATACACACCAGGCATAGGGGCCATCCTAAAATGCTCAGTTTAGAAATAGAGGTTGGAATAAAAGATCAAAATTCTGAATTTAGAGCAGAAAATCTCTTAACACAAAGCATGTAATTCAGAGGGGAGAAATACTGGATGACCATGGTTACATTAACGTCAAAAACTGCCTTTGACATAGAACTATTTTATATTGATAACTGAAAGCAAAGAGGCTTACACGTAGTGCATGTAACTGATCAGACTAGTGCTACATACATTAAAGACTTGTACTAATCATTAGCACTCAGAACTCAGTAGAAAAATGGGGTAAATATATATACATATGTATATGTATATATATATATATATATATATATATATATATATATATATATATGTGTGTGTGTGTGCGTGCGTGCGTGTGTGTGTGTGTGTGTGTGTGTATAAAATCAGTCAGGATACTGAATGGCCAATTATGTTTCACCAATACATCCTTGGAGTCTGCTTCAGTCTGATGAAGGTGTGCACATGCATGTGCAAAAGGTCATCCTTAGGTGTCTTCCTACACTGTTCTTTTTTATATTTTGAGGCAGGCTTTCACACTGGAACGGAATGATATGGCCAGTGAGCCCCAGGAATTCTATTTTCTGGGATTACAAATGCAGTGCTTGGCTCCACCCACTGCATGCATATGTATGTATATATATATCACTGATACATACATTTCTCCCTCCCTCTCCTCCCTCCAAATCCTCTCATATATGCTCCTTGTTTTCTTTCAAATTCATGACATCCCTTTTGTTTTACTAATTATTATTGCACCCATGAATCTGTATCTGTGTATGTATCTATATCTGTATATGTATACGGTGTATATGTATGTGCATATATATTTCTGAATATCACTTGTTCAGTCCATATAATACTACCAAGATGTATATCTTCAGGGCTGACCGTCGGACACTGGACAACCAACTGGTTTGTTCATCCCTGGGGAAAACAACTGCTCCCATTTCCGGCTTTCCTCAGTTGCCTATAGTTCTTTGTGTAGGGTTGAGGCCTCATGGGCTGGCTTTTCCCCATCCAGTACAGCACGTTCCTTGGTGTCATCCTTGCTCAGCTTACATTTAGGCCATGACGTTGGTGAGACTTTCTGTGTGTAGCTGCTGACATTACTAGGAGACACAGTCTCACAGCAAACTCCCTGATCATCTGGCTCTTCACGCTTTGTCTCCTCCTTCAAAGTGTTCCCTGAGACTCAGGAGTGAGGAGCGTTTTACAGATGCATTTACGAGAACCGAGCACCACAACTCTGCATTTTGCTTGGTTGTGGTTTTCTGTCATTTATCTATTGCTAAGAGACATTTTCTTGGTGAGTGCTGGGCTCTTTAATGTGGCTTCTGGGGTGTTGAACACAGTCCTGTTCATGCTTCACTGGCTGAGCTCTCCCCAGCCCGACTGAACCTCAGTAACCCTCTCCCTCATTCTCAGCCCCAATCTTCTATCTATTAGGGCATTTATTTCAGAAGACATCTATCTCTAGATTCTGTCTTTGTCCTTTGGAGATATAAGTTTTTTTAAAAAGCTTCCTGTAAGTTCTACAGTCTAGAAACACTTTCTTAAGGACCTAATGTCATTCCTTTGAAATGTGATCCTCAAGGGCTATAGTGCCCCTGAGCCCAGTCTTTGTGGGACAGTAGTCACCCAACTTCAATAGACACGTTAGCAAGCCCAGTGACCCAGTCACCGAGGAAGGCACACACTTGGGTAGCTCTGTATCTGACACCTGACTTTCCTGGTACTTGCAGCTAGTTCACCCCAGGGCTTAAGAACACTTCTGCCCTTTGTGTCTTTGTAGTTGAGTTTAGACCTCATTTTTGCCATCCACAAGTACTTCAGTGCTTAACTTTGTCTTTCAATTGTGTGCCTTTACTCAGAAGATAAGAGCACTTCTTGCTCTTGCAGAGGTCAGAGTTCACTTCCCAGTTCCAATAGCTCATAAGAACTGCAACTCCAGTTTCTGGGGATATGATACTTTTGTCTGGCCTCTGTAGGCAGTTATACTTATGAGTTATGCATGCACATGCTTGCATACACACATGTACACACACACAAAATCTTAAAAAAAAAAAAAAACCCTAAAATAGCCAGGTGTGGTAGAGTGTGCCTGTAACCCTAGTACTTGGGAAGTGGAGGCAGGAAGATCAGGAGTCAGTCTTATGCTACATAAAGTTTTGTCCTCAGTTGCCAACAACTTAAAACTATGTCCTCATGACATTTCCTAGTCACCGGGAAGGCAAATGTTGGTGGGAGTGGAAAAGAGTGAGGGCTCTCCTGCAGTCCTGGTCCAAGCCTAAACTGTCACACTCTATCCCGTGCAAAACCCAGACGTCTCTAGAAATGGTGAACCAATTCTCGGATGGAACAAACCAGTGCTAGATACACATTTTAGACCAAACCCTTACTCACGAGGTTGTCGGGGACAGCTAAGACGGTACTCACAGACACTGTGTGTGTAATGGAAAAATGATTGCACTTGGATAAGTGATTGAACAGCACAGGACAGCAAGCTGTAGAGCACGGGCAAAGTTGGCATGGGCAAAGCAGATGAGAGAAATTAATTTGCAGACAACACAGCAGGGTAGGATGAGTATAGAATTTTAGAAAATTGTAGCTCCTCCATGCCTTCCCCCATCCCCAGAACTGAGGATTGAACCAAAGATTTTCTGCCTGTTAGCAAAACTCTCAGACCCATGCAACTATATCCTGAGCTCTCATTTTACTCTTCATTTCCTGACATTGTCTCACCACGTTGCCCAGGCTTGCCTTGAACTCATTCTATAGCCCAGGTTTGCCTTAAACTGGTGTTCTTTCTGGCTCAGCCTCTGGAGTAGCAGGATTACAGTCAAGTGCCACCAGGTTCAGGCAAAAAAGTTCCGTCTTGTGTAGCATAGGCTCCGTACATGTCACTGTGTTCTGCTTATGCATTTGTTATGTGATGTATATCCAGTTCTATGAGTAGCTGTTTTTAAGGTTATGGGTGAGCAGGGGGAGTCATGGAGGAACATTTAGGGGGCCTCACATGGGTAACTGTTTTACTTTTTGAACTAAATGACAAAACATAATAATGTTCTTTACATATTTTATATCTAAAATTTTATAGAGTAAACAAATATGTTTGGGTAGCTTCCTTTGCATTTATTTTAACACTAGATGCTGTTGAATCTTTTACTGTGCCCTTGAGGTAATGCACACCCAGAGCTGTAGATGGAACTCAGCCAAGTTTGAGCTAATTGTTAGATGTAATTCCAGTCCCACCTATGACGCTGGGGCACAGCGCCATCTCTAGTCACTATTTAGACACTTAAGCTTCCTCCAGGGAGTAATTGGAAACACCAAGCATTGACATACAATACTAGGAATAATGCTTCAACAGGGAGAAAGTTTGAGTTCTTTTTACATCAAAGGGCAGGAAAAGCAGAAGCAACCACACTGAGGCCTCTAAGTACCCTTGACTAAGAAAAGCTGGTAGGTAAGACATGGAGTGGAAGATATGTTTCTTTTTAGGATTTTAGCTCCTCCTCTTTCTTCTTTAGCTGCACTGTAAGAAGCCACGTGTCCTACAGGCTTGGGGCATCCTGGGGATGTGGGTGGGCCTTGGCAGCTTTGCAGAAGTGCCCAGCGGAAGAGGTGGAGGCTGCAGACTGTAGCTTCTTCTCCACTCACTGGTAAGCATCAGGACTAGGGGTGAAGAGAGAGGCTGTATGCGGGAAGTATTTAAGGTGAAGGAAATAATCTGCATCTCAGTTTGTCAAAATGCATCACATTCAATGTAACATCACATCTTGTTTTAGAAAAGATTAAGACATGTACAAGGAAGTCCCAGAGCACGGGTGAAAATGATGTCAAATAACAATGTTATTAGCAAACCAACTGAAGTTTCACTTGAATCATGTAAAGCAGATGGCATTGTTAAAGGAGGGCAATTGTGATGAATATTGATGGCTATTGACTGATGACATGCAATTTTCACAAAGGCCATCAAGTCACAAGCTGGTTAATTCTGATGTTGTAACAGCTGGATTTACATATCAGACTTTTAGCCATGTAAGGGCCTGACAAAACACAGCCACATGTAGGAGCTGTTTCTACATGGTTAGCATCAAATATAGTTAGGGCAAAGGAACTTTTTATATCCAGAATCTTTGTTTTTGCTCTCGAAAAGACTGTGTGTGTCCCCCTTTTATAGAGAGAAGTTAAAATACCTTCAACCATTGGCATGATAAAAACAAAACCAAAATTAGCAAAAGTTCCTCCCCTTTCCTAGCCCATGGGTATATGCATGAATAATTTGGAAAAGTATGGTCTGGCTTGAAATAGACAAGATAACTATGAAGAGTCAGAAGAGACACTGGGCCACAGGGAAGGATTCTATTTTAGTTAAAGAAGCAAAGCACACACATGCACATGAATATTAGTGTAAGAAGACATATTGAATTGTTATTGATTACCACAAAATGTGGGGCAGGGTAGGGAGGAGAGGAGTCCCATTTCTTTTATCTATTTTCCAATGGTTACATAAGTATAAAAATGGATTTATTAAAACTCAAGGTGAAACATTCTTAGCATAAAACACTATTTTAGGATAGTACTGGCATGATGGATGCCAAGCTTTGGGCATTTTTCTTCACAGACTTTTTTTGTATTTATTTTCTATTGTTTGTCCTTGAGAGACATTTCCAGCCTCCCTTGTCTCCTATGTCCTGTCAACCTTCTGAGATTTCAGAGGTACATAGATGCTATTTGTTATATAGAAGTTAAGGATTACTTTTCCTTTGAGACAAGTCCTCATGTAGCTCAGGCTAGCCCCAAACTTGCCAAGTAGCTGAAGAGGATAACCTTGAATTTTTGATCCTCTTCTCTCTACTAGCTGAGTGCTGGCAGTTGACTTTTGAAATGTCTTCCTTTACTCCAAGTGCACATTCAAAATTTTGTTCAGCACCTTGTTAGAACTTTGGTGTGGACAGATGTCTATACAACTCTAAAGTAGTTGCTCCTATTTTATGGTTCTACCAAGAGTCCTCTGGGGCCCACAGCTGCCATCTCCACATTGCTGGCAACACTTTAAGAAACCTAGTCCCATGTACAAGTTTGGAGCACACTGAGGTGCTAACATCAAATAGCTGAACTTATCCATGCTGAGGAAATAGTCATCTGGGGAGAAAGATAAAACTGTAACGCAGGGAAACAACTTGCCTCATGTTGGTCGAAGGGGATGTGGGAGAATGGAGAATGGGCACACCATCTCTTCCTGGGGTAAAGAGATGGTTCAGCTCTTAAATGTGCTTGTTTTGGTTCTTAGCACCAGGAGGCTCACAAGCACCTGTAACTCCGAGTCTAATGCTGCTTTTCTGGGTTTCATAGCATCATCATACATGTTTATATACATATATACAGACACACGAATGCAAATAAAAAAGAAAATAGGTGTTTGAAGAAAAAAGTATTCAGCTCCTCAGACTGTACATCTCGAAGACTTTGGGATTGCTCCTTTTATTTTTTCAATAATTTATTACTTTTAAAATTCACTTTACATCCTCGTCACACCTCCCACTCTCAGTTGCACTCTTACAAATTCTTCTTAGCACTATTCCCTCCTTTTCTTTTCCTAGAAGGGAAGCCCCCCCCCCCCTTGGGTACGACCCCACCCTGGGACATCTAGTCGAGCAGGACTAGCCACATCCTCTCCTGCTCAGATCCTACTAGGCAATCCAGGTAAGAGAAGGGGATACATTTTCAGGGAACAGAGACAGCCCCCACCCACATAAAGACCAAGCTGCACATCTACTACAAATGTGCAGGGGTCCTGGATCCGGCCCCTGCATGGGAGATCTGTTTTTAAATGCACTTTTTACTCCTTATTTTTGTCTGTGTTCCCTCTGCTGGGATTTTAGAAGGTGTGTATTTGAAACACCTGCCAGGAAAAAGTTTGAAAGGCATTGAAACAAGAAAATGAAGTAGCATAAGTCTGTGGCTCCGCTCATCTGTCCACTTTGTTTTCTACTATGTGGAGTTACTTATACTCATGAGAATTATAGAAAGCTGGGACTAAGAATGTAGCTCAGTTGACAGAGTGCTTCTCCAGCATGTGCAAAGCCTTGGGTTTGATCCCAGCACTGCATAAAACCTGATGTGGTAGCATATGCCTGTAATCCCAACATAAGGAGGTAGAAGTAGGGGCCAGAGAGATGACTCAGCAGTTAAAAGCACTGGCTGCTCTTCTAGAGGACCTGTGTTTATTTCCCAGCACCCACATGGCAGCTCACAACTGTCTGTGACTCTCGTTCCGGGGGATCCAACACCCTCACACAGACATATATGCAGGCAAAATATCAACACACATAAAATAAACATAAACAACAACAACAATAATAAAAAGATGGTAGAGGTAAGAGGATCAGAAGTTCAAGGTCATTTTTGACAACACAACAAGTTCCAAGCCAGCCTAGGCTACATGTGATCCTGCCTCAACAAACCTGGACATAGCATGAATCTTTCGAATGTGGCTTGGGTATCCTTCTTTCACATGGACCTGAGCCCTTTTAGGTTTTAGCTTCTTGACACTCCTCTTTGTGTTTGGGACTTGGTCAGGGGCACAGATGTAGGTGGTTGGTCTTGAAGGCAAATGGAAAACCTATTTCTGGTTCCAAGCAAAGGCATCTTGAACTAGATGAGCCTGTTCCTTGCTCTCTGCACTCTGTGAATGGCAGGCTTGTGTATACTACTGTTGAGTTATCGAAGGCCTGTTGTGTTAACATTTGTGGAACAACCTGCAGCAATGGCTGATGCTCTAGCCACACCACCCATGAAGATTCACGGATTCTGTGAGACTGCAGGTGCTGAGGCTGCAGAGTTGATGCTCGGAGGCCTTGGTAAAGCTCTGGTAGGAAGTGGTGGTAATGGAAGTAGTGCATTGTTGAGTCTGGATCCATGCTTGCTGAGGAGTGAGGAACTGTCTTCTCTTTGCTCCACCCTCTGGTTGTCCCTCTATTCAGGGCAATACCCCACCCACCTTTTCAAAACTCAAAACCAGCAGAGACAGCATAAACTTTGGATTCTTACTTTTGGCATCCTATCATGTTCTCTATTTATTTTAAAATTACTTTAAAATCCAATGTATAATTATACACACACACACACACACACACACACACACACACACACACACACACAATGTACTAGCTCTTACTCATTATGGTTTGGATAGGAAGTACTTCCCCAAAGACTCACATGTTGAAGGTGAAGGCTTGGTCTTCAGACAGAGGGTGGAGCTAGTCACTGAGATGTGACTTGGTTATGAAGGCTATGACCTAATCAATGTATTGGTCCACTGACAGATTCATAAACTGACCACTGAGGTGGTAGAGATTGTGGAAAGCGAGATCATCCTGGAGAATGCTGGTTGTCACAGATGTGACGTTGAAGGTTATCTTCTGTCCTCAGCCTCTTCCAGGATCTCTTCTTCTGTCCAGCATGTAGCAAACAGCTTCTTCCAGCACAGACCTTATACCATGAAGGGCTCCCTCACCTCGCTGCACTGGAGCTATGACCATGACTGAATCCATTGAAACCATGACCTTAAACCAGCGTTTGCTCCTTGAAGTTAGCTATCTCAGATTTTTTTTTTACAGTGACAAACAGGGACTAATATAGTCATTTAAACCATGCAGAAAAGTACTGGACAAGAGCATAAGGATACTAAATCACTAATCCCATTATGAAAAGGAAGCCACAGACAATATTTTCCATCTGTTCTCCTCTTTACCTTATGCATGTGCGCATTACACATTGAGAAAGAACAGAAGTTTGAGTTGCATTTGCTGATTTTTTTTGGTTGAACTATGATTATTTTTCTGTGATTCTAAATATTGCTCATTTTTATGCTTAATAACCCTTAATATTGTTGATTTGCTATAATTGATTTATTTCTCCATTGAAATTCTTCCAAGTGGGTGGTCTCATAAATAATTATCAGGTTAATCCTCCTTCACACAGGGCTTTAATCAGATTTTTGTTTCAGGCCTGAAGATTAATTTTTAAGGTCGGATCACTTTGCAAAAATTTATATGTGTGTCTTGTCCTTTTGGGATACTGGGCTAAATTATGTGTTCATTAACACAATGTAGAGATTCTATTTTCCTATTATTATTGTCATTTGGGCTGACCAAGGATCATCACTATCAGAAAACCTTGAAAGCAAGAGGTAAAATGGTCTAGCTGAGGGGCTCTGGGTTTTGGAGACAGCTCTCAACTGTTCTCCTGAGTAGCCTCTCCCAGAGCTGAGAAGGCCCTAGAGGGTGTCCACCAAGGGTTGAAGACACTCTGCCTGCCCTGGAGATGACACCTCTCAGCAGGTGCTCCTTGATCTCTCCCAGTGCAGGCAGACTCCCCCTGACAGCTGCTCTTGTATTCACCCTGACTCTCAGGAATCGGCATCTGGGTCCTTGAGATGTGCCAAGCCTTCAGGAAGGTAATGGAGGTGAGGAAGCCACATGGAGGAACATAGCCATTGGAGTGAAGAGGGCCTGAGGACAGTGCTACATGTACATGACTGTACCTGCTTCATTTGTGGTCTAAGCATGTGATTTGAGCTCTCCATCTGTGACATCTTCTCTGGTTCTGCTTTTGCCAATGGAATTCTGTTGCTTGTTTTTCTAGGCATTCAAGTGGTTGGTAATTGGTGTCACCTGTATAATATTTAGCCTGTGTAAATGCTGAGGTAAGCATGAGCCTCACACAGTATTACTGGAGTGTCAGCAGAAACCTATGGGAGTCTTGCTTCCTTATTTGACTGATTCTATAAAATCTCTTGTTTGACTTTTTTTCCCCTGGTAGGCACTGTTTTGACAAGCTGTGGTCACAAAGGACTTTTTCTAGGAAATTCATCTTATGATAGAAACTTTCCGCACATACAACTATTTCTTGGGCTTCTTTCTGAATAGGAAAATAATTAGGGTTAATTCGCTTAAGCTGTTTTCTGAGGTGCAAAGTTCATCTGTTAGCTTAGGAAATCCGTGTGTCCCTACAGATAGAACTGAAGTTCATAATTAGCCAAATGGCCTACGAGGAGATTGCTGAGTGTTTGGTAAATTTGTAGAACTTAAAAGTCATTGTCTTTCTGAGAAGACAGAGATATCTTTCATCTCCATCACTTATTTCCTGTCATCCCCCTGCCTCCAGTACTACCAAGTTATCACTATAGTTCAACTGTTCTTAACCTGTGGATTTCGACCCTTTTAATGGCTGAATGAGCCTTTCACAGGGGTCCTATATCAGATAACTTGCATATCAAATATTTACATTATGGTTTATAACAGTAGCAAATTGCAGTTCTGAAGTAGCAAAGGCATAATTTTATGGCTGGGGATCAGCACAACATTAGGATTAGAAGGTCACAGCATTAGGAAGGTTGAGAATCATGGGTGGGTATAAATCTTTGTTACAAAAAGATGAAATGAATATATACTACTTTAAAATACTTCAAATATGTTTTCTAATAAAGTCAAAAGTAAAGACGCGATGTCATGATTTTGACAAGAATCTTTCTACCTCCGATGTTTAGCAGTAATTGAATTAATTTATTTTTGTTTTTAAAGACCAGAGATACAGGAAGCTAGAATATAGGCCCAAGGGTATTTGAAAGTCTCAGGAATTACTTAGCTTAGACATTTTTATTTTTTATAGATGTAGGAAACAGGGTTCATGGTTTGGAGGATTTCACAATTAAGAACAAAGATGTTTTTACTCACACAAAACAGATACCACAGGATCATCTAGACTACCGTGAATTCCCCACGAAGTTCTTTCAGAGTTTTCATGGCGAATGTCCAGTACCTTGTCTTTGGTCTATCACTCTCAGCTCAAGTTTATACCTTTAAAATATTGAGTGTCTGTTCTTCAGAGATTTTAGGATAAAAAGACAGCACACGCCATCACATAAAATAACACACATTTAAAGAACCCTAAGTATGTACTTGTCAAATTGGGTCATTTAAACAAGGTCTGTGAAGGTTCTTTCTCTTCGCTGATCTCAGTGCCTCAGATGTGGTAGGCACAGTGCTCTACTATGAAGCTACATTCTCAACTTGGTCTTGCTGTGTAGTGCAGGTTGGGCTTGAACTCATGAACTTCTCCTATCTCGAGCCCCACCCTTCCCACAGTTGGGATTACAGGCATGAACCAGGGTCTCTGGCTAAGGCACTTATTCCTCACTTAACACACAAATTGTTCAGGTTCCCTCCATTTCCCAAGCAGGTTTTAGAGACTGGGCTCTGATTTCCCCGAGGGCTTCTTAAAAGCAGGGGCTTCACAGGTACGACAGATGCTAGGAATTGATTTTCCCCTTTGCTAACGTCCTAGCTGAGAAAAACGTGGATCAATCTCCGACAAGTGCTTTTACAGAAAAATCTCAAGATCAGATAATTACAGGCAACAAATCCACTTTAGAGCAGCAATTCCTGATACAAATATGAAGAAGGGAGCCACAATCTTTTTTAAAAATTATTTTTTGACAACTTGACATGATCCCTACATCTATTCCACTCCTGACTTCCCTCCATCTTCTCCCTTGTGCCCCCATCCCCTCCCAAATTCATAGCCTCTTTTTCTTTAATTATTATTGGTGTGTGTATGTATTTATGTGTGTATATGTGTGTATATGTGTACATATAAAATCTTCAGGGTCCATTAATTAATTGGACTTAGGCTTAGAGGAAGAGCCACAAAAAGAATTTTAAGTGTTCAGTGATTGATAGATTCATTAAGGAAGGGAGATGATGGTATTTTTGGCTCTTCACATTGAAAACTTTCATTCTGTATGTGCTGCTTTGGGAAGAGTGTCGGAAAACTCATGTTAACCATTCGGTTAATCTCAGCTGAATTTTCCAACACAAGGCTGTATCGGAGTTAATCTTCCTCCTCCTCCCCACCCACTTCTGTCAGCAGAGTTCTGCTCCCTTCCCCAAACTGCTTTTCATTGCACATGTTCATGCTTGAGATCACACTGATTAGGCTGTAAACCCCCAGAGTGTGACCTCGAAGCTATCTGCAACCATTGTCTGAGGAGAGAATCCTAACAGGAGCCAAGGAGAAGGACAGAGGAGGGAAGTGGGGAGAGGGAAGAGAGCCCTAGTTTTCTGTAGGTCTCCAGCCCCACTGATCTTAGAATCAACATCAGCCTGTGCTCATAGGTTGTATTACATGCACCACTAAGGTCTCCTTTGCACCTAAGTGCAAATTGCACCAAATGCAAATGCTAATTTGTCTTCTGCAAAAAGGATTCTGATTGATCATGAGGGCATTCTATGCACTGGCACACAGTTAAGTGTTCTAGAATGACAACAACCTTGAGAGTCATATGCACACTTGACAACATTTGACAGGAAACAAAAGGCAGCATCTGAAACTTGTGCTGGAAGACAGAATAGTCCTTATTTCAGGATAACTGGGGCTTTCTGTGAGTTCTTTGTCTCACATAGTTAGGTTTGGGGAAATGTGGTTTTGCAAAGATCTGTCTCTTCAGACAATCTGTATCTTATACTTGTATTTAGACTGGCAGGGGATGGGGTGTCATGAGGGGTGTGTGTACTTTCAAAGGCATGAAGAGCTCTGAGTAAACAAAGCCTTCCTTCAAACCTCTTGCTTTTTGACTGCCTTTAGGCAGCAGTTTAAACAGCTGGTGGGGTTGGACTCTCTCAGCTCCCTTCTTTCCATTCATTCGATTAAGACAGGATCTTGTTCTAGTTCTGGCTATTAAGATAAAACTTTGAATAGAGGAAAGGGGATGGAGTAGAGTAACAGTAGGAAGAAAATCCCTGTGGCCTCCAAAGACAGTGATCTAATACCTGAGGAGCTATTTTCAGTATTCAGAAATCCCAAAGTTAATCCTCAGTAAGGTCAGCAGGTTTGGCCGGAAAAACATGCTAGAACACGAGGGTGCGATGGGGAGACAACAAAAGGCATTTGGGAAAAAAGCTCAGAGTTATAACCAGATGACCTCCGGTGACATGCTCTTCCCCATTAGCTGATTTAATTAGAGCCACAAGACTATCAGGCAGTCGGGGACACAGTAGAGTTTCTTTAGATAAAAGTGTTCTTTTGGTTCAAAGCATTCTTTCTCGGTGCTGATTCTTATAAGGCTAGTGAAGTAATTAATGAGAAAGCAAGAACTCATCAGACATTTTCATCTTCTCTTTTATAACTGCTTAGTCTAGCTTACCCCAGTGTCTCTGCCCCTGGGATAAGGTTGGGAAGAATGGCATTTTTCAGTCCAAGTCACAGGTATCCCATGTTCCTTCCCCACTCTTTTTCTACTCTCTACTTAGTTATTCTGTAGACTTGTTCTTTCTGTTTTCATGGAAGGCTGACCCAATGAGCTCTGTGCTGCAGGTGATTCCCAAGCTGACTATGTTAGATATAGGTCTTCTTAGGTAGCAATGGCAGAAATGTCAGGGCAGAGAGTTTGTTAAGTAGCTAGAAGAATAGACGAGGGTCAGGAAGTATGGGGTAGGACTTGTGGGCATGATTGTCTGGTTAGTGGGCAGTGGCTTTGAGATTATGTGGGAATTGGGCAGCCAAAAGCAGGGCTGTTGATTGGTAGGGAGACTAATTCTTATACTCAGGGTTGGTTTTTCATGTTAGAAAAGTAGAGGACTGCTGGGCAGCTAACCTGTAGTTTGGAGGGAGGCAGGGATGGAAGATATGTCATTAGGTGGTGACCATCATCTAACCTGTCAGGTAGCATTCTGAATATTAAGCAAAGGAGCTTGAAGTCCCAAGCACATATTAGTACAGTTTATGTGAGATTTGATGGGCAGTCTCCACCTAACACAGCAGTGTTGGCAGTTTGTCTATGTAAATGTAACTCTTATTCGCCAGATGTAATTGTTTTGGGGGCTTAATGCTGAATAAGTTCACCTTTTCTAGTTCTTTCTGAACTTTGGCTGGTTGGTTTAACTCAGCTCTTCTGGCTCAAGTTCCTCTTCATTCTGACTGATTCAATCTGGCTTCTCTCAGCTTCTCACTGAATTGCTCTCCTAGTCTTCAAACTCCGACAATTTGTTCTAATCTTCTGGCCCCTTCTTACTTTCTGGCTTCAACTTCAGAGATGGTAGAGTAGTTAAGAGTATGTACTTCTTTTTAGAAGACCTGAACTCAGTTCCTGGCAGTTACACTAGGCTGCTACAACTGCCTGGAGCTTCAGCTCCAGGGGATCTGACACTGTCTTCTAGACTCAAGTGGTACATCCACACATGTGAACATATCCTCATTCATACATACAGTTAAAGTCATAAAAATCTTGAAAAGTATTTCTGCCCACTGACTTGCTCTTAGTTGTATTCCCTCTTTTGTCCAAAGTGCTCTTCTGTCTTTCACGGGCCTCTCTTGGAATTCTCAAACCCTAATTGTGTCTTCATGGGACTTCCAGAGCCACCCTTGTTTGCAGTTCATGATTTTAAATTGTAAACATACACAATTAATAATGTTTGTAGATG
This sequence comes from Micromys minutus, assembly GCF_963924665.1. NCBI lineage: Eukaryota > Metazoa > Chordata > Mammalia > Rodentia > Muridae > Micromys > Micromys minutus. Next base: position 6,972,528 of record NC_137956.1, read on the forward strand.
AGACTTGAGGGATAGTCTTAGGCCAGAACTTCAGGCTTGTCCATCTAATGCTTGTCCTCAGGTTCCTTCAAACGTGTAATTAACACTAGAAGGGCAGCTGAGCTTGATGTTGGGCTAGTGTCTTATCTTACTGTTGCTTTAAAATAATCTATGTTAATTCTACACTGGAATGGCTTTGTCTTTTCAAGCTTGAGGGAACATCTGGCTCAGAGTAGGTATCCATTCATGTGACATCACCGTAGCAACCATCTAGTGTTTCTGGTACACCTAATAGCAATGGTTACTATGTTTGATTTAGACAGCAGGATTTATATAACCTAGGCAATGATCTCAGGTTTAGAGATTTTTTTCCCTCAGAATATGTTATTTAGTTTAAAATTGCCAAACATGTTTATTTTTACATACTGGAGCTATGCCAAGGGGCTGGCTTAGGTGGAATAATTATATACCTCTTATTTCTTGCACCTAAAATAAATATAGATGTCCTCTCAGTTTCAGAGCTTACTTTGTGGGCTAGTGATATAGCTCATTGGTAGAGCCTTTGTTGAGCAGATGTGAGGTCTGAGGTCCACTCCTGTATTGGCTGGTTTTGTGTCAACTAGACACAAGCTGGAGTTATCACAGAGAAAGGAGCCTTAGTTGAGGAAGTGCCTCCATGAGATCCAGCTGTAAGGCATTTTCTCAACTAGTGATCAGGGTCCTAAGTGATCAAGGCTCTAAGAAGGACTGAGGCATCCACATTCTGGCCTTTCTTTTCTTTTCTTTTTTCTTTTTTTTTCTTTTTTCTTTTCTTTTCTTTCTTTCTTTCTTTCTTTCTTTCTTTCTTTCTTTCTTTTTTTTTTTTGAGCTTTATAAGGTCTGTGCATTGTTTCTTGGGTATTCAGAGCTTTTGGGGGTTAATGTCCGCTTATCAGTGAGTACATACCACGTGTGTTCTTTTGTGACTAGGTTACCTCACTCAGGATGATAGTTTCAAGTTCCATCCATTTGCCTAGGAATTTCATGAAGTCATTGTTTTTAATAGCTGAGTAGTACTCCATTGTGTAAATGTACTACAATTTCTGTATCCATTCCTCTGTTGAAGGACATCTGGGTTTTTTCAGCTTCTGGCTATTATAAATAAGGCTATTATGAATATGGTGGAATATGTGTCCTTGTTAGATGTTGGAATATCTTTTGGGTATATGTCCAGGAGTGGAATAGCTGGTTCCTCAGGTAGTACTATGTCCAATTTTCTGAGGAACCAACAGACAGATTTCCAGAGTGGTTGTACCAGTTTACAACCCCACCAACAGTGGAAAAGTGTTCCTCTTTCTTCATATCCTCGACAGCATCTGCTGTCACCTGAATTTTTGATCTTAGCCATTCTGACTGGTATGAGGTGGAATCTCAGGGTTGTTTTGATTTGCATTTCCCTGTTGACTAGGGATGTTGAGAATTTCTTTAGGTGCTTCTCAGCTATTCGGTATTCTTCAGTTAAGAATTCATTTTTAGCTCTATACCCCATTTTTTTTTAAAAAAATAGGATTGTTTGATTCTCCTGAGTCTAACTTCTTGAGTTCTTTGTAGATATTGGATACTAGCCCTTTATCAGATGTAGGATTGATAAAGATCTTTTCTTAATCCAATCTGTTGGTTGCCAGTTTGTCCTTTTGAAAGTGTCATTTGTTTTGCAATTTTGTGAGGTTCCCTTTGTCTATTCTTGATCTTAGACAATAAGCCATTGGTGTTTTGTTCAGGAAATTTTCCCCTATGCCTATGTGTTCTAAGCTGTTCCCTATTTATCTTCTAATAGTTTCAGTGTACCTGGTTTTATGTGGAGGTCTTTGATCTACTTGCAGTTGAGCTTTGTCCAAGGAGATAAGAAAAGACTGATTTGCATTCTTATGCATGCTGACTACCAGTTTAACTAACACCATTTATTGAAGAGGCTGTCATTTCTCCATTGAATGCTTTTATCTCTTTTGTCGAAGATCAAGTGACCATAGGTGTATGGGTTCATTTCTGGTTCTTCAATTCTGTTCCATTGATGTACCTGCCTATCACTGCACTAATACCATGTGGTTTTTATCACAATAGATGGGTAGCTTGAGGTCAGTGATAGTGATTCCCCCAGAAAATTTTTTTATTGTTGAGAGTAGTTTTTTCTTCTAGGTTTTTTGTTATTCCAAATGAATTTGCAAATTGCTCTTTCCAACTCAATGAAGAAGTGAGTTCAAATTTTGATTGCAATTGCATTGAATCTGTACATTGCTTTTGGCAAGATGGCCATTTTTACTATGTTGACCCTTCCAATTCATGAGCATGGGAGATATTTCCATTTTTGAGATCTTCAATTTCCTTCTTCAGAGATTTGAAGTTCTTGTCATATAGATCTTTTACTTGCTTAATTAGGGTCACACCAAGGAATTTCATATTGTTTGTCACTATTGTGAAGGGTGTCTTTTCCCTAACTTTTTTCTCAGCATGTTTATCCTTTGAGTAGAAGAAGGCTACTGATTTGTTTAATTTTATATGAATCCACTTTTCTGAAGTTGTTTATCAGTGCTAGGAATTCTCTGGTGGAATCTTTGGGGTCATTTAAGTATACTCTCATATCATCTGCAAATAGTGATATTTTAATTTCTTCCTTTCCTATTTGATTTCCTTTGACTTTCTTTTGCCTTTCTTTTGCTGTCTAATTGCTCTGACTAGGACTTTCAGTATATTGATTGAATAGGTAGGAGGAGAGTGGGCAGCCTTGTCTAATCCCTGAATTTGATGGGCTTGCTTCAAGTTTCTCTCCATTTAGTTTGACGTTGACTACCAGTTTGCTGTATATTGCTTTTACTATGTTTAGGTATGGGCCTTGAACTCCTGATCTTTCCAAGACTTTTAATATGAAGGGGTATTGAATTTTGTCAAATGCTTTCTCAGTATCTGTTGAGATGATCATGTGGATTTTTTCTTTGAGGTTGTTTATATAGTGTATTACATTGATGGATTTCCATATATTGAACTGTCCTTGCATCCCTGGGATGAAGCCTACTCAATCGTGCTCAATGATCATTTGATGTGTTCTCGGATTCAGTTTGCAAGAATTTTATTTAGTATTTTTGCATCCATGTTCATGAGAGGAATTGGTCTATAGTTCTGTTTTTTTGTAGGGTCTTTGTATGGTTTAGGTTTGAGTGTAATTGTGGCTTTGAAAAAAGAGTTGGGTAGTTTTTCTTCTGTTTCTATTCTGTGGAGTAGTTTGGAGAGTATTGGTATTAGGTCTTCTATGAAAGTCTGAAAGAATTCTGCACTGAACCCTCTGGTCGTGGGCTTTTTTGATTGAGAGGCTTCAAATGACTGCTTCTATTTTTTTAGGTGCTATGGGACTGTTTAGATGTTTTATTTGATCCTGATTTGACTTGGTACCTGATATCTGTATAAAAGGTTGTTCATTTCCTCTAGATTTTTCAATTTTGTTGAGTATAGGCTTTTTAGTAGGATGTGATGATTTACTCAGTTTCTGTTGTTATATCTTACCTTTCATTTTGATTTTGTTAATTTGTATGCTCTCTCTGTGCCCTGTAGTTAGTCTGGCTAAGGGCTTATCAATCTTGCTGATTTTCTGAAAGAACCAGCTCCTGGTTTTGTTGATTCTTTGTATAGTTCTTTTTGTTTCTACTTGGTTGATTTCTGATCTAAGTTTGATTGCTTACTGCTGTGTACTTCTCTTGGGTGTATCTGATTATTTCTGTTCTATATCTTTCAGGTGTGTTGTCAGGCTTCTAGTGTATGCTCTCTTTAGTTTTTTTTATTTTTTATTTTTTTGGAGACACTCAGAACTATGAGTTTTCCCCTTAGTACAGCTTTCATTGCATCCCATATGTTTGGGTATGTTATGCCTTCTTGAACAATGCTCTACTCAGCTTCCATGTGTATGTGGGCTTTTTGCTGTTTTTGTTATTAAAGACAAGCCTTAGTCCATGGTGATCTGATAGGATGCATGGGAGTATTTTGATCTTATATCTGTTGAGGTCTGTTTTGTGACCAACTATATGGTCAATTTTGGAGAATGTAATGTGAGTTGCTGAGAAGAAGTTATATTCTTTTGTTTTAGGATGACATTTTCTATAGATGTCTGTTAAAACCAATTGGTTCATATCCTCTGCTAGTTTCAGTGTGTCTCTGTTCAGTTTCTGCTTCCATGATCTGTTCATTGAAGAGAGTGTTGTGTTGAAGTCTCCCACTATTATTGTATGTGGAGCAAATATATGCTTTGAGTTTTAGTAAGGTTTCTTTTATGAATGTGGGTGTCCTTGTATTTGGAGCATAGATGTTCAAGATTGAGAGTTGTCTTTTCAGATTTTTTCTGTCATCAATAAAACGTGTTTTTCCTCATATTTTTTGGTAACTTTTGTTTGAATATCTATTTTATTCGATATTAGAATGGCTACTACACCTTGTTTCCTGGGACCATTCACTTGGAAAGTTTTTTCCCAGCCTTTTATTCTGAGATAGTATCTGTCTTTGTTGCTGAGATGAATTTTCCGTATCCTGCAAAATGCTGGATCCTGTTTATGTATCCAGTCTGATAGTTTATATTTTTTTAATTGGGGAATTAAATCCATTGATGTTAAAAGATATTAAGGAATAGTGATTATTGTTTCCTGTTACTTTTGATTTTAGAGGTAGAATTATGTTTGTATACTTTTCTTCTTTGGCATTTGTTGCAAGAATAATATTTTTCAGTTTTTCTTAATTTGTAGTTTTCCTCTTTGTGTTGGTGTGTTCTTTATTTTATTCTTTGTAAGACTGGGTTTGTAGACAGATATTTGGTAAATTTGATTTTGTCCTGGAATATCTTGGTTTCTCCATCTATGGTAATTGAGAGTTTTGCTGGATATAGTAACCTGGACTTCATTTATGTTCTCTTAGGGTCTGTATGATGACTGTTCAGGATCTTCTAGCTTTCATAGTCTCTGTTGAAAAGTCTGGTGTAATTCTGATCAGTCTGTCTTTGTTACTTTTCCCCTTACTGCTTTTAGTACTCTTTCTTTGTTTTGAACATTTGGCATTTTGACTATTAAGTGTCAGGGGGAGTTTCTTTTCTGGTCCAATCTATTTGGAGTTCTATAGACTTCTTGTGTGTTCATGGTCATCTCCTCCTTAAGGTTAGGAAAGTTTCCTTCAATAATTTTGTTAAAGATATTTACTGGGCCTTTTGGTTGGGAGTCTTTCCTCTCTTCTCCATCTATTAGTCTTAAGTTTGGTCTTCTCATTGTGTTCTGGATATCCTAGATGTTTTGGGTTAGGAGCATTTTGAATTTTGCATTTTTCTCTGAGTGATATGTCAATGTTTTCCATGTTACCTTCTGCCTGAGAGCCTCTCTTGCATCTCTTGTATTGTGTTGGTGATGCTTGCAACTCCTGATTTCTTTCCTAGGTTTTCTATCTCTAGTGTTATCTCCTTTTGTGATTTTTTTTATTGTTTCTATTTCCATTTTCAATTCCCTCACCTCTTTGGTTGTGTTTTTCTTTAGGTGATTTTTGTATTTTCTCTTTAAGGGCTTCTACTTGTTTAAGTGTGTTCTCCTGTAATTTTTAAAGTTAGCTATTCATGTGCTTTTCAAGAACCTCCATTATCGTCATGAAGTATGATTTTAAGTCCATATCTTGTTTTTCTGGTGTGTTGGGAAATCCACTACTTGCTGTGGTAGGAGAGCTGGGTTCTGATGTTGCCAGTTGTCTTGATTTCAATTGCTTAGGCTGTTGTGCTTGTGTCTTGCCATCTTGTTATCTGTGATGTTAGGTGATCTTGTTGTCTCTTACTGGAGCTTATCTCTCTTGTGGATTGAGGACCCAAGGGCACAGGAGGGAGATTGCTCCTGAGTGTTCGTCTCTTTCCTGGCAGGCAGTGAGTTATAATGGCAGTGACCCACCTCCTTTGTTGCAGTAATTATTAAACAAATACTATGGCAGTTTATCTCTACCAGCCCTGGTCCTGATGTCTCACTCCTCAAGGCTGGTTCTAGTTTGGAGCCTCACGCTCCTCTGGCTCCAGGTCTGAGCCATCACCACAGCTCAACTTGTCCCTGCAACCCCCTTCCCTTGGTGGTTTTCTACGGCCTGTTCTCTGCCTCTGTCCTGGAGTATTTCTGTACCCCAAAATCCCACAAACACAACTCTACAGCCTGATAGCTTTTCGGGCAGGTTTATATGTTCAACTCTCAATCCAAAAAACTCTCTACACAAGATTACATCAAATAGACAAAGATACAAACTGCCCTTCATATAAGATGCTAGACCTATAAAATCCTTAATGTTCATAGCTATCTAATGCCAATTAATATCGCCTGGGTACAGCTGGTCCTTGGGAACCTCCATGTTGCCACATCTCTAACCTCTGTCTTCTCACTTCCTCTGCCCTCTTGTTCTTTGACCTCTTAGACCTCCCTTCTCTCCACCCTTTCACCCTGCCCAGTCACTGGCTTTCATTTATTTTACTAATTAAAATGGGAGGGTTCAGTTGGAGTCTCATGACTAGGCAGCCCTTCTTGGGGAAGTGGAATTAATTTCGGGACAATCTACACTCTTTCTCTGGGCTGGAACAGACTTATTCCTAGAGAGTGCCCCCTCACTCCCCCACTACCTGTGCCCTGAACATTCCAGTGGTCTCTCCCCAGATAGTCAGTGGAGGGGGAGTGGGGGATCACTGGTCACCTCAGGTGGGAGAGCACTTCTGAGGTTTTTTTCTGTGCCCAGCAATTTGCAGGCGGGCCCTGCCTGAGTCCTGATGGCAGTGACCTGGCTCTCTTTCTGGGCCAGAACCTTTTTTAGTTTCTGTAACTCATTTCTTTTAGCATGTCATCCTAGTAAGTATGAACCAGGGCCAAAGTTCTCTTTTGTTTCCTGTTCTGAGGTTATGCCACCATCTGAATTAAAAGCCCTAAGTATGGCCTAGGATTTCAAGGAATGACTGAATTCCAAGATGCTCAAAATAGAAATCTTAAAGGGTGTTTTGATCCTGTTGAATGCCAGTCTCCCAGTGAAGGCTTAGAAAGGATCTGGAACTCAGAGCATACCCAACACAAGGACTCTTACTCAACTACTGCTTGTAGAATATTTATTTGTAATAACCAGAAACTGGAGCCAACCTAGAGGTTTCTTAAGAATGAATAAACAAAATGTGGTACATCTACATGATGGAGTATTACTCAGTTGTTTAAAAAAATTACATCATGAAATTTGCAGGGAAATGGATGGAACTAGAAAAAAATCATCCAAAGTAAGATAATCCAGACTTAGAAAGACAAACATGGTATGTGCTCACTTATAAGTGGAAATTAGCTGTAAAGGATAATCATTGCTACAATTCACAGACACAGAGAGACTAAGTGCCAAGGGGGCCCTAAGTGTGGCTGCATGGGATCACCCTGGGAAAAGGAAATAGAATAGATTTTGTGGGTGGACTGGGGTGGGTGGGGATGGGAATGAGACTGGAAATGGGTGGTATCAGGTCTAGGATAGAAGAGGGATGGAGGGAGAGACTACTGGAAGATGACTGGAATTAGGGAGCATTTTAGGTATGAGGTAGAAACTTAGAGCAATGGAAAGTTCCTGCAATCTACTTAGAGTGGCTCTAGCAAAGGCCCTCTAGTAATGGGGACTATGGAGCTAGAACCAGCCATCTTCTGTGACCGGGCAAGACTTCCAGTAGAGGTACTGGGACACAAACCCAGCCATAGACCCTTTGATCTCCCATTTGTCCTGTCCTCAAGATTTGCTGGGATAAAGGTAGCACAGAACTTGTGGGAGTGGCCAATAAATGACTGGTCCAACTTGAGACATATAACCTGGAGGGCCAGGAACCAGACAGAGGTTGGGCAGCTTAGAGACCCTAGGCTAGAACAACTGGCAAAAATCAACAAAATGATTCCTAATGATATACTCTGTTATATTCATAGATTGGAATCTAGCACAATCATCATCAGAGAGGCTTCATCTAGCAGTGGATAGGAGCAGATACAGAGACCCATAGCCAAACATAAGGTAGAGCTTGGGGAATCCTGCAGAAGAAGGAGAGGAAAGATTGCAGGAGTCATGGGTGTCAAGGATACCACAAGAGTAGGGTCCACAGAATCAACTAAGCAGACCTCATAGGGACTCACAGAGACCGAAGCAGCAACTAAGGAGCTTGTATGGGTCTGACCTAGGTTTTCTGCAAATATGTTACAGTGGGTAACTTGGTGTTCTTGTGGGACTCCTCAGTGGGAGTGGAGCTATTTTCTCCTATGGGTTTGCCTCATCCAGCCTTGATATAAGGGTATGTGCCTAGTCTTACTGTAATTTACTATGCCATGTTTAGTTGATATCCCTGTGAGGCCTGCCCTTTGCTGAAGAGAGGAAGAGTGGCTCTGCCAGAGAGGGGAGATTGGGAGTAGAGAACTGAGAGGACAGGAGGGAGGTGAAACTGAATGGGATGTGATATATGAGAGAATGAATGAATGAATGAAGAAGAGAAACAAGGAGAGAAGTGTTGGTCTATCTCATTAGACTAAGGTTTTCCCATACAATGGTTTATTTTAAAGCACTTCCATAGAGCTTCTTGTGTGTGAGGCATGGCTGAGTGCTGTCTGTGGATAATTTAAGTCACCCAGAAGATCTGTTATGCAGTGAAACCATTCTTTATAGCAGAAGCAAAACAGGAAGGGAGATCTCAGCCAGAGAGGGAGGAAGCATTGCTTAGTACAGAGGAATACTCTTAAGTGGTGGGGTCACATAAGCTTCTCTTCCCCTTAGTCTTGACTTTAGTAATTTTATCTTTCAAAGAAAAATAAATTTCACATGTATTCTCTTAACAGGTTTTTGTGCCAATTGTCACAGGGTATTCCCTTTAGTTCCCTATAACAGTGATTTGTTCTCATTTCCTTGTTCGAATTAAGCTTAAAGTTTTGCCATTTTGATCAGTCTTTTCCAAAATGCAACTTGGTCTTACTAGTTTATTTCTATTTTCCCCTACTTTACCAATGTTTGCATTTGTTTTTCTGTATCGATAACTTATATCTCATTTTTTTTCCCCTAAAATGTACTGGAAGCCACTGATTTTGTTTTAAACACGAATTTACCTACATATCATGAATTTTGATCTTTTCTTTTGAATTTATTTAGGCTTATTTATAATTCCTTCATGAGTTATTTTTAGTGAGCATTATTTAAGATGTGCTTAACTGAAGTTTTTCTGCTTTATCTCTACTGAGTTATTAATGATCTCTCTTTGGCATCATGTAGTTCTTACCATGGGTTTAGTATGTTCACAGTTTTCACACTCCTCCTGAGGAAAAATTAAAGTAATATTCTATCATTTCATGTGTAATATCCTGTAAGACGACAATTTCATTTCTCCCTCCTTTTTAAAATTCAAAAATTTAAATCTCTTAAACACCCTGCTTTGTAGTAATTTTTGCTTTACATAGCCAATTGGCTTCTAAAGAAATGTTAAAAGAGATCATGTGGTTGGCATATCAGTGACGTGATGATCTGTTATATGTTCATTAATAAAAGTTTGTGTTTCCTGGAGAATCCCTTTGATCCTTCCTGTAGCACAGACGTGCTGTGGAAGGGAGAGTGCCCTGCTCTCGCTTGTCTGGACAATGCTTCTTTTCTCGTGTTCTCAGATATGTTTATGGGCATCAGCATCTGACGTCCTCTTTAGTGGCTCCACCGTGTTTTCTTTTCTTTGTGCTTGAACTGTTTTTGAGACATCTGCCGAGTGTACCTGTACCCCAGTTTTCTCTTTAGGTAGCACACGTCATCCGTTTTTTTCACAGTGTGTTCTAGTTTTGTGATGTCCTATTTGGGGGGGTGATTTAAAAAGTTCGTGTGTATGTGTGCATTTGTGTGTGTGCGTGCTCGCGCGCTCGTGTGTGTGTGTGTGTGTGTGTGTGTGTGTGTGTGTGTGTGTATTCACAAGTACCTACAAGTATACACATGGAAGTCTCAGGACAACTTGTGAGAGTCAGTTCTGTCTTTTCACACGTAGATTCTGGGGCAAAGCTCAGCCCTGTGGGCTTGGCAAGGTCCTTTTATGATATTTGGAAGAAATCTAGCTAATAATTTTATTGTTTTGTTTTGTTTCCAGACAGGGTTTCTCTGTGTAGCCCTGGCTGTCCTGGAACTCATTCTGTAGACCAGGCTGGCCATGAACTAAGAGATCATCCTATTTCTGTCTTCTGAGTGCTGGAATTAAAGGGTGTGCCACCACTGCCCATCCATATTACAGTTTTAGTGTTTCTTTATTCCTCTTGGGAGTTCCAGGTGCACGTGGATTTAGATGGTCAGGATGATCCTTCAGACACTGAGCCTATTTCCTCTGCTTCCTGTGGATGCTTCCCTTGCTCAGTTCTCACAATTTCTTCCTAGTGTTTCTGCAGTGTCCACTCTGCTATTGTAACTGAGCAAGATGCTCATTTCTGCTACTAAGAATGTCAACTCTAGAACTTCACTTCAACCCCTTTGTGTCTGTTGTGTTTCCTGTGTGTACGTGTGCTTTTCTTCCACCCCCTGGCCATCTCTCTGACACAGTCTGCCATATATCCCAGTGGCCTTTGAGGCTCCTCTTTCTGTGATAGCCCACACAACTTTGTTTCAGTGGAGCATATACTTTTATTTTCTTATATTTGGCATTATGAGGAGAGTGATCAAGTCTTCACTGAGACACCCTCAGATTTTAGAAGAATGTTTGAATGTAGTAAATACACACCGAGAGGATTGATCTCATCAGTAACTTTAACAACATCCTAGGTTGTCTTTATTTTGTCTCTCTAATTCCTATCCAGACTCCTATGGAGAGTCTTTGTTACAAAGGAACTAGAGAGCCAAGGGTGGGTATTATCTTGATTACTAAACAGGGTGGAAAGGACTTTCTTAGCTTGGATAGAAACCGATGCTGTTTGGACGAAGGTTATCAGGGCTGCCAAGGAAAAAGAGCCATTTGGGTATGTAGAGAAATTGGAATTAGGTCTGTCTGGAGCACCGAGAGAAAAGGCATGACCATGGTCTGGATATTGAATTTCAGTTGCTAAGAGAATTTAAAAATAAACCTTACCGAGTGAGTCCGAGGCTAGCAACATATTATGAAATATGTATATAGAGAAAAAGGTTTAGCTTCTGTGATCTGAGTGTGAAACTGTCCCCTGTAGTTTCATGTGTGTGAAACACTTGTTTTCACCTGGTGGCATTGTCTGGAAAGGTTGTCTCTCCCTCTTTCCTCATTGAGTAATCAGGTAAAACTATGTATGACATTGTGTGATTTACCTCTACATTCATGCTTTGCAGTGTAAAGATTTTCAGGACCTGGTCTTACCGTATCTTCAAGGTTGTGCACGCTTGGGTGTTGCTATCTCTTTTTCTCTACATTTCTAGTTTGGGCAGGGGTAGATGGATTAGCAGGTTGTTAGCAGGGACCCACTGTTCCCTGCACCTCTAGAACTGAACTCTACCACTTCTGAATTATGTTTTAATTCATTCCCCTGCTACACTCTCATCCATATGAGAGATAATGAAGACGGGGGGGGGGTGTCCAATAGCTATTATGAGCCAGGCATCTCTTCAGATGCTGTATTTACTGTCTGACTTGATATACCGAATAGGCAATGTGCCAGGAGCCCTCTCACAAACCACATTCAATAGTGGAAAGAAAAAAACTACAAGAATGTCCTAGCTGAGAGTGAAGTTGACCCCTTAACCCGGTTTTCATATGAGAGAGCCAAGTGTTGTGTATCAGCATTAGGAGTTCTTCAATGCTGCTTTTGTCATTGTTGTTTGTTGAGGTTTTATAGGTCAGATTTGCTGTTGGTGTACAAGTATGTTTGTGCACTTTGAAAAGATTAATAGAGAGGGTGGGATAGTGGGCATTTTCACAGGTTCTCATCATACAAGTGTCGTCAAAGAGGAAAAAAATTCAAAGATGGCTTCTTGGGAGGCAAGCCAGAGGCTAGTGCATTATTCATTATCTTTTTCATGTTACACCCCTAGCAAACACAGGATTTCCTGTGGGAATGATGCCCCCAATTGGCTGGCACACCTGGGATTGATTAAAAAGTTTAATTCCCTTTGGTTATGTAGGAGTACAAGATTTAGCTGTAAAGGTGACCAAAGAGATTTTGGTGCAGATTACAAGCAATGGTAATGCAAACATATCTGAAACTTACCTCTTTTTGTAAACTTAAAAAGGCTCTCGTGAGCTTCAGAGACCTGAGTTGAATCCACCTCCCATGGGTCATACGGACTCCAGATAACTACCCCTGTCTACCAACAGACTAAGCTTCTCCACCTACCACCTATTCCAGATTTCTCCCCCTTTCCTGGGTTTTGGCACTAAGATAATAGATTTTCTTGGCCAATGGAGTGAGCCAATTCAAGAGAGTTCAAAAAAGGCAGGTTTATTGGGGGCAGCTCTTGGGTGGGTTCCCTGGTTCCAAGGGGAGGAGCCAGAAAAATGGCCATGCAGACAGGGAAACAGACGGTTGGGGAGGGAAGAACATGCACCCCCAGGGATAGAGAAACACACACATCCGGTCCTGAACCTTATTCTACACAGGACCTCTGCTTAAGTTCATTAGGCCTTTGAAATTACATCAGTTGATTTGACTTGCCCCTGAAACCCATTTTGACTAGAGAATGGAGCTCGACAGAATTTTCAGTTTACATTTTCTATTTAGCATCAGCTGTCTTGTAGGCTGCTAGCCGTGGATTTGGGCATGAGAAGTAGTTGGGAGATGTCTGCCAAATCAGTTGAGGAGTTAATATTGGAACAAATGGAAAGGAACTCTTCTGTCTTCCATTGTGCTGGAGATTAAATCCGGAGCTTTATGTGAGTTGGGCACATGCTCTAATGCTAAGCTACATGCCCTGCCCAAGAGGTCTTCTGTGAAATGGATGTAAAAGCAATATGATGTTTGAACCTGAGTGGACTTCAGGGAGATGGCATTTGGCCAAATGGATGTTGTGATAAGTTGAGAATAAGTGGGTGTTGGAGGTGAACTGGAGGGCATTTGGGGGCCGGGGAAGGAACACATTAGGAACTGCTGTTTGAGAGGAGGGGGGAGCCAGTGAAGGGCTAGATTCTCTGGTTGCTTTGGTAAAATACTCGATGAAAGTAACTGATAAGGAGAAAGGTTCCCAGTTCAATGCTACACTCTGTCATTTTGGGGAAGCCTGAGGCTGCTAGGTGGTAAGGAAGCAGACAGAGAAGGATGAGTGCATGTGTTCAGGTCCCTCCTTGTCACCGTGCACAGAGTCCAGATCATGAACTGGACTGCCCTGCAACCCCCCCCCCCAACCATGTCCCAACCCATTAAGGAGACTCTCTTTACATCTACCATGGAGAAGTTCTCTCCAGCGGGAGGGGGCAGTCAGGCGACCAATAGCAGTGGAGTGGAAGGACAGTGAGAAGACTTCAAGTATGGGAACAGGCAGGGCAGGTACTGTGGAGACATTTGAGAAAGGACAGGCGGAAGAGTAGCGGTGGCCACGAGTTTAATAAGAGTGATAAATGCTCTTTGACATTTCAACTTCCAACTTAAAAAACAAACTCTGATTGTGATGCTATGTTTGTGAAACTGGCCCTTACCTAGGCTGTAGATGAGGAATTAGAAGATTGGGAAGATTATGTTTTTAAATGTAAACAGTAAGCTTGTGTGTCAGGTTCTGCCAAGTCATTGAGAACAGAGCTGCAAGCTGAGGCTCCCACTGGGGTGAGATTGGACTCCCTCTAGGGAGGGTGAGTTCCTTCTAGGTGAACCTAGAAAAGTGTCATGACCATGTCTCTGGCAGCATGGAAGATGAGCTCTGTGAAGGAAGATTCGTTCTGTGGCCTTGGTGTCCAGGGAAACCGTGAAAGGGCTCTGAGCAGCTTCATAGGAACTGATGGGTGCCGTGTGATGGGGAGGATTTTGAGAGCCCTGTCAAGAGCATTGGGTGAATCTGACAATGACCAGAGGATGGCGAAAGAGGGGTGAGATCTGAGAGCTCTCATGGAATGAATCACACAGTTAAAAAAGTTGTGTGATGAGAACAGTTTGAGAACCTGAAGTTAGCTGGAAGCTCCTTGAGTTATTCCATAATTAATGAGTCATTCCATAATTAATACCACAGGGTGGGGGATCATCATTCTGAGCTTCTCTCCCATGAAAAATGTGGAAGTACAGAGGAGAAGCAACTCAGAGCCTGCTGCCCCCAGTAGCTGCTCAGAGTCATTAATTCTTCTGCTTATGCAAGTCCTGCTGAAACTTCTAGAAAGTTCTCTTAGACCATCTTGCTATTTATTCTCTGATAGGGCTTCTAGAAATTTCTCTCAAACCACTCTATCACTCCCTATCTCGTGAACTCTCAGGTTTTCCTTCCCTAGTGTTCCTAAGTCAAAAAAAAAAAAAAAAAAAAAAAGTAATCAAAGAATCTTGCAGCCCATGTTAGCCAGAAGAGGGAGTTGAAACCCTCACTACACTTAGAGTATGAGCTGCCATGTGGGTGCTGGGAATCAAAGACAGGTCTCTGGAAGAGCAGCCAGTGCCCTTAACCAGTGAACCATCTCTCGATCACATAGGTGCAGTTTTTAAACTAAAGTATTTCCCCAACCTGAGTTTTCTTGTGAGGTTTTTTTGAAAGAGAAATGACCTATTAATATATCTGCAGACCTTAAAATGCCACTAGAAAAACCTTTATAAAAATCCATCAATTTTGTTGGGGGAGGTTTTCTTTTGGGAGTTCACCTGTCCATGATAAATGAACTCTGTGGCTGGGGACATGAGGAATGGGGGAGGGCAGCCTCTGGATTGTTGGCAGTTTCCTCTTCAAAGCTGGGGTGTTTTCTCTCATTTTGACTGGCCACATCTTCCATGACAGGTTGATTGACATACCTTCTCATATGTAAGCAGTTTTTTCCTTTTTCTTTTGGAGGGAAGTTTGGAGATCTGTTCTTTATGCTATGGCTGTCTGGACATTTCCATCAATCTTCCACAAGGAAGGAAATCTAGACCCTGTTAGTAGCCTGAGGATTTACTCTCCATAACAGGACCAAATCCTTCAGCTCTTACGTTAGCACTAAGTCAGTACAGAGCTTGCTTCCTCCTCTGAGACGGGAACTGAGTTGTCTGTGACCTTGTGGTAGAGCATGAGGCCTCTGGGGCTTTCTAGTGTGTTCTGAGAAGCTCCCATCCAGCTATGGGCCACTCAGTGACTGAGCCTCCCTGTGGGTTTCACCCAGCCATCTCGTCAGTTAGGAGCTGTTTAACTGTGTTGAGGAATAAATTCGATAATGGATGTGAAAGCTCTTTGAAAATCATAAGCCACAGAGTGCAATTATCTCAGCGCATGCAGTTGTTTTTCTAAATCGTTAGCTGCATTAGAAGACTCTCTTTAAAAAGATTTGATAGACGCAATCATTTTATCCTCTTTTAGAAGGAAAAGGTTCTGTTTTATATAAAGGCAGCTACAACATCCTGAACTGTTACTTTGAAATGTTTTTAAATGGAGAGAGATAAGTTTCACCCGCTGCACTCAGGACTTTGTGGCTTGCTCCACTACTGTAGGTTCACATACATCAAGAAGGACCAGTGCATTCTCTTCTTGCAGAAGGAAGCTGTCTAAAAACGCTACTGACAGCTTGAGTGGCTCCAGATATACTCCACAGGGGTGACTGTGTCTCAAGTGTCATTTGGAGAAACATGAAAGACACATTCTCTTTCTCTTTTGATGGAATGAGAAGGAAGGTTTATATTCTCAGTGTTTGGAGTGAATTAGGATAGAGGAACAAAAACATTCAATCCTATTGACTTTTACTACTACTACTACTGTTAGCGTTTTGTCTAAGCTCCACCCCACAGTTACCTGGCAACAGCCAGGTATGCCTGACTCACTATAAGAGAGGCTGCGTGCCCACTCCTTGCTCTCTTGCTCTTGCCTTTCTTCCCCAGCTCTGTCCTCCCATCCCCTCCCTCTCTCTCTCTCCATGGGCTCATGCTCAGCCTCTACTTCTTTACTCTTTCTATCATTCTCTGCCTCTGCTACCCTCTTGACTCCCCTCCCCATGTCCTGAATAAACTATTCTATACTATACCATCATGTGGCTGGTCCCTCAGGGGGAAGGGATGTCTCAGCATGAGCCCGCTGAGGCACCCTCTTCCCCCATAACTCACCACACCTCCATAGAATGTATCCCCCCTCTCTTTATCTTTTCATAAACACATCAACTACCATCACCTCCTCCTTCTCTTTTTCCTCCTCTTATTCCTTTCCCTTTAAGACTTCACCTCTCCCTTTCCAAACTCAGGACTTTGAGATTGCTTTACCCCTGAGATACATCCTCAGCTATTAGCCTATTGTTTTTTATTAGGAACTTTTCTTGAGAAGGGGTCACAAATAGCACAGACTGCCATTGAACTTGCTGAATATCCAAGGATAACTCTCCCTAACACTGGAATTACACACATGCACCACCACTCTCAGTGTAAGGGATGTAGGGGATGAATACCAGTATTGTTAAAAGTCACGGGGCACCAATGTTGTTAAAAGATGATGTCCCGGGTTTCGGCACCAATATTAGGAAAAGGATGAAGAGAGTGGGGGAGATATGGCCCATGCAGGTGCGGTGAGGCCTGGGGGCAAGGGAGATACCTCTGGGGGGGGGGGCCCATGTTGGGAATCCCTTCCCCCTGAGGGACCAGCCACATGATGGTATAGTACAGAATAGAGTTTATTCAGGTCATGGGAGAGTTAAGAGGGTGGTAGAGGCAGAGAGTAGAGAAGTAGAGGAGTAGAGGCCGGCCATAAACGTGTGGAGGGAGAGGGGTGAAGGGAAGGGGAAGAGGAGGGGTAAGCGGGGAGGGAGGGATGGAGGGAGAGAGAAAGAGAGAGAGAGAGAGAGAGAGAGAGAGAGACAGGCTGCAAGAGTGCAAGAGAGACAGAGGAGGGGACAAGCAGCCTCTTTTATAGTGTTAGGTCACTGGGGCGGAGAATACCTGGCTATTGACAGATAACTGAGGGGTGGGGTAGGGATATACTTAGCTGTTGCTAGGTAACTGAGGGGTGGGGTTTACAGAATCCCAGGGATGTTGTGCATGGGTGTGGTGGTTTGAACAAAAATGGCCCCCATAGTTTCACAGGGAGCGGCACTATTAGGAGGTGTGGCTTTGTTGGAGCAGGCAGGGTTTTGTTGGAGGAGGTGTGTCATGAGGGGATGGGCTTTGAGGTCTCAGAATGCTCTAGCCCTGCCTAGTGTGATTGTCTTTTCCTGCTGCCTGTAGATACAGATGTAGAACTCACAGTTTCTTCTCCAGCACCATGTCTGCCTGCCAAAACGATAATGAACTAAACCTCTGAAACTGTAAGCCAATCCCAATTAAACATTTTCTTTATAAGAGTTGTTTTGTCCACTTAAAAACCCCAACTAAGACACCAGGCAAGCTCTTTGCCATCTAAGCTACTCTCCCAGTCTCTCAGCCTATTTACTACCATGCACACTGACTGGTTGTAGACAGATTTTGTATGTCTAAGAAACAAACAGCACAGAGAAAAACCAGGCTTCTTCCAGCAGACAGCGGGTTTTGAAACCCAAGCAGTATTGACACTCATGATAGCTAGGAGACAGCATCTTTGTAGACACAGGGCCATCCCCCATAAAGGAAGCCAGGCACTGTTCTGATTTAACCATCATTAGACTTCCTTGGAGAGCAGGGTAGAAGGCCTGGCAGCTGCCTCCAGGTGACATCTGTTCCCATTAGTGAGCTCATGTCAGATACCCTGAGGCCCTTCAAACATCAGGCAGAAGCTCACAAGGGGAGCTTCTTAGAGGACTTGTTTTTTTTTTTTTTTTTTTTTTTTTTTTGTTACACATGGGAACAAGGATAGGACGCGTGGCTTGTAGTTCATATTACTTTATTTCTAGGAATAGATGGTACCTAGCCTAGGACACTTAAATTAAAAAGCACAGAAAAGGTTTCTACAATGTCTCTATCCCAATATAGCACATAGAGAAGTCATGTATTTACAGAATTACAACACATGACAGTACAATTCCCTGGCTTCTTACTTTTTAATTTCTAGAGGTACAAGGCAGATACCTCCTACTATGTGTAATTGAGAGAGAGAGAGAGAGAGAGAGAGAGAGAGAGATGCCTGGAAGGATAAAAAATATAGCCTACCCCTCCAGGGACCCCAAGCTACCTCATTCTAAAGAAGCCTTAATCCCCATGCCTAAGGAGCCCTAAATACCTCAAATTGCAGACCCTGCTCTCTGCCAGAAAGTAGATATAAGGTCACACTCCTTGCTGTTCTGGAGCCTGCTTTCTGTATGAAACTGGGTAAAAAGGCATAGGACAGGCCCTTGGATATGCAAGCCCAGTAAGTTATCAGGAGATAAGCTGACTTAACTGCTTATCTGGCTTCTGCAAACTGCTTGCACCATAGAAACCCCCTGCCATAGTGACTTATCCTGATTGCCATTGTTACCCCCACCCAGGAGATCTCAAAAATACAGACCTCCAAGACTACAGGGAACTAATTGGTCCATGGAGCGCAGGCTTAGATAGTTTAACATGATTGGTCCCCGGAGCATGGGCTAAGATGGTTTACAATGATTGGCCTGGAAAGTACGGGCTTAGATAATTTAAAATGATTAGTTTATGATTCGAGGGCTTTGCCATGATTGGTTTGGGATTCACAGGCTTTGTTGTGAACCCTATAAAAGCTGTCCTGATCCTGCACTCAGGGTCCATAGTCGTCTACCTCTGCGTGGTGTATGACTGTGGGCCCCAGTATGCTTGGAATAAAAATCCTCTTGCAGTTTGCATCAAGATCGCTTCTCGTGAGTGATTTGGGGTGTTGCCTCTCTTTGAGGGTCTTTCAATGCCTTGGTGTAATACTTGGATACCATTGGCACAGCAGGGGCTCCAGTCTTGCATGGGGCTGTAAGAGATTCTTTGAATTTCAAAATCCTTTCATTAGCATATGTTTATTACAGAAATGATATACTTTCTTATGACACTTTCATATAATATGTAATGTATTCCATCATATTTAGACTCTCAGAAGAGTCCTGGGCTGTGAAGATCTGATAGTGGTTCATGCAATCTTCATCTTCAAAGATGATGGGAACAGGGTCAGTGCAGGGTTTTGAAGTTGACAGAGACTGTGCATGCAGAGAAAGGCCAGAGCATTTAACAGGTAGGAAGAGAAGTTGTTTGTGGCCAGTCTTGAGTTTTATTTTTCCCTGGGAAAAATGAAGTTAGCAAACTGTAGGTAGCCTATCTGGAAGTGTGCTCCTCCTCTGGGTACATTGATGTCTGTGCATCTCTGACCCACACTGTAGCTCCCTGCTTCTGCTCACAGACTGGACCCTCTGTACTCCTTAAATGCCTTTTAGACTCTAAGTATATCGAGACGTTTCAGCCACAACCTTATTCCTTCCATCTGGCAATGAAAATGATGAACATTTTGCATATTTGTAGTACAAAATCAGTAATTTGGCTTTCTTGGCTGTTTTAACAGAAAACTTGATCAATAAAAGTTTTGTGTTAGGTTGGGTTTTCCTCTGTCATTAAAAAACAGACTTTTACTTTGAACTCATCTTTAATAATATAAATTTAAGCTTTTATTATTAGTATTTTACTTATTATTGTTATTTTATGTGTATAGGTGTTTTGCCTCACAAATGTCTACACTGTATGTGTGCAGTGTCCGGGAATGCCAAAAGAGGGTATTGGATTCCCAGAACTGGAGTTACAGAGAGTGATTAACTGCTGTGTGTGTGCTGAAAACCAAACCAAAAGAGCAGCTGGTGCTTTTCATCCCGAGCCATCTCTCCAGCTCTGAGCACTGATGAACCTCATACTGCTCTTATACCAATCAACATGTTAAACAGACATTCATACTGGTATAATGTTATTAGAGACTTCATTCCTGTTTTGCCAAAATTTTGAAAATTATTTTGTTGCCAGTGTCCTAGATTGACCCAAGAATCAATTCATAATCACATTATATTTGGTTAATTTTGCTAATCAGGTATCCTTCAGTGTCAAGCTCTGAGATCATTCCTCTTTAGGCTTTGTGTGTGGTTGTGTGTGTGTGTGTGTGTGTGTGTGTGTGTGTTACGTTGACCAAAAGGATATTCATCAGTTACTTTGAAGAATGTCCTTGACCCTGAGTTTCTTAACATTTTCTCACAATTTAATTAAGGTTAGGCACTTTTGATAAAAATGGTACAGAAGTATATTTCTGGCCACCCATCATTGGTATCAAATCTGGTCTCTTGGTCAAGGAGGTGACCTTTAGGATTCTTCATTGGGGAGTTATTCCTTGAGCCCAAGGAGATACTTATTATGTTGTGGAGAGATGCTAAGCCAGTAAACACATTGTTTCTCTTCTCCTTTGGTTCACCAACCGTAGCATCCACTGGTGGATGTGCCTGTAGCTGTTGCTGCTGCTGTAGAATTTGCCTGACTTGACTTTCTACTTCTGCCTTTGCTTTCAATTAGAATTCTTGTGTGAAGAGCACCCCTCCTGTTGATCTCTTTAGTTTTTTATTCGCATCCGTATAGTATAGATTCATGGATACTTATTTTGGCTTTTAGCTGTAACCCTGAATTGTCATGACTAATTTTATTGCTCCGATCTACCCACTTTTCTGCCTTTAGGTTCAACCCTTCAGGTTGGTTCTTTGTTTCCAGCCAAATGACCTATCACTTTTTGAAAACTTTATTGCTTTGTGGTAACATCAGTCAGGTGCACGATTATTTTCAGTTTTCTCAACCTTAGACATTCAGACATTATTTCCCATAGGCACTCCCAGTGCTTGTAATGGAAAATGGGATTTGTAAAATGTGAACTGAACTGTACCCTGGGCCCTGGCTTTTGTGGTCTCACTTTTTCCATCCATCTGTGGCTTTTCTAGCCTGTTGTATTGATACCATATTGGTGTTGTATTGATACCATATTGGTGTTTACATCAGTATCATGCTTCTTCCCTTTAGAACTGTTATACAACTGACAGTAATATTTGAGACCAGGGTGTGTGATTTCTTCAGCTTTGTTCCTTCAACTTATTATGTTTGGATCCTGAAAGGTCTTTTGTAGTGTCATAGAAGTTGTAAGGGTTTTTTGGGCTTTTGCTTGTTTGTTTTTTTAAAATGTGTAAAACGTTGTTGGAATATTGATACAGACTGAATTGAATCTGTGGACTGCTTTAGGTTGTATGAAGAATTTCAAAAGACCAAGTCATTCAATCCATGAACCCGGGAACATGTCTTGTGTATTTTTGTTCCCTAATTTAATTTCCTCAATCATTGTTTAGTTCTCTTTCCTATCCTTGTTTAACTTCATGTACAAGTATTTAAGTGGTTGTTACTCTTGTAGATGATGCCTTTTCTTAATTTTATTTTCAGATGGTCAGGGTTACTATACAAACATGTGAGTGACTTTCAAGTGTTTCTTTGGTACCCTGAGATTTGTGTAGAATTTATTTGTACTAATAACCAGTTTTCGATGATGTCTTCAGAATTCTCTTTTCTGTATTTCACTATGTCATTAGCAAATGGAGATGGTTTTACTTTATTCCATCTAATTTTCTTCCTCTTGCTTAATTAGTCTTGATGAGACTTTGAAGTGTTGCATTGGAAGGAAGCAGGAAAGAGAGAAAGGTGCTGATTCTTGATTCTGCCCCAAGTAGGATAACATTTTGGGGTTCAGTA